>NW_006292108.1:23476-26273 GCF_000327345.1 Myotis davidii | reverse complement strand
CAGGCCCAGGCCACCCCAAGCCTGTAGGCCTGTGCCTAGGCCAGGAGTGGTCGGGGTCCAGGAACATGATAGAGGGTGCAGGTCGGGCTGAGGCGTCTGGCCCTACCCCTCACCCTCACCCCCGAGTGCACAAAGTTTTGTGCACTAGGCTACTAGTCCTATACAATAAAAGCGTAGTATGAAATTGTCCCCTTGACTGGGAATTCATCCGGGAGTTTGACCAGGGCCCTAGCTGATGGCTGCGGTAGGCAACCAAGGAAAGGGAGGGAGACCCTGGTGGCGGCAGGAGGGCCCAGCCAGTGGCAGCTGCAATAGGTGGCCGGGGGAAGGCAAAGAGGCCC
The DNA here is from genome assembly GCF_000327345.1 of Myotis davidii. NCBI lineage: Eukaryota > Metazoa > Chordata > Mammalia > Chiroptera > Vespertilionidae > Myotis > Myotis davidii. Next base: position 25,932 of record NW_006292108.1, on the reverse strand, counting down.
CGCCTGGTGGTGGTGGCAGTGGTGGCAGACGGCTGGGGGAAGGGAAGGAGTACCCAGCCCGGCAGCTGGAAGCTGCTTGGGACCCTACCAGTGCATGAATTTTGTGCACTGAGCTTCTAGTGTTGAATAAGAATGGTGAAACTGGACATTGTTGTCTTGTTCCTGTTCTTAAGGGAAATGCTTTTAGTTCACCATTGACTGATGTTGGCTGTAGGTTGTCATATTTGTCCTTTATTATGTTGAGGTATGATCCCTCTATTCCCACTTTCCTAAGAGTTTTTATCAAAAAAGCATACTGGATTTTGTCAAATGCTTTTTCTGCATCTATTGATATGATCATGTGATTTTAAAAAATCTTTCAATTTATTTATGTGATGTATCATATTTATTGATTTGTAAATATTGTACCAGCCTTGCATTCCTAGAATAAATTCCACTTGATCATGGTATATAATCATTTTAATATATTTCTAGATCCAATTTGCTAGTATTTTGTTGAGGATTTTAACCTCTATGTTCATCAGGGATATTGCCCTGTAATTTTCTTTCTTTGTAGTGTCTATCTACACTTTAAAATTTTGAAATAAGTATAATGCTGGCTTCATAAAAAGAGCTTGGAAGTGTTCCTCCCTCTTGAATTGTTTGGAATAGTTTGAGGAGGATAGGTGTTAGTTCTTCTTTGAATGTCTGATAAAATTATCCTGTAAACCCATGTGGTTCAGGATTTTTGTGTGCTGGGAGTTTTAAAATTACTGCTTCAATTTTATCAGTTGTTATTGGCCCACTCAGGTTTTCTGATTCTTCCTGATTGAGTGTTTGAAGATTGTATGTTTCTAGAAATTTATCCATTTTCCCCAGGTTGTCCAGTTTGTTGGCATATAGTTGTTCATAGTATCTACTTATGATCCTTTGTATTTCTATGCTGTCTGTTGTTATATCACCACTTTCATTTCTGATTTTATTTATTTGGGCCCTCTCTCTTTATTTCCTGATGAGTCTAGCTAGGAGTTCATCCATCTTGTTTATCTGTACAAAGAACCAGCTCTTGGATTGATTGATCTTTTGTACTGTTTTTTTTTTAAATTATTATTCTTTGTCATTTCTTTCTGCTCTGATCTTTATAATTTTCTTTTTTCTACTTCCTCTGGGCTTTTCTTATTATTCTCTTTCTAATTCATTTAGTTGTAGGGTTAGATAGTTTATTAGTGATTTTTCTTGTTTCTTGAGGTAGGGCTGTAATGCTATGAACTTCCCTCTCAGGACTGCTTTCGCCATGTCCCGTAAGTTTTACATGGTTGTGTATTCATTTTCATTTGTTTCCAGGAAATTTTTAATTTCTTGCTTGATCTCATTGGTAACCCATTCATTGTTTAATAATAGGCTATTTAGCCTACATGTATTTGAGTGTTTTTGAGTTTTTTCTTATTGTAGTTGATTTCTAACTTCATGCCATTGTGATCCAAAAAGATGCTTGGTATTATATCAATTTCTTGAATTTGTATAGGCTTGTTTTGTGTCCTAACATGTGATCTATCATTGAGAATATTCCATGTAGGCTTGAGAAGAATGTATATTCTGTTGCTTTGTGAAATGTTCTGTAAATACGAGATCCATCTAATTTAGTGTGTCATTTAAGGCGTTTTCTTGTTAATTTTTTGTCTTGAAGATCTATTTAATGGTGTCATTGGGGTGTCGAAGTCACCCACTGTGAGTGTATAGCTGTTAATCTCTCCCTTAAAATCCATCAAGAATTTTTTATGAACTTGGGTGTTCCTATATTTGGTACATATATGTTTATAAGCGTTACATTTTTCTTGTTGAGTAACTCCCTTTAGAGTTATTTAGTGGATTTTTTGTCTCTTGTTATGGCCTTTGTTTTAAAATCTATTTTATCTGATAATGTGTATTGCTACCCCAGCTTTTTTTCTTTCCATTTGCATGGAATATATTTTTCCATCCCTTCACTCTCAGTCTGTGTATATCTCTTGCTTAGAGGTGGGTCTCTTGGAGATCACGTATATATGGGTCATGTTTTCTTATCAATTCATTTACCCTATGTCTTTTGATTCAAGCATTTAATCCATTTACATTAAGGTTATTATTGATAGGTATTTATTTATTGCCATTTTTTAAAATACATTTTATTGATTTTTTGCAGAGAGAAAGGGAGAGAGATAGAGAGTTAGAAACATCGATGAGAGAGAAACATCGACCAGCTGCCTCCTGCACATCCCCCACTGGGGATGTGCCTGCAACCCAGGTACATGCCCTTGACTGGAATCGAACCTGGGACCTTTCAGTACGCAGGCCCGCTCTATCCACTGAGCCAAACCAGTTTCGGCAAGACTTATATTTCTGATATTTATTTTATATATTTAAATGCCATTTAACAAAGAAAAATCAACAGAAAAAATGAGTTCGCATGTCACCTCTGATACGTGTCATAGGTTCACCAT
>NW_006292108.1:22042-23383 GCF_000327345.1 Myotis davidii | reverse complement strand
GGTTTTTGTTTATTTATTTTTAACTTATTTCAGAGAGGAAGGAAGAGGGAGAGAGAGATAGAAATATTAATGATGCAAGAGGATAATGATGCCCTGACTGGGAATCAAATCATGACCTCCTGGACTCACCATTGATTTGAAATGATATCCTTGTTGGATACAGTAGTGTTAGATTTAGGCCCTTGCTTTTCATTACTTTGATTACTTCATGCCACTCCCTTCTGGCCTGATATGTTTCTATTGAGAAGTCAGTTGACATTCTAATGGGACCTCCTTTGTAGGTATTTTTCTCTCTCTCTCTTGCTGCCATTAAGATTCTTTATTTTTAACATTTGCCATTTTGATTATGATGTGTCTAGGTATGGATCACTTTGGGTTCCTCCTGATTGGGACTCCCTGTTCCTCCTGAACGTGTGTGACATTTTCCTTTACCAGGTTGGGGAAGTTTTCTGTCATTATTCTTTACACGTTCTCTGTTCCTTCCTCACCTTCCCCTTCTGGTATTCCTATAATGCAGATGTTGTTAAGTTTTGTGGTGTCCTAGAGCTTCCTTAAGCTATCTTCCTGCTGTTTTAAAAATACATTTTTATTGATTTCAGAGAGGAAGGGAGAGGGAGAGAGATAGAAACATTGATGATGAGAATCATTGATTGGCTGCCTCCTGCACGCCCCCTACTGGGGATCAAGCCTGAAATCCCAGGCATGTGCCCTGACTGGAATCACACCTGGGACCCTTTGGTCTTCAGTCTGACACTCTATCCACTGAGCCAAACCAGCTAGGGCTATCTTCCTGCTTTAAAATATTTTCTTTCTATTTGCTATTCTCATTGTGTATTGATTTCTACCTCATCTCCCAAATAGCTTATTCACTCCTCTGCTTTGTTCAGTCTACTTTTAATACCTTCTTGATGTCAAATGTATCATTCATTTTTGTCTGGTTCTTGTTCATGGCCTCTATTTCATTTTTCATTCTGTTGTAATTTGCACTAATTTCTTTAAGCATCTTTATAACCATTGCTTTGAACTCTATGTCTGATAGGTTGCTTGCCTCCATTTTATTTAGTTCTTTTTCTGGAGATTCCTTCTTTTTCTTCATTTGGGGGTTGTTTGTCTCCCCATTTTATTTTATTTATTTTATTTTTATTTTTTTGACATTAGCCTTGAAGGCCAAGACAGAAGTTCTGACTTTATTTGGTAGATGTCAAATATAACCAATGATCAGAATGTTGTTTTAGAAAGACTAATTTCAGCAACCATAAGCAAGCAGGCGTTGAGAGGTTATACTCAAAGTGCCAGTTTAGGGCCCTCGGGGTTGGAGGAGGCCTGTGGGAGGCTCCCTCT
>NW_006292108.1:6938-19258 GCF_000327345.1 Myotis davidii | reverse complement strand
GGGAAGCTGGCGCGGGATGGCTCCAGGTCCTCGGCGCTCCCTCCTATCGCGGATGTGGCAACCGCCCCGCCGCCATCCAGAGGCGAGAAGCAAAGTCTTGTCTCCCCATTTTAGCTGCCTCTCTGTATGTATGTGCTTCTGTGAATTAGAACTGTTATGTCTCCCAGTCTTTGTTCGATCACCTCATGTTGAAAATGTCCGGAGGGGTCCAGTTGTGCAGTCTCTTTGTTCACCTGATCTGAATGCTATAGGAATGCCCCTTGTGTGTGTTATTTGGGCTCTTCTTTTGTAATTTGGACTTGATTGTTGATGTCCCATTTGTGGGAGGGCTCTCTCCTCCAACTTGCTGCCAGTGAGGTTCAACCCCAATGTCATTGTGCCAGCTGTTATACAGATGCTGACAGAACAGAAAAAGACACAACAGGATCAAACCAAAAATACCATCAAAATCAAGGTATTCATTGCAACAACAACAGGAAAGACTAAGAAGGAAAAAGAAGAGAACGCAAAGCAAAATAAATAAATAAACAAACAGACAGACTACTAAGAGACACATTACCAAAGACTTAGAGGGTTATAAAGAAAAAGGGAGAACCCTAACTGATTTGGGTCAGTGGATAGAGCGTCAACCTGTGGACTGAAAGGTCCCAGGTTCGATTCCGGTCAAGGGCATGTACCTTGGTTGCGGACAAGTCCCCAGTAAGAGCTGTGCAGGAAGCAGCTGATCGATGTTTCTAACTCTCTATCCCTCTCTGTTAAAAATCAGTAAAATATATATTTTTAAAAATAAAAAGGGAGAAAGAAGAAGATAAAAAATGGATATATGGGAGCAAGGAGGAATTTTAAAAAAACTAGTATAGGAGGAAAAAATAAAAGGAAACAGAAAATAAGTATAAAAATAATAATGAATTACAATGTGGTAATAATGGATATAAGATATAGATAGTAAAATGGAAAAAAGGGGAAATAAGGAAAATTAATAATAAGAATAGAAAAATGTAGGATAAAATCAGAGAGAAAATTAGAGCTATTCAAGAAAAAAGAGAAGAAAAAAAGGGGGAAAAACAAATGACAAAAAAAACCCACAAAAAATTCCACTCATACATACACAGACCAACAATACAAAACTGCACACTCTCATACACTGAAAAACCTTTGCGTCCACTATTTGTGGAGCTCACTGGATTTTTCTCTAATGTTGCTGAATCTGGTCCTTTGGTGTATCTATCCTGGGCTCTCTGAAAGCTTCTCTTGTGCAGGTCAATGTGAGTTACTGTCTCTTTCTGGCCCTGGGCAACCTGATTGATGTCTGAGCTGAGCCCATAGTAGTTCAGTGGGCACAGACTCCTTAGCCCAGATGCTGGGTCTGCCTTGAGTGTCACACTGATTGTCTCTGTTCTAAGCTGTACTCCCTTCCCCCATGGATCTGGGCTCTATGTGATATCCTGGTCTTGGCTGGGATGGCTTGATCAGAGTCATGTTGGGAGTGGTGCCAGTGACTTGTAGGAGGGTTGCTAGGTCCTTCCTATCCTTCTAATGCCTCAGCTCTGTCTGGTTTGCTGGCACTTCCTCTCTGTCACCTGCAGGGGCACAGATTTTCTGCCCCTGGGTGTTTCCCCTTGCCTCATGTAGCTACAGGGTTAGTGTTAGGTTTAGGGTTAGGGTTAGGATTAGAGTTAGTTTTGCTGGTGGGAAAGAGGAGACCTCCCCTGTGTTCCAGGTGGTCAGGGCTGATCTTCCTGACCTACTGTCCAGTCCCCTTTCTGCTTACACACACACAAGTTCCTCCGAGAAATAGAAGGCCCCCCAAATTCAATGTTGGGTGTGTCTTTCAGATCCTTCCAATGTAGGCTGGGTCTGAGCTCCACTGCGTGGCCCTTCCCACTGGTCAGGAGGAGCTCCCCAGGCTGCACTATGGCAGGGTGCTAGTGCAACTCTATCCAGGGACCTCAGTCCCAGGCTTCCACTGCTGCACAGTCTCCACAGCCAGTGCCCTTGAGGCCTCCTCTCTCAGTCCCAGGCCCTACTGTCTCACCTACAGATCTGCAGCCTATTTAATCTCCACAGGTCCTCAGTTCTAATAGGTCCATGTCAGGGGAGGCTACATCCACCTCCCACCCTACAGCACAGTTCCTGCCCCTGAGCTGTGGTGATGGAGCTGAGAAGCTGGGCTCTAGAGTGGTGGTGGCAGCACAGTACCAGTGGCAGTTGAGTACACAGCAGGGAGAAGAACCCTGCTGGGTCAGTGGCTCAATGGCAGTGGCACAATGTGTAGGCTGGGTCCTGTCAGGTGCACGGTTTCAGGCTGGCTGAGTGTACCAGGTGCAGAGAAGCCCCGCTGGGGTCTGTTGCAGACATGTAGTTCTGGGTTGTAAACTCTGTGGGCACCAGAGGGAGATGTACATGGGTTTGGGCCCAGGTCAAGGTGAGTCCAGATGGTGTAAGGCTTTGTGCCTAGCTGCTGCTGCTCTCTGCAACCTCTTCCTAAGTACAACCTTATAAACCTTTCAAGGTGGCATGCTCTCCAAGCTGGAGCTGTGTCTAGGGAGTAGCTGTGACGGTAGCAGAGACTTTTTGGCCAGGAGAGCCCGAATCGTCTGCCCCCAAGGCTCCCGGGCAATCCATCGATCATACTTTCCCTCACACACACACTCACTCACTCCCTTACTAACTCACATTGTCTCCCTCACTCCAGACCTACTGGCCACCATGTTTCTTCCTTTGAGTATTGAGAAAATATTTCTTGAGTCACTTTTCAGGTGCTGATGCAATAATGAGGTTCTTTTATGGTCTGCAAGAAAATGAAGCCCTTGATATTATGTCTTCTCTTCCCATCATCTCCTAGATGATCTGCAGTGTCCTGCAGTCACAGGGAGATGGTGACATGACTCTTATGAAGTCATTTTAGACCTTGAGTAATGTGTATCTGTCTTATTTTTCCAAGTACATCAAAGGAACCCTAGCCAGTTTGGCTCCATGGTTAGAGCGTAGGCCCGCGGACTGAAGGTTCCTGGCTTCAATTCCAGTCAAGGGAATACACCTCGGTTGCAGGCTCAATCCCTGGCCCTGCGTCAGGACCTGTGTGGGAAGCAATCAATTGCTGTGTCTCTCTCTGTCTCTCCCCCTTCCTTTCACTCTCTCTCTCTAAAAATCAATGGAAAATATCCTCTGGTGAGGATTAAAAAATAAACAAAAATGGACATTCTGGCTATGTCATTCTGTGTAAAAATCAGTCACAGTCTCATGCCTGTCAGTGTCTCTGAAGTGTCAGCATTTACTTGTATTTGAGGAAGAATGAGCTTTAGCATTCATACTACCAGCTTTGATATCTAAAAAATGAGTAATGCCTTTTCTCCAGTGTTTTGGTCTTCAAAAATGATGGGCCTTGTTGTTGTTTTTAATGTAGTTAGGCCGTAACCGGTTTGGCTCAGTGGATAGAGCATTGGCCTGCGGACTGAAAGGTCCCAGGTTCGATTCCGGTCAAGGGCATGTACCTTGGTTGCGGGCACATCTCCAGTGGGAGGTGTGCAGGAGGCAGCTGATCGATGTTTCTCTCTCATCGATGTTTCTAGCTATCTCTCTCCCTTCCTCTCTGTAAAAAATCAATAAAATATATATTAAAAAAATGTATTCAGGCACATGATCATTTCTAGCATTGTCCATAAATACAATGAATCATTTCTACATTCCATATTTTATGTCAACCAACATAATAAGGATTTATTGAATAACTATCATATATTGAACACTGGCCTAGGTAGATACTCAGATAAAGCTAACAGTTTTGAGCACTTACTATGTGCCAAGCACTGGGCTAGCCACTATGCATACACCTGTGTGTGTCTGTTAGTCTTTATTATCACTCTGTGAATGTGCTCTATATTATATATTTATTATGAGTATGTAAGTCATCAAGATTATCATTGAGGACTCTGCTATTTTGGTGTTGATGACTGTACTGGAAAAGGTTATAAGTTTAATACTGAATTGGTCGTCTTTCTCCTCTACATACACTTCATCACTGAGGCTTCAGAGAGCTCCAAGTTAGTAAGGGATAGAGTTATACTCCTGTGTAGGCCTCAGGCCTGGGCGGGGGTCAGAGCCAGTGATGGGGGGAAATGAGGGTCCCTCTGGCGGAGGCGTCAGGCCTGGGCAAGGGGCCGCTCCTGCGATTGGAGGGTGATGGGGGTCAACGCCTGAGGGCTCCCAGTATGTGAGAGGGGGCAGACTGGGCTGAGGGACACTTCCCCCCCACACGCAGTGCACAAATTTCGTGCACCGGGCCCCTAGTAAAAGCATAATATGCTAATTAGACCAGATGTAGCTTCCGGACGACCTTCCAGATGAATCCTGGGCTAGGAGGGAAGCCCAGGTACCAGGTGCCTGCCAGTGGCCAGAGGGAAGCCCGGGTCCTAGGTCCCAGTGGCTGGAGGGAAGCCTGGGTTCAGGGTACCAGAGGGAAGCCGGTGCCGGTAGCCAGGGGAAGGAAGGCCTACTCTTGCATGAATTTCATGCATCAGGCCTGTAGTATGTATATAATACAGATTCTATACTACACAATACATTTCTACTAACTTACTGACTAAAGCATCCAAGAAAACATAAATCTGTGGTATACAGAAAATGCTATTGGTCTTAAGTTTATTCTCAGTATTCCAGTTAAGATTGACAGTGCCTCTCCTTTAGTGTGGAGCCAGCTGAGGGGCAGTGGCATTGAGAAGGAGGTGAGTGGGCAGAAGCATCTATTTGAGGAGAGTTAACCTGAGTCTTTTTTCTGAGAGTTGTATTTCCTCAGGGGCAGTAGCATAGTGGTAGAAATTAGCATGGGATATGTGTGTTTGAGGGAAATGGAGAGGGGAAGTGCAGCAAGAATTTGGCACTTACAGGGGAAGGGGTAGGAGAGGTTACATGGATTTGGAGTTATGAAGGACTTCGACTACAATATGTTGACTAATTTATGACAGCTTTAATCCAACTGTATATTCTAAAGTGAAATAATGGATAAACACATTTAATTTTTTAAACACGGATGGAAACACTAAGAGAATTCTGGTTCCCTCAGGGTTTCCAGAAAATCAGCTTTAGACGGAATTCTACCCCCTACCATATTGCCTTTATCTCTTCAAAATACTGCTTTCTCAAGCATGTTGACTGAGAATTTACTATTGAACTTTCCTAATTCTTAATTATTGCCATTAATTCTACTAGTACTGACAACCAAGATAGCTTGACCTCTCTGAGCATCTGCAAAATGGTGACTGTAGTGCCTGTCATTGGGTTAAGGACCAGGTAAGATAATTTGTGTAAGTCAAGTGGTTACCTCAGTGCCTGGAACATAATAACATGGCTTTGGCTTTGGAGTCAGACAGACCTGAGTACTGACCTGTGTTCTGTTCCTACCTATGGGACTTTGGGCAAGTTACTTAAGTTTTTGTGCCTTAATTCCCTTAACTACAAAATGGGTCAATACCTCCTAAGATTTTTGCAAGAGGTAGATTAGTACTAATATGGTAACAGAAGCAAAAATAGGCGTTTTAAAATTTTTGGTTTTCATTCTTTTTAAAAAATTATTTTTGCCTTATCTCTTTTAGGTCCTTCCAACTGCACAGTTTGCCAGTGTCTCAGCTATACTTGCTCTGCCAAGCACTATGCAATCTATACTGCAAAACCAAAGACCTGAAGTAAGTTGAAATTTCCTTCAAACTCTTAGGTATTTGCAGGTAAACACTAAATGTCTAGAGTTCAACTCCTAGCTGATTGGACTTGAAAAAAAGTATAACAAGTGCTCAATTTTTCCATAGAAGTACAGCAAAAGATGTGCTGAGCCTAAGAGTAGGGAATGAGGTACAGATCCCTGCCAGCCTCTCCTGCCTCTTTCCCATTTGCATGTGCTGTTTTTGCTGTAGTCAGTGGGTGGCAATCTGTAACTCCTAAGAGACCGGTGCGGTCCTAGACTTACTTCCTTTTACTTCAAGACTCCCACTGTCTTCCCCCTTGGTTTTTTCAGTTGTGTCCTGTCCACCTCCATGCAACTTGATAACCCCTTTCTCTCCCTAACCATTCCCCTGCTGTTATTCCCCAAAGTGCCACTGCTCAGAAGCCTCCACCTCTGCCCGGATCTTTTGTCCTCACTCACTTTCAAGTGCCTTGTCTTGTTATCTGTCCATGTCACTAACACATAGGCATGAGCCCCTTTGGTTTTCCACCACCTCGCCACACAGATCAGTGTGTGCTCTCCTTCCTTTCTGCCCCAAAAGAAGAGATGGCCTTTCTAAACCTATTCATGCCAATAAATTCATTTCCTTTTACTGTATTTTTGTGAACATTTATTTTATTTTACACAGCACAGAAGTACCTGAAGATATACAATCCCTCCACCCTAATGCTTTACTGTAACCAACCCCACTGCACCCTATAACCCCCGCACCCATCCACTCCTACTTTCCATCCCCTGACTCTGATCCCAGTCTCCCTAGGTAATACCTTGTTTGCTAAGTGTCTTTTTTTTTTTTTTGCTTATTCAAATATAAATCTGTAACATAGGGCACACAAAACATCTATTAATATACATAGCATACACATACACAATACTTTTGGGGGTTTTGTTTCACAAAAAACAAAATTGACCTTTCATATATTTTTGAACAGTAGAATAGATAGTCCTCCAATACAGTAGGGCAGGATCTGTCCCATTCTTTTATATATTTCTTGTGTTTGCAAGCTTTCTTCAGTTGTCTCCTTCCCCATGGCTCCAGTTTCTCCCATAGTCAAAAGAACCCTCTCAGCTATGTTATCTCACATCACTCCTTCCCTTCACAGCCAGGAGTCCTTGAAGAGCCCCCTACGCTAACTGTACTTCCTTACTTCCTGCTCCCTCTCTCCTCAGTACTGTCAGTTTGGCTTCTGCTTCTCCCCCACCCAGATTTGCTCAAAGAGCAAAAATGAATGCCAGACCCAATGAACACTTTTTACCTCCTGTCTTACAGGCCCCCTGCAGCCCTGGGCACCGCTGACTTGCTCCCCTGGCACTTATTCTGAATACTCTTAAGTATTTCATTGCCTCCATGGTTGCCCATGAGGAACAATTTTACCCCCAGTGGACATGTGGTAATTATCCTGAAACATTTCTGGTTGTCATAACTTGGGGGACGTGCTACTGGCATCAGGGTAGAAACCAGGGATTCTGACAAACATCCTACAGTGTACCAGCCATTTGCAACATAGAATTGTCCAACTCCAAATGTCAAGAGTGCTGAGTTTGGGAAGCCCTGCTCTAGAAGGATATAAACAAGCCCAAGGTTATTTCTGATAAGTACCAGCTAGGTACTTGTCCCCAATTCTGATGGTTATCCACACTTGCCCCAAAAGGAAATAGCCCAGTCACATGCAGCTGCTGCAGAGATGTTGCAGAGCCATGACAAGTTCAGTCTCTAGGTCCACAGTGGCCAGGTGATGTCCTGGGCTCCTCCAGTTGTCTCAGTCTGGTGTGACTCCTCACCATCCTTCCACCTGTGGGCTAAACTATGCATTTAGTCATTCTCAACAAAGTTTATTGCCATGAAAGGTAGAGAGGAAGACCATCTTCCCCCTCCCTCTTTCCTGTCACCCCCTCTCTGGAATTTAATTTCCCACTGGGATATGATCTATTCCACATTTCTGAATTCACTGAGAGATTTGTACCCAAATTCTCATCCCAAATTAATCCCAGGGGGGGCGGGGGTTAACCCCAGGCCTGTTTTGATTATTTCTTCTAATATAACTCACTCAGAACATGAATGAGCTTCTTGTTCAGTTCATCCCTGAATACTCTTGGGAGCAGGAATCCCAACTACCCATCAATCACTGAGGTATCTCCCTGGCCAGTTCTGACATTTTCTTTGACAGTCTGTGGTTTGTTGGTCCTCTTTTGGTGCCAATTTCTGACTTTGAAATAATCTGGTTCCACAGACGAGTAAGCAGCTCCAGTTAGTTTAAAGAAAAGGGGATCTGGGTAGAGTGATATTTTTTACACAGCACAATGGCAGGAAGTGGAAAAATGGTTGGGCCTCCACTCTTTTATCTCTAGGGTCTCAGGATAAATTTTTCTCTGCTTCTCTGTGCCTCTTTTTTCTGGGATGTCATACTGGTGTCTTCTAAGACACTTGGCCTCTGTAAAGCACATGGCTCCGCTTTCTCCTTAACCAGAGCCAGGCCTTGGCTGAGGCCCCCATGTCCATGGCTCTGACCTTGGCCTCAACTCCAATTGACCTACTGCTTCACTGCCCAACACCATCCTGACTATGAGATCTGTCTCTCTTCTGATTCTCTAGTGTGACAATCTGTTTGCCTCAGGATGGGTCAAATGTCCACTCCTGCTGCAATAATCTAGAACCTAGGTAGGGAGGGAGGGGTAACCAGGTCCCTCAGATACTAGGGTGGGGGAGAGATACATACAAATAAACAGCACTTCTGGGGTGTCGAATACTTATGCTCTGGAACAGCGGTCGCCAACCTTTCGGACCTCACGGACCACCAGTTGGTGGAGTCCCCCCGCCCAATATTGATATCCCTTTGGGATATATTTCTATTATATTTCACATTTCTGAATTTAAGGGTTCTGTAACCAGGTGCCCCTCCCACAGTGGTAGCAAATTTCCCTCCCTGGAAAATTCATAGAGTTACACCAAAGGCAGTTCCAATCCCCGGGCCTGTGAGATGCTGGAAGTCTTCTCAGCTGTTGGGGCTCAACCCCGCCCAATATTGATATCCCTTTGGGATATATTTCTATTATATTTCACATTTCTGAATTTAAGGGTTCTGTAACCAGGTGCCCCTCCCACAGTGGTAGCAAATTTCCCTCCCTGGAAAATTCATAGAGTTACACCAAAGGCAGTTCCAATCCCCGGGCCTGTGAGATGCTGGAAGTCTTCTCAGCTGTTGGGGCTCAAAGGCTCTCTGGTCTCTTTGGGGTTCTTGAGGATCTGTTCCCTGGGCCCCCATCATAGAGGGGCCCCAGTAGACAGCCTGAAATGGAGCTCCTGCTGTGAAGGCTGCCCATGGTGGGGATGGTGTGAGTGCTTCTGGGAAGGGAAAAGGGGGCATTAGAATGGGTATGTGAATGAGGCAGGGAGCTGGACAGGAAGGGTTTCTTGTGAGACTGTGGACCTAGGCTTGAGAGTCCCAGAAAAATAAAGCATGGCTGTTTCTACTGATCTGAGATGTCCCTGCCTCTGCCTGCCATAGGTGTACGTTTTCTGCTCCACAAAGCTGCAGGAGGCCTCCACCCTCTATACCCCCTCTGCATCCTTCTGTTTTCCTCCTTCTTCTACAGCAGCAGTTAGCAGTAGTAGTAGCAACAGCAACCTCCGCCTTGTTTTCTCCTCACCTGCTCCGTTTGCCCCAAACACACTGGTAGTAGCCAGGCCTGGCTCCTGTGAAACCTGCTGCCGTTGCCAGGAAGACGCCATCTCCTGTAGAGAAGTGGGCAGGGTTAAATTCCATTGGGGGGGTGGAGGGGCTGGGAGGGAAGATGGGGTAGGACTACGTGGGGTAATCTTACAGCCTGGAGAAGCTTCCACCTCAGCAGTTCCTTCTCTTGCTGAACCTCAGCCAGTTTGGCCAGCGTCAGCTGCAGTTGATAGGCTGCCTCTCTGCGCTCCATTTCGTGCTTCGCAGTAAGCTCGTTCATGTTGGAGGCCAAGGTTTGTAAGGCCGATTTGTGCAGGTTGGTGAAGTCTTGTAGCCACTGCACCCTGCAAGTGTGTAACTGGCCCTGCCTGCGGGCATAGCGCAGGCCCAGGGCCAGGCTACCCCAGGCACAGGCCTCTTTGGCCTCGCTGGTCAAAGCGCTGTTCTCCAGGATAGCCCTGAGCTTGTCTTCCACCTCCGCCCAGGACAGGGTTATATTCTCCAGGTAGAACTCAGGGCCTTTTATGTGTCTGGCCATTTTCTCGTTGATGAAAGCCACCACATTGCCATGCTGGAACCCACCAGAGGGGTCCTCGGGTCTCAAGGCCATGATAGCAGAGGGCCTTAGGGGCCTGGCTGCACTGCAAGGATAAATCAACTAGTTGTTTCCTCTGTTAGGGCCTCCGCTTTTAGTTAGCCCCTCCCCCAAGGCTCTTCCCATACGCTTTCCCTCCCCCCCTCTTCAGACATCTCGCCCGCAAACACACAGGATACCTCCCACCAGTTTTCCTCTCTCCAGATGCTGTGCCAAAGGAAGTGTACACGGACCACGCCTGCGGACCACACCCGCGGACCACACCCGCTGACCACACCCGCTGACTCTGCACTGTGCCCGCTTCCCCACCATACCCAAAGATGTAAGGTACCTTTTCTTCCAATGGCTCCGGCGGGAAAAGGAAGGCTGAGCCCCAACCCTGGAGCCTTATACCCTGGGACTGTACCAATTTCCAGAGACAGCACGGGTGGGAGCGAATGCGCCAGGAATATCCTTCCCATCCTCCCACCCCCAGGACATTAGGAGACCCACTATACTGTTCAAAGCTCATGAAGGTGGAAGAGACAGGAGTGGTGAGAAAAGACTTAGATCTAAGAATGCAAAGCACTTGTAATCGTGTATAAAAAACCTTCACCCTCTCTCACCACCACAAAGGTTTGTCCCACTCAGGGTGGGCGCGCTCCTCCTAGAAATGGAATGTTCTAGAACACGGACGAGTCCAATCCTCCCAGTGGCCTCAGGTTCCCACTGGGGAAGAGGTTGGGGCCAGAAAACAGCCTAATACCCCACTGACCCAGGACTGAGCACTGTGGTCACTGTAATAGTCATAAATCCCAGCCCTATATACTCCTGAGACTGTCTGGAATCTGCGGCCGGTCACACCCACCACCATCGTCACCCCCATCTCCTGCTATTTCTTCTCTGGACTCCTGCAGCCTTTTGACGTCAGGTCTGCCTTCTGTCCTACCTTATCATCAGAGGGGTGATCATGTTTCTTTAAAACTCCGATGGCTTTCTCGCCGAAACCGGTTTGGCTCAGTGGATAGAGCTTCGGCCTGCGGACTGAAGGGTTCCAGGTTCGATTCCGGTTGTGGGGGCATGTACCTGGGTTGCAGGCACATCCCCAGTGGGGGATGCGCAGGAGGCAGCTGATTGATGTTTCTGACTCTCTATCTCTCTCCCTTCCTCTCTGTGGGGGATCAATGAAATATATTAAAAAAAAAAAAAAAACTCCGATGGCTTTCTGAATCCTATGGGATAAACCAGTCAGAACCCAGGTAGAGCCCTACTTTGCCACTTATTATATGACCTTGTGCTATATAACCGGATCGCAGTTTCTGTCTATGGGCTTACAATGGGACTGAATGACAAGCGCATGTAAACTTGATGTAATGTTTTCTATAACTCCATTTTTATAAAATGTACGAATCTGTGTATGCGCACGAGGTGTGGGTGTGTGGGTGTGTGTCTTTGCACAAGTGTCTTGGAAAAAGAAGGAAGGGTATACACCAGACTTTTAACATTGGTTGTCTCTGGGAGGTAGGAATATAGTACATTAAAAAATATATATTTTATTTTTTCTCTACTGTAAAAATAATTTATTAATAAACATTACATTTTTCAAAATAAAAAAAACATTTTTCTTATAACTTCTTATAATTTTTAAGTATATAATAATTGTATATATACATAATATTTAATTACCTAGAAAGTAATTGGCTCCCTGTAACGCCACCTTTCCCCCAGTCTGGGAGCTAACCACTGCTAATAGCTTGATATATATCCTTCCAGTCTTTTAAAATAGGCCATAGCAGAAAATTGGCAGTTTCTCAAATTAAGCATCCTTTCTCTTTCCTCTTGGCCTTTGCACAGGTTGCTCCATGAGTGTATTGTCTCTCAGCGCCTCTCCCCACTCCCATTCTTCTCATCCCCCTAACTCCTCTTTAATTGCTATTCCTTTTCACAACAGCACTCAGTTATTTCTTCCACTTATAAGTATTCTTGATCCTCCAAACCCCACCCAAAGCTAGGCTGAATTGTGCCACCTTTCTGTGTCTTCATGGTACTTTGTCCATACTACTTGCAGTATTTTTCACATAATATTATAATCCATGATTTTCTCATTTTTCCTCATTAATTGTATGTTCCTTGAGGGCAGGGTCTGGGGCATAATTATTTGTGTTTTTAGCATCTAGAACAGTGGAAAGCACCCAATAAATTAATTGTTGAATTTATTGAAATAATTCATTACATCAGTAAGTTGCAAATAGGTACCTTTATTTATTTTATTTTTTTAAAATTAAATCTTTCTTGTTCAGATAATATAGTTGTTCCCCTTTTTTCCTCCCATAGCTCTCCTCTACCCAGTTCCCAGCCC
>NW_006292108.1:3869-5098 GCF_000327345.1 Myotis davidii | reverse complement strand
TTTCTCTTTACTCCTAGTTGTAGAATTTCCACTCAGCCAGCTTTCCTGTGGTTCTGATGATGTCCGTTTCGTCTTTTAGTTATATTTTTGAAGTGGTTATTCAAGGCAGCAAACTCCGGTGTTTACCTATGCCGCCATCTTGGTTTCCCTTCGCAAATAGGTACCTTTAAAGAGAATCTTATTTTCTTTCTTCTCAGAAATGTCTTTTTCTCCACACAGACTAACTTACTGCCACCTGACAGCTTCTTGTAGTAGGGACCTCTCCTTAGTATTTGAATCCAACCAGTATCTGACAGATTTGGGATTTATAAAACAATACCCCAGAAGATTCAGTAATGAAACTTCTGTGTGAAGGATTAACACAGACAAACTATATCTTACAGAACTGAGGTAAATGGTAGTGCTCGAAATTCGTGCACTTGGGGGATCCCTCAGCCCAGCCTGCACCCTCTCGCAGTCAGACATCCTTAGCACTGCCGAGGAGGCGGGAGAGGCTCCCGCCACCACTGCTGCGCTCACAGCCTTCAGCCTGGCTTGTGGCTGAATGGAACTACCCCTGTGGGAGCACACTGACCACCAGAGGGCAGCTCCTGCATTGAACGTCTGCACCTTGGTGGTCAGTGCACATCATAGCGACCAGTTGTCCCGGTAATTCCACCCTTAGGGTCAATTTGCATATTACCCTTTTATTATATAGAATATTATTTTTGTCAATTTCTGTTTGTGTCGGGGAGAGCATGAATAAGGTAACGAGGTCATTCTTCTGTTTTCTGAAGATTTTATGGATGCCTTATTTCTTCATCTTCTTGTGGGGTGATAGCAGTTGTTCTCAGCACCAGACGGTCACTCATTGACCTGGATTTTATGCTTCAGCTTTGAAATTGCTCTGTGAAGGCTTAAAATATCCAAATTTCAAATTACAAAGGCTCAAGTAAGTAGTAACTATTAATTTCCATGCTGTAAGAAAAAAATTTTATATTTATTTATTTATTTTTTTAAATTAAATCTTTATTGTTCAGTGGTTCTCCAAGAGAGTGATGTGACAAAATATTGGTTTGGACTTTAGATAGGTTAAAAACAACAACAACAAACAAACAAAAAACACACAAAAAAAATCGGCAGGAGCACTTGTGTCATTCCTTCTAGATGATTCTTTTTCCTGGGACAAGTTTATAAACTTTAATATATATAAGAATCTCCTGAAAAAATGTATTGGAAATAGTGATTCC
>NW_006292108.1:0-2749 GCF_000327345.1 Myotis davidii | reverse complement strand
GTATTTCACTTCAGCACTGCGCCTCCTCTGAGTCTGGGTATGATATTCTCTTTCCTCCTAGTTGCAGAATTTCCACTCAGCCAGCCCTCCTGTGGTTGTGGATGATGCCCGTTCCATCTTCTAGGTGTATCCCTGAATTGGTTGTTCGAGGCAGCAATCTCCAGCGTTAACCTATGCCGCCATCTTGGTTCTCCCCCATGCTGCAAGAAAAATTTTTTAAATATGCAACTCAAGGTGGATGTTGTGTGATCATAACACATTTCAAGGAGTCATAAAGAGGAAGGATAAAAGTGACAGTACTAGCCCAGCCAGCATGGCTCAGCAGTTGAGCATCAACCTATGAACCAGGAGGTCATGGTTCAATTACTGGTCAGAGCACATGCTGGGGTTGTAGGCTTGATCACCAGTCAGGGTGTGCAGGAGGCAGCCTATTGATGATTCTCTCTCATCATTGATGTTTCTCCCTCTCTGTTCTTCTCTAAAATCAATAAAAATATTTTTTAAAAAGTGACATTACCGCTCTGGCTGGTTTGGCTCAGTGGATGGAGCGGCGGACTGCACACTGAGGGGTCCCGGGTTTGATTCCGGTTGGGGGCATGTGCCTTGGTTGTGGGCACGTCCCCAGTGGGGGGTGTGCAGGAGGCAGCTGATCGATGTTTCTCTCTCATTGATGTTTCTGACTCGCTATCCCTCTCCCTTCCTCTCTGTAGAAAACCAATGAAATATATATATTTTTTAAAAAGTGACAGTACCTACATTTGTTCCCATGTAACCAGTTAAGGAAGAGAATTTTCACTGTAAGAGGTAGTAACATCAATGACAATAATAATAACCAAGACTTATTAAACAATTGGTTTGTTCTAAGTGTTGTATAAATGACTTCCTTTCATCAGCACAATATCTCTGAGAGGTTCAGATTATTATACCCATTTTAGCACATTAGGAGAGAGAGGCCCAAAGTCAAAAGACTGAATTCAAAACCCAAATGTTTCTGACTTCAAAGTCTATGGTAATGACCTTAGTTAATAAAAAGCTTATCATATGTGTATTAATCAGATTTCTCCAGAGAAATAGAATCAGTAAGATGTATATAAATATATAGAGAGATTTATTTTAAGGAATCGGCTCATGGATTATGGTGGCTGTCAAGTTCAGTATCTGCACGGTAGGCCAGCAGTCTGGAGACACAGGGAAGAGCTGATGTTGCAGTTCAAGTCCAAAGACAGTCTGCTGGTAGAATTTCTTCTTCTGGGGAGGTCAGTCTTTTTCTATTATAGCATTCAACTCATTGGATCAGGCCCACCCACATTATAGAGGGTAATTTACTCAGTGTCTACTGATTTAAATGTTAATCTTATCTAAAAAGTACCTTCACAGAAACAGCTATAATAATATGCTAATTAGATCAGACTAGTTCCAGACAACCTTCTAGACCAGCGGTTCTCAACCTGTGGGTCGCGACCCCTTTGGTGGTCGAACGACCCTTTCACAGGGGTCGCCTAAGACAGTGGTTGGCAAACTGCAGCTCGCGAGCCACATGCAGCTCTTTGGCCCCTTGAGTGTGGCTCTTCCACAAAATACCGACTTCTGGACTCATGGCCCTGCCCCCACAGGAGCACTCCCAGCACAGGCAGCGTTTCCCTACCGACCTCCTGACTTGCTCCAGAAGCTCCCGGGTCCCCCTTCGTGCTCCCACCACACACGAGGCACACCCCTGCCATCCCGTCCACATCACCATCTACTCATGGGAGTGGCTTTCCCGTTAGGTCAGCGGTTCTCAACCTGTGGGTCGCGACCCCTTTGGCGGTAGAACGACCCTTTCACAGGGGTCGCCTAAGACCATCCTGCATATCAGATATTTACATGACGATTCATAACAGTAGCAACATGACAGTTATGAAGTAGCAACGAGAATAATTTTATGGTTGTTCATGAGGAACGTATTTAAAGGGCCAGAAGGTTGAGAACCACTGTTCTAGATGAAGCCAGGGCTGCAAGGGAAGCCCAGGTCCCAGGTGCCGAAGGGAAGCCGGTGCCAGCAGCTGGGGAAAGGAAGGCCTACTCTTGCACAAATTTTGTGCATCTGGCCTCTAGTATAGAATAATGTTTGACCAAATATCTGGGTACCATGACCTAGCCAACTTGACACATAAATTTAACCATTATAATGTATATCTGGAGTTTCCTAAAACAAAAGCTTTTTAGCATTAAAGCCTTCTAAAGTCTACTTTGAAACTTTGCTGTTGATTTTTTGCAAAATGATTCTATTTAAAATTTCTAAATTGGGGAGCTATAGAGACATGTCCTTATGAGAACTTTTCAAGACAGAATTTGAAGCATGGTAACTCAAGAGAAAATTGAAGGATCAAAGGTTGAAAGTGATGAAAGAAAAAGTTGATGGGAAATGTTTTAAATAATTAGACTACTAAGAAACAAAGATTGAGAAGACAGGAAGTTCAGTAAAACTCACTCTTCGTGCCAGAGAAGGAATATTGATGATGGTGAGGGGCTAGATTTCTCTAAGAAGGCAGATTAATGAATAATGGACTTTTATTTTTTAAAAATCCTTTTTTAAATTTTTATTTATTTGATTTACATTTTTTTAAAATTTTTAATTAAGGTATTACAAATGCGTCTTTATCCCCCCATTGTCCCCTCATACCCCCAGTCTTGCCCTCACCCTCACCCCCTGTTGTCTGCGTCCATTACTTATGCTTATATGGATGCATATAAGTCCTTTGGTTGATCT
>NW_006292107.1:0-742 GCF_000327345.1 Myotis davidii | reverse complement strand
TGTAGAATTTCCACTCAGCCAGCCTTCATGTGGCTCTGGATGATTTCCTTCCGTCCTTTAGTTGTAGCCCCAAGCTATTATGCTCAATTACCATTTGACACAGGAGGCAAGAGCATACAATGGCATCAAGACAGTGTCTTCAATAAATGCTGCTGGGAAAATTGGACAGATACATACAAAAAAATGAAAGTAGACCCCCAACTTACACCATACACAAGAAAATACTCAAAATGGATTAAAACACTTAAATGTAAGATGAGAAACCAAAAAAAGAACCTATAGGCAGCAAAATAGCAGACATATGTTGTAGCAATATCTTTACTGATACAGCTCCTAGGACGATGGAAACTAAAGAGAAAATAAACAAATGGGATTACAACTACATCAAAATAAGAAGCTTCTGCACAGCAAAAGAAACTATCAACAAAACAAACAAGAAAGCCCACTGCATGGGAGAACATATTTGCCAATGTTATCACCGTAAGGGTTTAATCTCCAAAATTTACAGGGAACTCATACAACTTAACGAAAGAAAAAGAAACAATCCAATAAAAAATGGGCAAAGGACCTAAATAGACACTTCTCCAAAGTCAGCATATGGATGGCCAAGAGGCATATGAAAATATGCTCAAAGTAACTGATCATCTGAGAGACACAAATCAAAACTACAATGTGGTATCACTGTTAGCAGGGAAGGGCATGTGATAAGAAGAGAACCACAGTTGTTTGATGATTATTCACC
>NW_006292106.1:0-422 GCF_000327345.1 Myotis davidii | reverse complement strand
GGGTTTGTCATATATGGCTTTTATTATGTTCAGATATGATCCCTCAATTCATATCTTGCAGAGAGTTTTTATCAAGAAAGGGTGTTGGATTTTGTCAAATGCTTTTTCTGCATCAATTGATATGACTATGTGGTTTTTTTCTCTCAATTGGTTTATGTGATGTATCACATTTATTGATTTGCGGATATTGTACCATCCTCGCATCCCTGGGATAAATCCAACTTGGTCATGAGGTATGATCTATTTGATGTACTGCTGGATCCGATTTGCTAGGATTTTGTTGAGTATTTTGGCATCTATGTTCATGAGGGATATTGGCCTATAATTCTCTTTCATTGTTATGTCTTTATCTGGTTTTGGGATTAGGGTGAATTTGGCTTCATAGAATAAGCTGGGCAGTGTTCCTTCCTCTTGGATCTTTT
>NW_006292105.1:0-1452 GCF_000327345.1 Myotis davidii | reverse complement strand
CAACTAGAGGCCTGGTGCATGAAATTCATGCAATAGGGGGTGTTCCCGTCAGCTCAGCCTGTACCTTCTCCAATCTGGGACCCCTTGGGGGACATGCGACTGCCAGCCATTGGCTATCCCTCTCACAATCCAGAACCATTGGCTCCTACCTGTTCACCTGTCTGCCTGCCTGATCACCCATAACTGGCCTCCCTGCCAGCCTGATCACCCCTAACCACCTCTGCCTGACGACCTGATCACCCCTCACAGTTCCCCCCATCGCTGGCCTGGTTGCCCCCAACTGCCCCCTTGCCAACCTTCTCTCCCCAACTGCCCCCCCACCATCCTGGCCACCCCTAAATGCCCACCCTCCAGCATGGTTGCCTCTTACTGCCCCCCTGCTAGTCAGGTCGTGCCCAACAGCCCCCTCCTCTGTCAGCCTGGTTGCCCCTAACTGCATGCTGCTGCCAGCCTGGGCACTTCTTACTGCCACCCCTGCTGGCCAGGTTGCCCCCACCTGCCCCCCTCTGCCAGACTGGTTGCCCCCAAATGCCCCTCCTGCCAGCCTGGTTGCCCATCCCTGGCCCTCTTGTCAGCCTAGTTGCCACCACCTGCCCCATGCTGGCCTGTTCTCCCCCAACTGCCCTCCCCTTGCCAGTCTGTGTCCCCAACTGTCCCCCCGCCAGCCTGGTCATCCCTCACTGCCCTCCTCTGACAGCCTGGTCGTCCCTACCTGCCCTTCCTACTGACCTGGTTGCCCCCAACTGCCTCCACTGCTGGCCTGGTCACCCCCAACTGCCCCCCGGCCCCTGCCGGCCTGGTCACCCCATGCAGCCTGCTGTTCAGTCGTATGGTTGTCCCTCACTAACCCCCTGCCATCCTGTTGCCCCACGCAGCCTGTTTGGTTGTAGGCTCGGTATTGGATGTGATGGCCCCTGGCTGTTTATTTATATAGATAGCCAAGATTTGGAAGCAGCCAAAGTGTCCAACAATAGATGAATGGATAAAAAAGTTGTTGGTACATTTACACAATGGAATACTATGTGTGTGTGTATATACATATATACATAAATGGAAATCTTATCCTTCACGACAGCATGGATGAACCTGGACATTATTATGCAAAGTGAAATAAGAATATGTGTGTGTGATGATTTCACTTATATGTGGAATATAATGAACAAAATAATTTAGCAAAATAGAAACAGAAGCATAGATACTTAGAACAGTTTGACAGCTGTCAGAATGGAGGGGTTTTGAGGAGCTGGGTGAAAAACGGTGAAGAGATTAAGCAAAAAAATATATACATATGGCATATAAACATGGACAAAAGTATGGTGATAGCAAGGGAGAAATGTGGGTGTGGGGAGGTGGAGGTGAGCAAAGGAGGACAAATGGATGCAAAGAGAATTTGGTTTGGGCGGTGAGCACATGATGCATTGTGCAGATGATGTTTTGTTGAGTTGCACACTT
>NW_006292104.1:0-215 GCF_000327345.1 Myotis davidii | reverse complement strand
CCAGTTGTGTCACAGCACAGTGGGAAAGGGTCCGTGCTAAAGGAGACACGGAGAAGATCCTGAATCCCCGACCCACATCTGTGTAAAGCTGGTCAGAGAGGTGAGCCTGCCTGTAGGGTGTGTGTGTTTGTGTGTGTGTGGGGGGCGGTGAGCAATGTCCCAATGCTGGACACCTGTAGGATCCAGAGAGTAATGGCTCTGCTGATCCTCCACCA
>NW_006292103.1:0-1041 GCF_000327345.1 Myotis davidii | reverse complement strand
TGCAGCAATCTTGAGAAGGAAGAACAAAGTTGGTGGGGTCACAATACCAGGTATCAAGCTATATCACAAAGCCACTGTCCTCATAACCACCTCGTATTGGCACAAGAACAGACATATAGACCAATGGAACGGAACAGAGAACCCAGAAATCAACCCAAGACATTATGCTCAATTAACATTTGACAAAGGAGGCAAGAGCATACAATGGAGTCAAGACAGTCTCTTCAACAAATGCTGTTGGGAAAATTGGACAGATACATGAAAAAAAATGAAACTAGACCACCAACTTACACCATACACAAAAATAATCTCAAAATGAATAAGGGACTTAAATGTAAGACAGGAAACCATACAAATCTTAGAAGAATCTATAGGCAGGAAAATAGCGGACATATGTCATAGCATTATCTTTACCGATACAGCTCCTAGGGCAATGGAAACTAAGGAGAAAGTGAACGAATGGGACTATATCAAAATAAAAAGCTTCTGCACAGCAAAAGGAACCATCAACAAAAGAACAAGAAAGCCCACTGCATGGGAGAACATATTTGCCAATGTTATTTCCGATAAGGGTTTAACCTCCATGGGCAAAGGACCTAAATAGACACTTTTTGAAAGAGGGCATACAGAAGGCCAAGACATCTATGAAAACATGCTCAAAGTCACTAATCACCCAAGAGATGCAAATCAAAATGACAATGAGGTATATGCACTTTACAATAGCTATGATTTGGAAACAGCCTAAGTGCCCATCAGCAGATGAGTGGATCAAAAAAATGTGGTACATCTACACAATAGAATACTACACTGCCATAAAAAAGAAGAAGCTCTTACTATTTGAAACAGCATGGATGGACCTGGAGAACATTATGCTAAGTGAAATAAGCCAGTCGGAGAAAGATAAATATCACATGATCTCATTCATTTGTGGAATATAATGAACAATATAAACTGATAAAAAAAAAATAGAGCCCAAGAGAAAAATATTTTAGAATAGATGTAATCCTCTTATTTGCAGAATTTTAATATTTCCTACAACTT
>NW_006292102.1:0-247 GCF_000327345.1 Myotis davidii | reverse complement strand
AGAGAGAGAGAAGAACATAGAAGAGCAGAAAAGGAAAATAAGCAGAGGAAGGAGGGAGGGGAGAAAGACAGGAAGAGGAAGTGGAGGTATGGAGGGCGGGACACTGGCACACGCATAACCCGCATGAGCTCCCAGAAATGCCATCACAGGGAACTGAGCCCTGGATACCTCCTCACACCCGACCATGGACTTGGGACCCGGGAATCTCAGTGAAGCCCCCACTGCGCCCTCAGTCACCGTCATGATG
>NW_006292101.1:0-250 GCF_000327345.1 Myotis davidii | reverse complement strand
TCTGACCAACTGCCAGTGATGGTAGGGCATGGGTCTTACACTCCAGTGCCAGCCATCTTCAGGGCTCTCAAGCAGGATACCAGGCTTTCTTCGTGGCATTCTTACTGGCTTTAAGTCTTTAGAGCTCAGACAGGGCTCTTTAAAACATGATACTCCAGTCAAAGGTTTGAGTTAATAAAACCATTATAGGAACCAGTCTTATTGAATATATGCAAATAAATGTATTGCCATGATTTATTTAGCATTGCCA
>NW_006292100.1:0-811 GCF_000327345.1 Myotis davidii | reverse complement strand
GGGGCTAAAGGGCATTTTGGTGTCTGCACATCCTGTTAGGGCGGCATCTCCGCCTTCCTCCTCGTGGTCTATTTTAATCTTTAGGTGTATTTTCACAGATTTACAGGCTTCAGGTGATGGTCGTGAGGAGGAGGAGGCCTGGGAGGCACCGCGCCTACTGTGCGGGGTGTGTCTGAGGCTCCTTGAGTCCAACAGCCCGAGATTGTGGTCCCCGTGCCTCCGAACTCTGCTCACAGCATCCCCGCAGCCGGACCCCATTTCACCCTCCAGCCTTGGCTACCCGGCCTCTCAGGTCCTGCTGCCCAGGTCCCAGCGCTGGGAATGGTGAGTCCCTCCTGGGTGACACATGGCTGATGGCGGAAGAGGGTGAAAGGCTGCAGTGCCATCTTGTAAGGACGTGATGGTGCGACTGAGCAGGGAGGACTCGGGAGCCCGGGCCTTTTGTGGGTGTAAAGGCAATAAAGAGATGAGGTGAGGTTTTGCACGAGGAGTTTTACTTTCACTCTCAGAATGCTGGGGCCATAGATACTGGGTTCGCAGAAGGAGGAACACGCGGGCCAAAAGGGAGAATTATGGATTTATTAGGCCACCTGGAAGGCTCGAAAACCATCCTGTTGAGGGACTGGGAGCAGAAGCTGGTCCCGAGGCTGCCACAGCATCACTTGTCTGCTTTTGCTGCTTTTCTGGGGCTGGAGCTGAAATGCAACTGAGACCTAGATGTGATCCTTAGGGAGGAAAAGGTCAGGGATCTTAGTTGCCTGACTTAGGGAAGGGTAGCTTACCCTGAGGGCGAGGTTCTTGTTTCCCAGCG
>NW_006292099.1:0-437 GCF_000327345.1 Myotis davidii | reverse complement strand
CCCTTCCTCTCTGAAATCAATACAAATATATGGATTTAAAAAAATAAATTGAGTAGCCACAACTTTGACCTCAGAAACTGAGATAAGTAGGTATATGTCCCCAACAGAACTCAGATTTCACACGTTAAAAACTTGATGAAAAGTAAAAATCAAATCAAAACAGCTTAAGGGACAAAGTTCACAGGAGGTAAACACTTCACAGATTCCCTGCCAGGCGTCCACGCTGGCCCTGACCCGGCGGTGCCCCTCACCACATCTGCTGCTGCCCCGCAGGGTCCATGCCCGTGGATGGCTCGTCCAGCAGCACCACCGATGGGTTTCCCAGGATGCTCAGCGCGAAGCACAGCTGGAAGGAAAGGAACAGCACATCTGGCACGGATCTGCGATCTGTGGGCCTCGCGGGGTAACCCCAACCCCAACCCTACCTTTCTCTTGAT
>NW_006292098.1:0-262 GCF_000327345.1 Myotis davidii | reverse complement strand
CTCCATACAAGGATCTCTGATCAACCAGAGACAAAGTAATATTTTGCATCAATGAGGAGGAGTAGGTCTAGGTCAGGAAAAAAAACATCCATCTGATTTCTAGTAAGTGAGACAGCACCCCTGCCCCCTCCCCCCCACCACTAAAGCCCTGTCAGAAACAGAAGTTTGAGTGATTAAGATTTACAGCTGGCAGACAGGCAGGAAGATTGGTGCTGCCTGCTTGCAGCCCAGGCCTGTGCAGACAGACACAAACAGAGGAGGG
>NW_006292097.1:0-564 GCF_000327345.1 Myotis davidii | reverse complement strand
CCTGACCGCATGGCACTCCATCTCTAGGGACTAATGCAGCAGCATCTCAGGAGGCTGTGCTGGTCCCTGAGGGCCTCATCCTGCCCCATCAGTTGCTTATGGGACGCCCCCAGGCACAGGGGGTCCTGCATCAGGGTCTCCTGGACTTCAGTCAGCTGCTCCTGCTACTCCCCTAGCTCTTCAAGCTCCCACTCCTCAGCCCCCTGCTGGTTCTGGAGGCCCAGAATAGAAGGTTCCTCCTGCCCCAGAGTGAAAAGGTAAGGATGCCTCACTGGGTGCAGGCTCCGGGGATTCACAGATTCTGCATCCCTGTACCCCCACAGGCAGTGACGGGCCAAGAGCAGGGCATTTGCTGACCCCAAAAGAGCAGGGACCCTCAGGGCAGGCAACACCCAGCCATGCTGAGTGTGGTTGTAGCAGGAATTAAGGAACTGCCCTGGGCCAGGCCCAGGGCAAGAATGGACCATCACATGGTGCTACATTGCATCCTGCGCCCTCTCCATATACGGGACCTTTAGGGGCTCTGGATCACTTGGTTACACTCTCTACTTTTATTATTTTTTT
>NW_006292096.1:0-241 GCF_000327345.1 Myotis davidii | reverse complement strand
GTCAGGGCGCGTAGGGGAGCCAACCAATCAGTGGTTAGCTCTCGCATCCACGTTTCTCTTTCTCCCTCTCCCTTCCTCTCTCTCTAACGTCAATAAAAACATATTTTTAAAATTCAAAGGAATAAAATAAAAGGGCCAAGATGGCTTCTCCTACAGACACGTAAGGTTTCTGTCTGGGATGTGAGTGCACACTCAGCTGGGGTGGAGACACAAACTGCTCCCTGTCCCAGAGGGGACACCC
>NW_006292095.1:11983550-12026314 GCF_000327345.1 Myotis davidii | reverse complement strand
CCCTTCCCTTTCCTTTCCTTCCCTTTTGCTTAAAATTTATTAGAAAGACAGATGTAGAAACAGACAATTTCAATATTGCGTGGTTGAGGTTAACACACTGTGTCGTGGAAACAGAGGCAAAGCACCCAGCCACCTCTAGGGGAGTCAGGGAATTCTTTCTGGGAGATACGACATTTCAGACGAGACACAAAAGACAAGTAGAAGGTTTCTAGACAATGTGGGGAATAGTAAGATACTGTTTCAGATCATTATTTTCTTTGCCTTCCCTCCCCTTTACTTTTCTTTCTTGCCTCCTTCTCTGTTTTTCCTTATTCTCACTTTTTCCTGTGGCTGCTTTTAAGGTGTGTGAGTGTGTGTGTGTGTGTGCGTGCGTGCTATAGCTTCACCAAGGGTGTGGCAGTATAGATTTATTTTTCTCTGTTCTGTCTAGGACTAATGCCTTCATATCATCAAATATAAATTCATACTCATTCTCCCCAAACTTTCAACGCCAATTAAATGTTGGTCCTTTTCTATCTTCTGTTTTCTTAACACCCTTTAATATTTTCTATCTCTTTATCTCTCTGGTTTCATAATGGGCAAACTGTGCATATCTATTTCACAATTACATAGCACAGTGACCTATTTGACAATTCACATACTCTCTTTAATTTTGCTAATTTGGTTAGAAAGGCAGAAGTTCAGCCCCGCCCAGATCTACAGAATTCCAATTTTTCTCTTAATGAGACCCCAGGTGATTCATGGGCATAGAGGGTTTGAGCAGCTCTGCCCTAAATCACCACGTCATGTAATTCTCACTCTTCCATCTTCTCCCCTAGAGAAGGCACAACGTCAGCACATGGGTTTTCAGGAGGAAGGAGGGAGGGTTGTTGTGTTCTTTTAAACTTTCCTCTTCATTTTTGGGACCTGAGGATTTCACTTTCTTTCTTGGGAGCTCATTGATGCATGTAAACACATTTTTGTTGAAACCTCATAGTGCACCAAACCACCAGGCCTGGGAGGCCAATCCTCCTCATTCTTAAAAGTCCAGCTTTACGTATTTAGCAGCTTCCTATGCTGGCCCCTCGCTTAGCGTTCTGTGTCTGCAGACACTCAATAGCTACTTGTAGCTTCTGTATTCCAGTGATAGATTAGAAATGTTTTTTTCAAAGTTGCACAGTTAAGTGTGTAGTTTATACGTAATTCTTCTCTGGCATAATGGCTTCTTTCTTTCTTCCTTTTTTTTTTTTTTTTCATATACTAATGCTTTGACCCCTAACATCCTCTGGTCCTGCTATAGGCTTTTTACAAAGCTGGCCCTGGCTCAAGCTTGGAATTTTTGCAGTGAGATAGGAGAAATCAGTTGTGCTCTCAGAGTTACAGACACTGAACAACGCAGCAGGGGCCAGTTTATCAGCGGACACCTCATTCAGAGCCCCTGTTGATCCACGGGTTATCACAGCCCATGCCCAGGGAGCCTGCGTGTGGAGGCCTGGGCAGTAAAGACTGCAGTATCCTGAAAGGGATGAGGAAGTACCCCCTGACTTGTGGGGCTTATAACCCAGTGGTAGAGACACCTTATCTGAAAGCAATAGAAAAAAAGTCCCAAGTTGTTAGATAAGCAAGTGCCTCCTAGAGAGAGGTAGAGGCTGTAAAAATGTAGAAGGACCATCAAATAAAGAGCAGGATCCCCATAGGATGGGGCAAGGTGACATCACTCTTTCATTTCCTTAAATTGCCGCTAAATCTTTATCCCCTGCCTGCTTCTTCTTCTTCTTTTTATAAGCATTATTATTATTATTATTTCTTTAAATATATTTTATTGATTTTTTACAGAGAGGAAGGGAAAGGGATGGAAAGTTAGAAACATCAATGAGAGAGAAGCATCGATCAGCCACCTCCTGCACACATCCTACTGGGGATGTACCCACAACCAAGGTACATGCCCTTGACTGGAATCGAACCTGGGACCTTTCAGTCCGCAGGCTGACGCTCTATCCACTGAGCCAAACCGGTTAGGACCCTGCTTCTTCTTGAGGGCAAACCATTCTCTTTGCTTCATATGGAAGGAAAGAGCGCATCTGCCCTGCCCTGTCTGGGAAATCCATCATGCCAACCACAGAAAGCGTGCCTTTTTGTATCGTTTGGGAGCTCTGTTTGGCATAAAAACATAACTTCCCTGCATGAGGTGAGGGGCGATTTCTGTTTTCTTATTCCCACCTCCTGTAGGATACATCTGGCCCACAGAGTCGGATCACTGTTTGCTTAGCTTTAATTCAAATGTGTAGGTTGTTTTTTTTAATGGTGAAAGACTGAGCCAACAATAACCCTGGGTCATGCTCTGCCCTGCTCGTCTGGTGGGCAGGGTTATTATATGAAGCTCCCTTCCAGCCAGTCTGCTTGCTAACTATCGTCTTTGTTTCCTGGGAAGACAAGATCATTGACTTTGAACTTTTCTCACAAGACACCCATCCCTGGAATCCCTTACCCCATTTCCTTCTGAATCCCACTCATTCTTTAATGACCTCTTACCCATTGATTTTGTATCTGCACTGATTATTTGAAATTTCAGTTGTGCCTTATATTGCTAGAAGTTTTTTTTTTTTGGGGGGGGGGTGTGTCTTTCTGACTTATCTCCCAAATATACAAATATATTTTCAGCTCTTTGAAGTGAGAGAAATAGAACCAGGCTGAGGATTCCTATAACAGCTCTGCTAAAGTTTCTGTAAGACCCATGGAGACCACATCTCAGGACACTGGCCTCTAGTGCACAGAAGAGGGTCCTCTTGGATATGGGCAGCCTTCAAGGCGACTTTGCATGCAGCTGATTGGCCACGGCCAACTACCACACAGAAGCCAAAGTAATAATGGCAGCTCCTATAGTCTTTGCAAGGCACAGTGCTAAATGTTCCATACACAGGATCTCATTTAGCCCTTCCCAAACCTTTAAATTAGGTATAGTTATTATCCTCATTATGCAAATGAATTAGTGAGATAAAGTGATTTGTCTGCAGTCACACAGCTGAGTATGTGTGGAAGAAGGACTAAAGTCTGGATCTGCCGGATTTGAAGGCTCTTTTCTATCTATCATGGGCTAGATAGGGTTTACTTCTCCTCTCTGCAGACAAAATGTGGCAGCATAGTTCATGGTCATGTACATACATACCCTGAGTATTTACCTTTCTGATTCCCTTGTCTGCTTCCTAGATAGGGAGCATATCTGTCTGGGTCTCAGTGGCCCCTGCAAGTGCCAAGGAAATCGCTGCAGCTGCAGAAAACTTGCTTTCATCTAAGAGTCCAGGGATCTGACTGCAGACCTCATTGTTGCCAAACTCCTGGTGTGAGGTTGGGCAGGTCCCTGTGCCTTACTTTACCTCTCCTTGCTCATCAGGAAGCCTGGATGAAGCCTGAGATCTTTTCCAAAAACCACTTAACAGCCTAATTCTAAGGTTATCTTTGGTGTCCGGGAACTAATAAGAAGTCTTGGCCCAATTTTGATGAATTTAACAGTCTCCATGGTAAGCATTATTGATTATCATCAAACCCTAGATCGCTTCCACTAAGTAAACTCAAGTCATAAAACCAGGATCTTTCCTTCTTAACATGGTGCTCTTCAATCTTTGATACCATCTGGGTCCACTGTGTTTGAGTCAGTGTGGTCGACCTGTCAGTCCTTGGAGTGCCTTGGTCCTGGTTGGGGCACTTTTTGCCTCTAGGGCTCTAGTTCCTGCAAAGGGAGCAGACTTAAGAGTACAATAGTCATCTTCTTGGGCTGGCTGGTTAACCTTTTTCACCTACAGAAAGAATCTACCTATTTAACCTGTTCAGGGGTGGAGGAAGATGTGTTTACATTCCAAATTCTCTTGTGGAACTCAGTCTCCATGGCTGCACTTTAGTCACTATGCTCAACCCCAGACTCACAGCACAGTGGGTTGGATGAAGGACCTGTTCTCTGGGAATTCATCAATCCACAAGTTTTCATTAAGGAAACTAAAAAATGAAAGTCCTGACTAACATGCCTTCCTGGCACCAGAATCTTATTAGTTCTTGGAATCTCTAAGTCCACCTTTCCCCTCCCCTACAACCCTTTTCCTTTTTTCTTTTTCTTTTAATGTTAATCATGCTGAAAAAATTATCCTGTTTGAAAAAGAGAGAAGTGGAGTAGAAGGAGGTATGGTGCAGACTCACTGTGCTAGGGCAGTCTTTCTGAGCAAAACAACTTGGGCCACTGCCGGCAGAGGCCTATACTGATCATTCCAGAAATGGCTTCCGTAGGTTATTAGCATACGCTGTACTTTCCTTTTGACTCACTCTGTAACTGTGGGAAATGAATTGAAAAACTTTCAGTGATTCATGTGTGAATGATAGATGCCAAGATGTTGACTCTCGTAATTTTGTGATGATGAAGATCCTTGAATTATTAGAAGTGTCTTGGAAACATAAAGTGACCTTACAGGGTGACATTTCTGGTCACTGCTAACACTGGAACAGTATTTATATGAAGCTTTCTGGTTTGTCATATAATTATGTCCTCAATATACTCTGAGACTGAACTTCCCAGTTTTTTTCCAGGGGATATCTCTATCAGATATTGACATTTATGTGCCAATATATGTATATGTAGTATATGTAGTATCTTGGGAGAATTTTTATACCTACCTAACACTATCTCCTCTATGCTGCTGACCCACCTAAATAGTATAGCCTTAACTTCTCAACAAAGTTCCCTTCTTAAATTACTAGCTACCCATGGGAAACTTTCATTTGGAAAGAACATCACCGTGAGTCAATTAACAGGTATTTTTGAGCAGCTATTATGTTTTCACTTATGGGGGCCAGATGTCATTGCTTTTGCTTAGGACTTCTGTTTGCCTTCTCCCTCTTCATGCTTTGGCTGCTTCAAGAACAGATGCTCATTTACCAACCTAGACCTGCTAGGGGTTAGAGTCACCAAACAAGAAGAGAATCTTAATCTTATCTTGGCAAAACTTTTGAGAAGTTTTCACTTCCTTGTCTCAAGGTGGGAAATATTCATGCCTTAGAATGAAGGTTTAGGTTTCCCCAAAACTGCTGAAGTCATGACGGATGGATAATTAAATTCTCACTACAAATTCTCACTGTCAAATTCTCACTACAAGACTTTCTCAGAGGGCGGTGGGTAACTGATGCCATGTAACTTCTCTGTGCCTTTGTTTCCTCGTCTGTAAAATAAAGCAATAGGAGTCACAGGTGGTCCAAGGTTTTTCTTGTGTCAAAAGTATGAGTGTATATTTTTATTATTATTGTGCTCCATCATCATTATCAAAGCTAGGCAACAATTCTTCATTTTATTATTTCATTCCCTAAACAAAATAATCTCCAAGTTCTCCCCTCCCCCTTCTCTAACTTTATAAAGTACTAAGATTGGTAAAAGTCGATGACCTCTATCATGTCCTAGTTCAGAAAAGACAGGAGGATTTTACCCTCCTATAGAAGCATGTCAGGTCTCATCATTGACTTGTTTTCTTCAGTATATGTAGTATCTTGGGAGAATTTTTATACCTACCTAATACTATCTCCTCTATGCTGCTGACCCACCTAAATATTCTAGCCTTAACTTCTCAACAAAGTTTCCTTCTTAAATTACTAGCTACCCATGGGGAACTTTCATTTGGAAAGAAAATCACCATGAGTCAATTAACAGGTATTTTTGAGCAGCTATTATGTATTCAACATTATGAGTAATCTAGAGGAAGCATTAGACATCATCCCTGCTCTTAAGGACCTTACATGGAAACTGGGCAGAAAACCATAAAGTATATTCAGTCAGAAAACACTTGTTGAGGGTCTGTTTGTGTGGACACCATAAAGCCTGATGGGCAGTGTGGTGCTATATCCCAAATTTCCAGGAATTGTCCTATTTATAGATGTTGCATTGGGGTAATTATTTATATTAATCCTTCTGACCTTCAAATATATTCTAGTTTGGATGAAAAATTATAAGGTTATCTTAATGATGAGGAATGACAGGGCCTTGAAATCCTCATTCATGATAATCAGGTCAACAGAGAAAATTATCAAAGCAACCAAGAACCTTGCAGCAACGTGCTTTGTGGGTGAGACAGTTCTTCTTATTACCTGAGGTATTTGTAGAGGTTATATTGTGTTATTGGTTAATTTAATGCAAAGGTTATCTTCTCTAGGTTAAAATTATGATCAGCATCTGTGTTTCTGATATGGTTTTACCATAGCAGATCTTTTATTTATCAGAAATAAACCAAGAAGCAGGCTTAAAGAACAACCACCAACCGAAAAGGAGCCTGAAGTCTCAGTGGCTCAATTCAACGACCATGACTGAGTGTTTCCTTCAAGCCAAGCACTGGGCCTTTAGTCGACAGAGCAGAAGGAAGTTTAGAGCACAGCTTAGAGATGGGAAATAGTGTGGAGTATGTGGGGAACACCATGCAAACTGGCATTGGTGGAAGGTAGTCAGCGGGTGGCAGGAGATGTGGCTATGGAGGTAGGCAGAGGCCACATTAAGAAGCATATTGATTTCTAAGTTTAAAAATGAAAGGGTATCTCAGGTATAGCTCCATCCCCAGGGTTCTGACTGCTCTAGCAGCCACCACATTATAGCAACATGATCTGTTTTTCAGGGTTCCTGATGATTTCTGAAAACCTACTCTTCCCCCTCCAGGACTCTGCTCACATGTATGCTGCTCACATATTTGAGCTTAGCAGTGTTGATGAGACAGTTTCTGGAGATCTGGGACAAGCAGCACCAGTTCGAAGGGAGCAGCCAGCCCTGGGCAGACATCCCCGTGTTTTGTGTCACCTCCAGGTGCTACAGAACTGGTGCAGCAAGGACAATCGATCCCTGGGTCAAGGTAGTGGTGTTTATGTTCTTCCTGAACGTGCAGCAAGTGCTGACAATGCTGGGCTGGCGCCAAAGATCCTGCTGGTTCTTTGATTGTTCCTCCCACTGGTGGACTTGGCTGGCCCAAGAGGCCACGTGACCCAGTTTGGTGCACAGCCTCCGAGGGACTGGATCCTGAAGTTCCTGCCGTTCTGAAAAACAGTGTACCAACCCGGTGATCTTATTTACCCTGGCAACGCACGTTCTTGGCAACAGAAACAGAGTAGTATGGGTTGATGCATAAACACAGGAAGTTTAAAAAAAAAAAAAGGTTTTCCCTGCCAGTTTGGCTCAGTTGGTTGGAGCATCCTCCTATGTACTGAAAGGTTTCAGGTTTGATTCTAGGTCAGGGCACATGCCTAGGTTGCGTGTTCGATCCCCAGGTCTAGGCACATAAGGAAGGCAACCAGTTGATGTTTCTCTCTCTCTCTCTCTCTCTCTCTCTCTCTCTCTCTCTCTCTCCCTTTCTCTCTCTCTCTCTCCCTCTTTTTCCTTCCCCCCTCTCTCAAATCAATAAGCATATCCCCAGGATTAAAAACCACAAATGCTCATACCAGTTTAGAATTAGCAAATAGAATTTACCAAAAGGGCAAAATGTAAAACCATCAGGAAAAACTGTCTCCAATCATATGAGAAGAGCATGCCAAAAAAGATTTTGTTCATATAAGAGAATTATTAATAGATGGCCAAGAACTTTTAAAATCAAATACAGATGTTTGTTTTACAGTTTGCTAGACACAAGAACTAAGCATCTATAAGAAACTTTTTTTTTTAGGTACAAGGAAGGTCTTAAAGCTGCATGAAACTTTTTCTTTTCACTAATTTGCTTAAACATGTTTCTTTAATTAGTTTTGTTTTCCCATGGCAAGAGTCACTTGGTGAAGAATTAGTGATAGACTAAGGGAACGTGAAGGTATGGTCCCCTCCCTTGAGGACTGTAGAGATGTCAAGAGATGGAAACATCTTGAACAGAAAAAGCCCATGAGATTATTGGGCCTACACTTGTAGCTTATGCGGGGTCATATCGGTGCTGATCACTTTCATCCAAAATGCATCAAGGTCTATGTTTTGAACTAGACATTTGAGATCATATGATTATGACTGTTTTCAACTGTGACTCTCACAGGAGAGAACTGTGATTTAACAACCTCCTTTATGAAGTATCAATCCAGGTTCCATTGTCATTTACACCAGTGCTACTCTAGGCGACCGTCTCTGATAACATGGGAGGCTTGACCCAGAAAGTAATTGATGTACTACATCCTTCATGGGGAAAACTGGGCCTTCAATAACCCTTCAGCCGAAGCGTGGTGTGCTTCGGGAGGTGGTTGGCACACAACATGGCACAAGCTCCTTTTCCTGGTGCAGGGGAAATTTGCAGACCAGCATATGTCTGCCGACTGCACTTTGAGAAGCATTGCCATGCCCATTACTGTCATTTATGTCATCTTTCCAATCTGTAGTTGTTAATCTCTCTTAATTCTGAAAAAATAAATTTTGAAACAATTTCAAAGTTACAGGACAGTTGTGAGAATAGAACAAAAAACTGTATAGCTTTCACCCATACACTTTTCAGGTGTTACCCACGATATACTGGCTAGCGAAGACTTCAATTCTCAGTCACATGACCCAGTCTCTCTGGAATGAGTTTTATGCCCTTGACTTTTATGAAGATTTTGTAGACTGACCCTCAACTTGGGTTTGCCCCTTGCTTCCTCATGATGAGCCTCAGCTAATGCACTTTGAGGGGCGAATGGCACAGAAGTGATTTTGTGTTCTTACTGCAGCCTATCAAGTGGTCCCTGATGACACTTTGTCCCCATAACTTTGTGTCCCCATGGTAACTTTATCACTTGATTAAGATAGTGTCTGCCCCATTTCTCTACTGTAAAGTTTTTTTCATTTGTAATTAATAAGTATCATGGACATCCCATTACTCATTCCACTTTCACCACTTATTTCAGCACCCATTGATGTGTCTTGCCTGAATGTATTACTACCATGATATTTGTCAAATGGTCATTTTCTAATTGGATCATTCTTTACACACTTACTAGTTGGCATTCTACAGTGAAGAGAAAATTTATCATCTCCCATTTTTAGATTAATTTGTTTATAAACAAATGAGTTATTACTCATTATAAGCTATGATTCAGTGTCTTATATTCCATTAATATCATTAATTATTTTGATGTTCAAATTGACCCCAATTCTGACAGCAGGATCCCTGTGACACTGGCTTCGGTGTCCCTTTGGTTTGTGCCCATCATTCTTGAGCATTTCCTCCACAGCAGGCTGCCCAGAAGGTCACAGCTTTCCTATCACAAATGAGAACAATGGGGCGACTAGGACACTCTAGACAACAAGCTTATCTTGTACAGCTCTGGACCAGCCCGTTCTCTAAGGAGTCTTGTCTCCTTTTCGTGGAGAGCAATATTTTGACGTCAAGATCTGGGTGCTAAGTGTGCCCTTTGCTACTGGAATGTTGCTTCTCCCAGGCCTTCTTTGTGGACAGAACTAGGAAATATATGCATTTCTTATACACGCATGTTCACATACACACTTATGTATGTACACATGGATACGTTGACATCTATCGTCTGTCTCTATTTCTCTGGGTCCCATTATCTTTAGTGTGTTTACTTGCTCAGTTCCCTGTGTGTAGCCATCCTCCCAATGACACGAGGCTGTCTCTTTGCTCTGCGGTGACATTATCCTTGCAAAGGTCATCACCAGCTGCCCCTGCAACTGTGCTCCAATGTCATCCTTATTCAGGGCCTGTTACCCCCTGCTTGTGCCTTCCCAGTGACTGGTGGACTCAATTAGGAAGGTGAGAAAGGAAGCCAAATGTTTGTTTCTTAATTAGAAGAAAAGATAAGCAAGGCTGAGTTGGGATTATCTACAATGGTTGCTCCTTTGTTCACTGGTACACCTTAGGATTTAAACTGTAAGGCAGCCCATCTACGAGTGGTGTGCATGTTGATATAAAAGGGTCTTAGGCATCCCTAAATCTATACCAGGACTGGAATTAAGGCCAGGAGGCTGGAAGGACGGAGGTGCCTGTGCATTCCATAGCGCACTTGGACCTGGTGACTGTAGCAGGGCGGGGGCTGTCAGCACAGACTTTACCATTGTTCAATCAGCAGAATACTCTTCAACTGGTCTAGACACCCATCATGCCTAACAAAAGAGGAAGAAAGGAACAATTAATTTTTTTCAGTGGTTCTCACCAAGAGATTATATTCTTCACCCTCTGTTACCTAATGATGAGCTCACAATTCCCATCACTTGGGCAACAAGTATTTGCCAGCTCTTCTAAGTTGATGATAATTCCTTGAGGGCAAAGGGCAGGATGGGAGACTTATGTAATCACTCACGGTGACTGGCTGATTAGTGGCGCTTAGTAGTTGATTCCTCCTTCCTGCTAGACCATTAACCAACACACCAGGTCAGTGTCTCTTTTTCTGTATGTTCTAGTCACCTCCATTGTTCACATTGTGATAGGACTGGAAGCCGTAACTGCTGAACTGGTTAAGAGGGGCAGAAGCAGAAGCAAAGCTGTTTTCTATTTCACCTCCTCTCCCCCCTTCCTCTTTGCCTCCCTCCTGCCTCTGATGTGAAGGCTGGCAGAAGTTGATGCCAGAATGACCTTGATCTAGGTTGGCAAATGGCCCTGCTGCTGAACTGTGCTACTTCAAGGTCAGGGCTGAGTGGCAGGGCACCAGCTCCAACTGTAGTCAGGGCCCTCATTGTAGGTGCTTCTGGAGGAGTTCTCTGTTCAACTTTCTGCAAGTCTCCCAACCTCTCTGGGCCTTGTTGTCTGCATTTGTAAAAGGAAGCTTGGATCTCATGATTTCATATAGTTTGTGGCTCTACAGTTTTTTTCCTTGGGTTTTATGAAATACTGTGATTCATGGCCACATGGCACAAGGATGATAAAGTGTCAGGGAAAACTGAGAGTGAAAGTGTAGCCTCTGATGACACTAGAAAAACCATCCTCTGGATGCTCATATCCAGATCTCTCTCTCTCTCTCTCTCTCTCTCTCTCTCTCTCTCTCTCTCTCTCTCTCTTTCTCTTTCTGTGTGTGTTTGCTTGCAATTACAGAAAGTGCATCAGAAAGCCACTTATGGTTATTAAAAAATAACCTAGCTAAAGGTTGTTAAAAAATGTATATGAAAAGACAATCCCTGGAATAGCTAACGCAATTGTGGCAAACAAGAACGAAGTGGGAAGAATCACTCTACTTGCTATTAGATCTTACTATATGACTACAGTAATTCAGACTGTGTGACAGTGGCAGAGGTATAGACACATACATCACTGGAACAGAACAGGGAACTCAGGAATACCCATATAAATATGCCCAACTGTTTGACAAGGATGCAAAAGCAGTTCAGTGGAGGGAGGTCAGACTTGTCAGCAAATGGTGCTGAAACAGTGGATATACACAGGGAAAAAAGAATGAAACTTGGCCTAAGTCTCTCACTTTCTAGAAAAATTAACTCAAAATGAATCATGTATTTAAATTTAAAACATTTAGAGGAAAGTACAGAAAAAAATCTTTGAGATCTAAGACCGGGCAAAGAATTCTTAGACTTGACACCAAAAGCATAATCCCATAAAGGGAAAAGTTAATAAGCTGATAAAAAGTAAAAACTTCGTTTTGGGAAAGTCCATATGAAGATGACAAAAAGGCAAGCTATAGATTAAAAGAAAATATTTTCAAACTATGCACCTGACAAAGGACTAGTATCTAGAATACATAAAGAATTTGTACAAATCAACAGGTTAAAAAATCCCCAAACAATTCAATTATAAAATAGCAAAAGACATGAACAGACATTTCTCCACAGAATATACATAATAGGCAAATTAATATGTGAAAAGGTGTTGATTAGCTGTTAGGGCAATGCAAATTAAAACCACAATGAGATGTCACTAAATACCTATCAGAATTGCTAAAATAAAAAATAGTGAAACTGCCAAAAGCTAACAAGGCTGTGGAGAAATTGTTTTCATTATCAGTGGTATAAAATGGTACAGCCACACTTAAAAAACAGTTTGCAGTTTCTTATAAAACTCAACATGGGCCCCTGGCCAGCGTGGCTTAGGGGTTGAGCATTGACCTATGAACCAGGAGGTCCCTGTTCGCTTCCCAGTCAGAGTACATGCCCAGGGATGTACTCTGGGGCTCGGTCCCCAGTAGGGGGCATGCAGGAGGCAGTCAATCAATGATTCTCTGTCATCATTGATATTTCTATCTCGCTCTCCCTCTCCCTTTCTCTCTGAAATCAATAAGAATATATAAAAAAAAAACAAACTCAACATGGGATGGGATTAGCATATGACCCAGCAATTACGCTCTTGGGCATTTACCCCAGATAAAACTTATTTTCACATAAAAGCCTATACACAGATATTTATGACAGCTTTATTTGTAGTAGCCCCAAACTAGAAACAACTCAAGTGCTCTTAAACATGACAGTAATTATTAAACAAACTGCAGAACACCTATACAATGGAATAATACTCAGCAATAAAAAGGTACAAATTTGATACATGGAACAAGTTGGATGAATGTCAGGGAATTATGCTGAGTGGAAAAAGCTACCCCCCAGAGATTACATATTATTTCATTTATATGACATTTCCATAATGACAAAATGATAGAGATGGAGGAAAGATTATTGGTTGCTGGACGTCAAGGACCAGGGCTCAGGTGGTGGTGGGGAGTGGAGGAGGAGGAGAGGGAGAGGGTCAGTGTGCCTGTGAAAGGACAACAGGAGAGGTCTCTGTGGTGGCAGAAATGTTCTGTCTTGACTGCATCTATGTTGGCCACCTGACTATGACACTGTTTGGCCAGATGTTACCATTGGGGAATCCTGGTAAAGAGTAAATGGGTTCTCTCTGTCATTTCTTAAAGTTTCATGAGAGTCTACATTTATCTCAAAATAAGTTTACTTTTTAAAAATTTTTTTATTGATTTCAGAGAGGAAAGGAGAGGGAGAGAGTGATAGAAATATCAGTGATGAGAGAGAATCATTGATCGGCTGACTTCTGCACTGCATGTGGGGGGATTGAGCCCGCAACCTGGGCATGTGCCCTGACTGGGAATCGAACCATAACCTCCTGGTTCATAGGTTGACACTTAACCACTGAGACATGCCAGCAGGCAGGACATTTGATTTTTAAAAAAGAAACATTAGGGCTGTCTGGGCTTAGTTTGATGCAAGTAAACAGAGTAAAAAGTGTACAATTTGGGAGAAGAAAGACTAAAATAACCATTGAGAGAGTATAAATAGCTTGGTGACAGTGATATGTCTTTCCCCCCCCTCTGTTTCCCAGAGTACTTGGTCCCAATTATAACCTTGCCCTTAGAAACACTCAGTGATTTTGTTTAATATGTTATTGTTAATATAGAATAGAAGTTGCCTTGTCAAGGAGTTTAATTTTGTATGAAGACATAAGATACATATGTATGATAATAAGCAATTCAAATGTGGTTCTGTGTGAACAAGCTGATGATTTTTTTGAAAGGAGATAAGTATCCTTGATAACATAGTCAAAACATAACCAAAGTCCTTTTGCATGCTATGGGGTTAAGTCGTATTTTCCTCCCATAGAGGTTTTGTTTGTTAGCTGCCCCTTGTTTTCTTTTACAGGATATCCCTGAACGACAGTCACTAACCAGCCTAGGAAGCAGGAACCAGGTTCTGGGTTCTAAGGAAAGGCTCTCACTGAGGTTTCTGCAGCCTCAGGAGTCTGCAGAGGGGGAATGGGTGTGCTTCCCTGTGGCCTGCAGTTTCCACTTTGGGCAGCTCCTGTTTTATCGATTTTGAAAATTGGGTTTATGTAAGATTTGGTTTAAAAACAGATTCCAATGGTTCGTATAACATTTGAAAGCTGCCAGCTGCTCCTGTCTGTGTTTGCCGAGAAGCCGAAGTTGCAGTTAGGGACCCAGTATCTCGGGATCCCTGACTGGGAGAGAGTGGAGCTGAGCGGGTCAGGAGTGAGCCTTGTCATGTCAGGGAGAAGAGCCAGTGCCTGGTGTCACTCTCTCTCCTGTTCCAGTCACTGCCGCAGACTGTCCCCATTCAGTGCTGCCCTTTGCCTTGGGGACCCCAGGGAAGGCCTCCCACTGAGAAGCTCTGAGCCAGAAACTTCCCATTTCAAAGCAGAAAAGTGAACCATTGTGAGAGGGATTTTTGCAGAGAAAATAATTTTTCTTTGATTTTTCAGTGTGTGTGTGTGTGTCTGTGTGTCTGTGTGTGTGTGTGTAGTAGTAGTAGTAGTAGTAGTAGTAATATATGACTAATACAAGGCATGAGGATCCAAGATGGCAAGGTGATTGATCAGTTGATGAGAAAAGCAACTGGAGACTAGAGGAGTCAAATGAGCAAGTGCTTATTGCATGAGCAAATGTGCAATGCAGTGTGGGAAAAGAATTGATGAAAATATATGGGGGCTATTTCAGTGTTGTTTCAACAGATAATTGATTAATGGTGAATAATCAATGATACAATTAGTTTTTATTAAAATATGATAAGTTCAGTGAGATGTCACTGAGCTAGTCCACATTCAAATGGGACCAAGATATGCACCAGAGGGGAATTAACTGGGTGGCCCTGGGAGTGAGCCCAGGAGAAGTAGTGACTAATTTCTCCTTCCCACCAGCTCTAGCCATGCAGGAAGTGATGTGTGAAAGAGTGGTGACCCTGGAAAGCTCCCTCACCCCCACCCCGTGGTGATGGAGAGTTCCCCGTGGATATACGGGGACTTCATGAAAACGTTTCCCAGTGCCCACAGCACTGACACAACAGACCCTCCTCCAGCACTGGGCAGTGTCCTTGCCAGAGGAGGAGATGACAAAACCTAAAGGAAGGGCATGTGCCGTTACCCATCCTTACCGAGTTATTGAAAGAAAAGAGCAAAGGGGAGTCCCACGTTGTTGAGCAGAGTCAGCTGTTGGCCTCACTAGGAGGCTGTGGCCTCACAGCCCAGGGAATCTCTGCACTGACCCTTCAAGGGGATCAACACCCT
The DNA here is from genome assembly GCF_000327345.1 of Myotis davidii. Lineage (NCBI taxonomy): Eukaryota > Metazoa > Chordata > Mammalia > Chiroptera > Vespertilionidae > Myotis > Myotis davidii. The sequence goes on along the minus strand of NW_006292095.1, from coordinate 12,011,399 downwards.
CCCTTCCCCTGTCAGGTACCAGATTGTGGAGGGGGAGGGGCAGGGGAGATAAGGACTGAGCAGTAAAGTCAAAGTGTTGCAGGGGAGGTGCTTGACCCCAGAGGCCTGACAGTCTATCCTGGGGAAAAGATCACTGGCGAGGGGGTGGACCCCAATGCAAGCCGGGAAGGTGTGGGAAGCTGACTAGTTATTTTGGATAAGCTTCTGGTTCCTCCCAAGCCTGAGAGTACACAATTGCAAGGAACAAAAGAAGCTCTTTTTCTTGCTCTGGACCTGCTCTCTCCGGCTCACTCATGTTCTCTCCCACCCATGGCAGACTAGTGGCCTCTTGGGGCCCGTGACAGACTGCACAGACTCCCAAGAGCTGTGAAGCAGACACTCGGGGTGTGGCCTTGGCCTTGTTCCATGGCGGGACAGAGGGAGATGGGAGATTGAGAAGCCAGGAGGATAATAACTCTTGCTAATATCTCACAAATAAACCACCTTGCCATGTCAGTCTCCTGTGCGTGGATCCTGGAAATGCGGGGAAGAGCCTGTTTCCCACCCACAACATGTCCACTTCACAAAGATGGCCTTCAGGAGGGGAGGGGGGTTCTTCCAGGTCAAGGTCCAGAGCACTTTGGAGATGAATTTCCACCTCCTTGGCCTCCTGTGGTGCTTCAGGCATCTTGAACTTGCTGGGTCAGGGAAAGATGAGTTGAGCCCCTCTAGTTGGCAGGATTCCCAGGAGCACTTCAGCCTGGGGACTGGGGCTTGAAATCACGCTAGATTCAGCCTGTGTGTGTGCCTACAATGAACAACTTTCTTGCGGAGAGCTGCCGTGCCCTTTTTGTTGGGGACAGAAGTATCCGGGGGTGGGGGTGGGGGAGAGAAGTACCAGGATAGAAACCCAAACCATTAATAACCCATTTCCTTCTAAACTTTCTACCCTTAAGAGTGAATTGGCTGGAGTTTCTAGAGGGCTTTAGGTCATCAGCACTACAGTTAGGAAACAGAAAAGCTAACCAACAGAAACACATCTAAACCACAGACAAAATTACTACTCCATGATAACCCGTCAAAAAAAAATAAAAAAGGCACTATCCAGCCAGAACTGCTCTAGCCATGGCTTTCTGAGCTCCCAAAGGTCTAAGAGCCCAAGGCCCAGAGGAGGTGAGAGCGCTGCCAGGGCTCGCACGGTAGGGTTTGCCCGGACTGCTCCTGCAATTCATAGCACCCCATTCATTCTCAAAGCATCCCAGTTTGGGCCATCAATTATATGGTCTTTAAACAAACAAACAAATTGAAAAGGTGACTCCAGGCTTAGCTGACGGTCCACAAGTTGGCTCTGACGGCTCACTCTTCCTATTGGACTCTTCAGCCAGAGTCAGCAAACTCCATGGAGCAGTCAAGTCCAGCCCTGGCCTGTTTTGTATGGCCCACAGCTAAGAATGGTGTTTGCATTAAAAAATTTTTTTTAACAGGGATATGTGACAGAGACCCTGTGTGGCCCAAAACACCAATAAAATATTTATTGTCTGGCCCCTTATAGGTAAAGGTTGCTGACCCCTGATCTTGCATTTTGGGGTAAAGGGCCAGGATCCTGGGTCATTATGAATGTCTTTGGCCCCCAAACTGTGTTGGGTAACCTCATCCTACCTTCACCTAATTCATCCAGCAGAAGGCCCGATGCTGGGAGGCGCATCGCATTTGTGGGGCCATGTCACCTACCAGAGAACCCCTGTGGACACAAAGGCATCGGTTGAGATTCCCTCTCCAAGGATCAGCAATGGCAGGAGAGGAATGAGGGCTAACACCTTCCTGTGCTCCATCGGGGTTCTGTTCTGGGGCAAGGTCATGCCAAGGCCTCCAATTCTGCATCCTGTCTCTCAGATGCCTCTGCAGCCCAGGCCCCTTGGTGCTTCCCTACCATCAATTACATCCTGCCATCTGATTGGGCCCTTGGGTACCCAATTATTTAATGTTCACTTTTATGCTCCCGTACATGCACTCAGGTGTATGTGCAGGTGTGTGTGCGTGTATGTGTGTGTGTCCTACACCATGTTTAAAAATATGTTTGTTTTCATTAGTTGTCAACTGTCTCAGAGCTTTACATGGTTAGAACTGTCTCCAGCGTCCCCTTCCACGGGCCAGCGGTCCTTGTATGTGCTGAGGAAGCCCCTGGGAGGGATGTGCCTGTTGTACATACAGATCAGCATGTTTGATCACCCCCGGGGATTGCATCTCCGACGTGAGGGTCTTCCTTTCAGAATCACCATTTCAGTCTCAGCTCTGGGAGAGTGACCCCAGTTTGTGGGGACAATTCTTGGAAAAAACCCAACAGACCTGTCTGGTCCTCTCCGGCTTCGTCACTGACCACGTGGCTGTAGGAGACACTCTTGGGGCCTGGCTGTCCTTTCCCATCCGAAGAGCCCTGCTGCCCTTCCAGCTGGAACGCTGACACTTCATGAAGCCACACTGTGGTCTGGGATGCTGCTCATGCCTTAGAAAGAATGCAGAGCGTGTGCCTGGTACTTCTTACAAGTTTATATCTAGAAGCATTTGCAAAAGGGACACTTTGGCCAACTCTCAAAAGGATGCAGGACACGGCGGGAGTCCTGCTAGAAACTCTGAGAGCCCCTGTGGCCCAGCAGTTGACAGGGGATGACAGGGCCAAGACCAGACCCAAGCTTCCCAACTCCTGACATCACCGGACAGCAGAGCACACTGCTCTCCATGGATTCACCTAAAACATGAGCACCTCTTCCAGGGGGTGGGTCGAGAAGGCACGCAGCACTGCCTTGCGCATGGCAGGTCAGCAGTAATGTTCAACTGAAATTATTCAGAGAGCTGGATGTTTGCTATTCTGGGAACATTGCTCAAGGAAAGTGTTTTTTCTTTTTTTATTCCAGTTGGTCTGGGATGTTTGTCTCGTAAGTCAGAATTATATGATTATTAAAATCATTCTGAATCTCAAATAGACATTCATAAAAGAGTGTTCTTTTTGTCCCCTTCCCACTTCTCCGGTGGGAAATTGTGGAGAGTGTTTGTATTCTTGGGGAAGGTGGTTATGTATGAGCTCACTGTTGGCCCCTATTCCCTAGGGCGAAGCTTTCCTGTCCCCCTTCTCCCTGCAGACCCACTGCTGCCTTCCCCGGGTGGTGGACACCGACAGGCAGGAATCGCCTGGCTGCCGTGCCTCTGCCTCCACCCCCACTTCTGAACTCTGAAATGAGACATCTCCGGAAATCTTATTTAGGGTGAACGTCGATGACCAATGGAGAGGGGGTGCCATCAGGAGCTGGCTTTGCTGGTTACCTTGGGATCAAGCAGTTAAAAGCTCTGAGAGCCACTTACCGTTTTCCCACCTTTGAATATACTAAACCAAGAGCCAGTGAGAGGGTCAGAAGGGACTGGTCCTTGGATCATTAAAAATAAATTCAGGCCCGGCCAGCATGGTTCAGTCGGCTTATGAACCAGGAGGTCACGGTTCGATTCTCGGTCAGGGCACATGCCCGGTTGCAGGCTTGATCCCCAGTGTGGGACATGCAGGAGGCAGCCAGTCAATGATTTTCCATCATCACTGGTGGTTCTATCTCTCTTGCCCTCTCTGAAATCAATAAAAATATATTTAAAAATGAGTAAGAACCACATGCTAAGCGAAATAGGCCAGACAGGAAAAGTCAAGAAGCGTAGGATTTCACTCAAAAGTGGGATGTAAAACTAAAAGCAACAAATGAACAAACAAACTCACAGACACAGACAACAGTACGGTGGTTCTAAGGGGAAGGCGAGTGGTGGTAGCAAAAGACAAAGGGGGTCAGTAGATGGTGACGGAAAGTGAGTTGACTTCTGGTGGTGGGCACACAATGCAACACACAGATGCTGTATCGTAGAAATGCACACTTGAAACCTATATAATCTTATTAACCAATGTCACCCCCGTAAGTTTAATTAAAAAATAAAATATACATAAAAAAAAACCGGTTCAGAACGATGCTGGCCCATGCTTCTCACCAGCACTTATTCTCAGAGCTATAATCAGCTGCTGGGACAGCTTACAAAGCGGTCCCCCACCCCTTCCTCGTGCCTTACAGCTTCGCTGGCTCAGCCCCTGGTTGTGATCCATCCCTTTGCAAACCTGTGCTCTGTATGTGGAAACACATGGTTTGAAACTCTTTCTCCCCAGCCTGACTCCCAGAAGAGAGGCAGTTTGAAAACAGGACAGTTTCCGTTGTGTTTTTTTCTACCTTTATTACGTTTTTGCATTTGATACAAACCACTCTCATATACCACACAAAATACATCCATTCTTGTGATTTTAAAGTGCATTTCCCCTTGAACATTGTGTACAAAAATATTTATTATTTTTTTTTAAACGTGGAAATTTCTTGACAAGGCACTTTTCGGCATCCAATGAAGCTGAGTCACTTCAGCTGGACATTCACATTGACATCAAAGTGAAACGCCATCCTCACAGCTGCATTCTTGGAGTCCTCTTCCCCCTCCCGCCCCCAGCAATCTCTAGGAACTGAGAACAAAACTGTAAAAACATTCACAGCTTTACAACCCGGGCTGCAATGCTTTCCAACCGCAGTGGGGAAAAGCCGCCCAGAACCACAGCTACCCTTCCCCGCCCAGAAGGGTCCCACTTCAGGCAGTGAGGTAGCTGCCAAGCAGTCTTTGGAGGACCCTGTAAGATCCCACTGTCAGCTTCACTCTCTCCGATTCAGTGATCACATCTGAAGAGATAAGTAGATCGGGACCTCCCAGAGCAAAGGGCCACGAGGCCTGTTCCGGCAAACCACATCCAGTCGGGGAACTTTAAAAGAGGAAACAAATGAAAAAACAACCAAGGTTTCCATTCACTGTCCATTAAGAGCCAGAAACAGGCATTTCTAGAAAGTGAGCAAACCACCATTTTTTTTATATATATATATATATATATATATATCCCAAGTGCCTACAAAGTGACGCTTGTTTTTATAAAGCAAATTATATGCAAAGATCAAAACCACAAATTCGTTTAGCAGTTCAAACTTTACATCTTTAAAAAACATTGAGTCATGTTTTGCCACCATTAAAATTACACCTTAGAGAAAAAAAATAAATTCTACCTTGATTCTGAAATGTAATTTCTACAGAACTACATAACTCTATTTCTCACCAGCTCCCATATAACAAGAATATTAAACAAGAGAGAAAGAAACCCACTCAAATGCTTCATCTCTTCCAAGAAACATTGAAAGCTTGTTTATTATATCTTTATATAGTCCAGCTTATTTATTGCACCTAGTTTGCAAGTGCTCCCCAGGGCACAGGGGGAATAAATATGAAACCAAAACGGAGCTGCTTGCCCATTCCTGGAGCACCACACCACCAGCAGGAGGCTGGGCTTGCTGGGGCGACTCGGGAAGCACCCCGGACTGGAGGCCATTTGTCATCACAACCAAGAGCTGTCTGAGGGCCAAACCTACAGGTCAGGCTGCAGGGAAGTCTACAACTGAGAAACAGGCCTCTCTCTCAGGTGTGCAGACCTGTGGGCTGAGGGTGAGCCAAAGAGACGCTCCCCATGTTCTGGGACAGAGCCGGACAGAAGGAGGACTGCTTGGTGAGGAGGAGACAGTATTCTTCAGATCCTACAACCTCCCTGAATGGCAATGCTGACAGGGAAGTCGGGCAACCAGATTCCTTAGTGAGAGCAGGGTCTTTGCAAGCGGGTGAGGACTTGCCCCATGGGGTGAGTGGCCCAGGTGCACTGGCTGGGGGCGTGCAGGCAGAGCCGCCAGCAAAAATATCTGGGGAGAGCTGGGAGCAAAGCAGGGGAGGGGGAGGGTTTATGGCTGTTTTAGAAGAGATACTTATCACTGAATTACCCTATTTCAAATTTTGACACAGGAATGCCTTAGGATCACTATTATTGACAGCCGTACACAAGTCACTTGAGGCGTTTTTCTCATGAACACAGAATGATCTCATAACCTGTAGTCGGGGAACATGTAAACGACAGTGTACCTTGGACCTTTCCTGAAATGGAGGAGGAGGAGGGGGGAGATTTCTTAAAACAAAATCAAAATGTTGCTTCTATTCAATTTAGATTTCACTCTTAAGAGCTTTGACCACCAGATTTGTAGCACAAAGTGCTCTCTGTGTACTTGACGTAAGATATGCTTGGATAAAACACAGTTCTGCCCCATTTCAGTGTAAGTAAATGTGATTTTCCCAGAAATTACATTATCATGGCATCCCTCCGTGCTGCCCACCTGGGAGAGGTATAAACAGTAAAGCACAAGGTTACAGACTAGTAACAGCCAGTTTTAGGAAGAAGAATTACATCAAACACAACTTAAAGAGCGTCTGAAAAGTTAAAACATTTTAAAGTTCAAAGAAAAAACAACAACCCACCAAACTCCAGGAGCTAAGACACTCCGTACCTGCCCGACACCCGACAGGATCGACAAAGAAGCTGGGAGGTGGTTCCTGATTGAATTGGAAAATGCAAACGGACAGAGACTCTCTGCCTGCAGAGCCCAGCAGCTGTGTGTCCCACTTCCTGCTTCCCTTAGGAAAACCTCACTTTAGTAAATCAGGCAAGAGGAAAACGAGACAGTCATTTAATCTCCCAAAACAAAAACAGAAAAACCCCAAACCTTCTACAAATACACATGTAAAAATATCTTAAACACCCCCAAGTACAAACCAGTCTTGCCCCCAAATAATCACAGGATCTGGGGATCCATCTGACAGTGAAAGTCCCAGGACTCTCACAACCACATGACCCACCAGATTTGTAATTCTTTTGTCCAATATGGTGGAGAACAATTAACGTCCGCTATTTCAGAGCTGGCAAACATCGGAGAACTTAGTGAGGTTTTCCTCCTCTGCCCCTTTCACATACTCAGCATAAATAAGGACACCCAAATCAAAGTCCCTGGGTGCTTGTAACATGTCCCGGCTGCTGTAAATCACAGTCAAAATAAAAGCAAACATTTTTGGAAGGCTTCCAGGATATATTGGATCTTCCAACCCAAATGTCCTGAACACAGTGTAAAAGATGAGTCTCCAGAAAGGACGATCTACAATCCGCGTATAAAGAATAAGGCGCCTGCCAGCCAGCCGCGCAAGTTGAAACACCCCTTGTAAGTGAGCCTCCTGGTGACTCCGGGTAAGTCTGAGTGCTTAGAAAGCTCCCCCAAAAGCCAAGAGGAGAAGCGAAACGTGTCCCACTCGCGGCTGTCCTGCCTGTCCTGAGCCAGCAATCCGTAGGCTGCACGGACGCCAGTTACTCTGGGTCACTGGCGAGCTGCTCTCCGCTGGAATACACGCGGGGCCCAGCAAGAGGAAATGCCTGCCTCCCAGGCCGATTTGCCTGTATTATCTTTTCCTGAACATCAGATGAACTGTCGAAGAAAAACACCAAAAAAACGCATGGAGACAAAATGTGAAGAACGCAGAGATGTGAGACAGCAGCGAGAGGTAGGAGGGCCTGGCTGGGTGGAGAGAAGCCAGAGAACGGCAAGGGGCCAGAAGGTGGCTGGGGACGGAGTGACATCCGAGTGACTGACTTTCCTAAGCCGCTCCTCACACAGCCCCGGCACCCTCCGAGTGGCGGCGTTATGAAGCCACCATCCTCTAGCCTCGCCAGCACTGCCTGCAGGCCTGGCTCCTGTCCAGACCCTCGCTGGCACCATCCTGCCATACCCTGTGGCTGCCCCGGGTGCCAAGCAGACCAGCACACCACGGCCACTCTGAGCGTGAAACTGGTTCTGTGGTCTAAGCCGGGCTGGACTTGCTGGTTGAAGGAAAAAGTGAATAGGATCCTTTCTTTTCGGCAAGTGTGCCTGATGGCAGTTCAGCTATTCTCTTGGCTTTCCATCTCCGTCCCTCTGTGACTGCAGCTGGGCTCGTCTGCCCCCACTCAGCTGGGCTCCGTCGCACGAGGTCACTAATAGTAGGGCCCTAGCTTTTCGTACCCTAGATAACTAGGCCACTCCGGGAACAGACCGTAGGAGCACCGAGGGCTTCCGAACTGGTCAAAGGAGATTCCCAGATCGGGTCCATTTTGTGACTCGGCCGGGCCCTGGGTGGACTTTAATTCCGCCCGGGTGATGCGATAGTTTTTGCCTTTGTTGCTGTCCCAGTACGTCTGGCCGTTGCACTCAAAACACACAGCGAACTCCATTCTTTCATAAGACTGGATTTTCTCAGGTAAGCGGATGTCAAAGGAGAACGTGTCCCTGTCTGAACTAGAGTAAGTGTCCTTCACGTACCAACAGGGGAAGTCTGTGAAGCTTTTCCAGGTGTCGAAGGTCATCCTGATCTTCACCGTCTTCTCAAACGCCAGGTTCTGCACCTTCACGGTGCCTGCGACCGCTTTGTCCTTCAGCACGCAGTTCTCCAGGCAGACGTGGTCGGTCTGAAGCCGGTTTCTAAAGTCTAAGTAATCTGCCGAAGGCTGAGAAAAATCCAACACAAAGCTCTCGCTCTCTGCTGTCGTCAGACTCACGATGTTGTCTAGGAGCTCAGTGATGTTAAACGGAACATCTAACGGGTCATCAAATTCTGAGAACACTTTGACCATTGTCAGGGCCAGCCCCTGGTTGTCTGCGAAGGACACTCGCTTTTTCACCTTTTTCTCCTGGACGGTTGGGGCCACCACTCCACTGGCTTCCTTCCTGCTGCTCAGCTGAATACAAGGCCTCAGAGGTTTGCTGGGCTTCGGTGAGATCTTGAAGGCGAACCTCTCTCTGCGCAGGGAAGGGGCCATGCAGCTGTACCTGCACTCTATGTCCACAGCCATCATGGGGTTAGAGGAACAGGCTAGAACGCTGGCAAAGGGGGAAAGAAAGAAACAACAATGAGATCAGACTGACACTGCTTTTCTTCATCTCTGTCCACACGGCTACCGTTCAGTATTAACTCAAGTGTGGTCCAGATTAACCAAAGATAGTGACAAAAAGTGAGAAAGCCAGAGACATAATGGGTTTGGTTCCACTTTCCAAAAGAAGGACAGCACTTCCCTAGGATGCAGCAGGCACTTAGTGATGACCAACTGGAGAAACACACACGTTCAGAGAAAAATATTACAATAACTAATAGCTACAGTGTAGTTATCTAAACATTTATTTTATTTTATTATTTTTAATCTTTATTATTGAAAGTATTACATATGTCCCCTTTTCCCCACCATTGACCCCTTCTACCTGCCCCTGCCCCCCTACCCCAGGTCTTCACCACCCTATTGTCTGTGTCCATGGGTTATGCATATATACATTTAAGTTCTTTGGCTGATCACCTCCCACCCACTCACTAAACATTCATTTTTAAAGGGTATTTGTCTTACTGTTTCCTCTCTAAGGAAGTCAAAGGAGTGAAGATTATAGGGGCCATTTGCTTTCTATTATCTGTTCTTATGGCCATGCAGTGGTTCTGGAAAGGAGAATTGTGACTTAATTGGGCAAGATAACTTTTAAGAGTGTTGAGCAATGGGTTCAATGAAAACAAACAAACACCTAAACTTGCAAAGTGCTTGCATTTTAGTTTTCCCCCGGTCCATTGCAAAACTTTGTTAGAGTGTACTAGAATTACACCTTCAGCTTTAACTTCAACACAGGTAGTTGGTTTTATAAAAATAAAAATAAAAGCCTGAACAGGGGCAAAGCCCCTCCTACTCTGTCCACCGTTGACAACCTGGGTATGAACGGGGGAGAAAGAGTTCCTCCTTGGCCACAGCGCTTCCTCCTTGCCTGAGTCAGCACAAGGTCAGCTGCAAGTTCTCTCTGCCCAGCCAACTAGCCTGCAAGGCGACCTCGTACGTGCTTTCCTGCACGATGTTAAAACAGTCAATCAGTTCATTAGAAAAAGGTGGGGAAACTCTCAAGATATTGTGTAAACTGAATTCTAAAATAAGGGGCACAGTTAGGGAATGAAGATTTGGTAAAGTTACACTGTTTGGACCCAGTCGTGTAAATTAAATCTGCCTGAGATCCTTTTTACCAGTCAGCTACAAGAACAAGTAGAGCTGGGGATTGGGAGGCGAGGTTCCAGCCAGAGCTAGAGCTCATTAAACAATTCCCCTGGCACATTCTAGAGCCTAATCGGTTTTGCAACTTTTTTCCACGAAAAGCAAAAGTGAGGTTAACTACCTTTTGACCCAAGGGTTACTGCCCCAGAAGCATTGCACAAGCAACCCCTGACCAGAACCCCTTCAGTCTCTCAGTCTGACCATAACTGGAGGTGAGGCCTCAATCTCAGATACAATGCGACTATCGGCCACTCCGCCTGTCCTCACACGTAGATTCCAATTTTTATTAACTGGAACATTCTCCAAGAATCAATCACCCAAGTGCTGGTTTAGTGTAGGCTTTCCTGACCGTCTGTCTGCTCAGGAATTCTCCAATGGACTGTGACAGGAATGACCATCACCCAGAAGTAGTTCTAGCAACAGAGACACATGCAAGGTAAGAGTTTCCTAAGCCCCTGCAAGGACTGCACCTGGACAGGCATTTTTATCTTCAAGTGGCATGAAAATGATCAGTTCCCACGCAGGATGCACCGGGCTGTACTTCAGGCACCTTCTCCTGACAGGCTGTCCTGCTGCTCCAGCCTTTTCCCTCCCCCAGACCAGGGAATAAGAGTGACCAAGGCTGGCCAGGGGGAAAGCAGACCGAGAAGACACACATTTGACCCAGCAGGGCGCACAGGACCTGGAGACCAGTTCACTGCAGGACAGGCTGCGAGAGCATCAGCAGCTGTTGCTCCGACCAGTATGGATGCTCAAAAACTCAGCTTCTAAAAGATGCCTGACTGGGCCATGCCCAAGGGTAGATTTCAGTGTTCCTGGTCAAAAGGGGGCAAGCCCTAAACCTCCACAATAACCAGAGAACATGCCCAGTTTTGCATCAAGGCTTTCCCTGTTCCACGAGAGGGAACTTACACACCACCAGCCCAAGCTGGCTGGGGCTAGATGTCATGGTGATTTCTCTTGCGAAAACTATAGGTTCGTACAGGAAATAACCCCATGACCTTCCTAGTTCCAGGCAGCTGACCTACTGACACTCTGGCTATGCCTTTTATAGTAAGTAATTAAAAGAAATATGTATTTTTTTTGGTATTGAGGCCAAGACATTTCCCCTTCCATTCTCTTGTACTTTTATATGTAAAGACAGAAAAATAAGATGCACCAATAATCCCCCCTTCCCTTCGCCCCAGGAACACCAAAACATTAGGTAAGCAGTCACAACAGGTTATCATGTTTAAAAGACACAGTCATCGACCCCTTCAGCATTCCTGGGTCCCCTCCCCAAAGGTTTGGCTGACACGGTATGAATAAAGTTGACATCGCTCTCTCTGTACTCTGATCATGGGGCCCTTATTCACAGCCATAAAAGCCACTTGTATTCTATCCTGTCACTATCGTCCAAAGCATCTTCGAGATGAGTATCGGTGGGTGAGGCAGCATATTTCAGGAAGGAGATAAGTTAAAATGGCACAGTCCCTGCCATCTAAATGTCCAACGTGAAGCACAGAGCCCTGGCCTAGGCACACGCCACCTGGCTGTGCCACTTGCTGCAGGTCACTCCACTCTCCCGGCTCCGGCTTTCTCCTCGGGGTCCCTTCTGGCTCTGACATTCACGGTTACTAATAATGCCCCATGGTCCTTCTCTTCCCACTAACTTTCCCCAAATACCTCAACTTAAAGTTTGTGGTAAGGCCTCCATTCCTGGATCCTTGGCAGCCCTGCCAAACGAGCCCTTTATTTCCTCTCCCCTCTGCGCCCCAGCTCCAAGCCCTCCCGCTCTCTTCTCCGCACCTTGGGTCTCCCAGGGACGCCTGGCCACACAAACCACAGGCTCCAACACCTTCTAGCAACTCTCCACATTCCCAAGTCAAGTCTTTCCTCAGCTGTCTCCTCTTCTTCAGGAAACAATGCCATGACGGGCCCCCAAATCTTCTAGTATGTCCTTCTAGGCCCGCTAGCCGCTCTTCTTGCAGAATCCTGTCCACACCCCCTTTTTCTGTGTTCAAAAGAGTGGAGCGTCCAGGTTGGAGGATTCCACAGGTCACTTCGACCTGGATCCCTCTCGGACCCACCCCCTCTAAGATCTTCCTTTGCCTGTCGGGGGCACCTACCTTTGAGGCCGCGGGGCAGCCCCCTCCCCAGCTCGCTCGGAGATGCATCGGAGAGCCCTGTGGGAGGTGGCAGAGGCGGCCACCAGTCTACTCTCAGTTCCTGGAGAAGGAGGAGGAGCCCGAACTATTACTCCAGGGCGGGGAGGAGGGGTCACCCCGGCCTGAGCCGCGCCGCGCGAGCGCCCCCACGCGGCCGCCTGGCCCCGCCGGGTCAGGACAGCCCCAGTCTGGGGACCTGAGGCCCGGGAACAGGGTGGACGCGTCGCTCTATGCCTCCTCTCTCTCGGCGGCCCGAGAGACTACAAAGTGTGTTTCCTAGAGTTTTATGGGGAAGCGAGACCCTGGGAGAGAAGAATCGACTTTTCTTTGCGCTCCAGACCCCATCGGCCAACTCCGCAGACACTCTGCCGGGGCAATAGAGGGCAAGGGTACCCTAAGTGCCCGCCCCAGGGCCGCGGGACCGCACCTCGGGTTCCATCCCACCTCTGGTCCCTGGATTGCCCGCTCCACGTGGAAGCAGCAGCGTCCCGGAGCCCGTCTAGAGTGTTCCACCCCGGAGTGGAACTGCAAGTTGGACGGAGAACGTGCAGATGGCAGGAACCACAGAGGGTCTCCACTGCGCGCCCCTCGCCGCCATCACCCCGCGCTCGGACGCCAGGACGTGGAAGGACTTACCTGGTGCAGCTCATAAGCCCCGAGGTGCAGAGGCTCCAGCCCGCGGCCGCATCGGTGCCAGGGTGGCTGGGGCAGCCGGAGCGGCAGCAGGAGCGCGGGCCGAGACTCACGTCCGTGCCCTCCACCGGCAGCCGCCTCCGTCCGCGCGCGAGAAGCCCGCTCGCCCCCTTACGGTCCGCCCCTGGGACTCTGGCTCCCGGCCGCCGCGCCGCTCGCTTTAACTTTCGGGCCACCTCTCGCCTCTCGGGGTGCCATCCCAGACCCCCTTCCACGTGAACGCCCCCCGCAGCCAATGGGCGTGCCGGGACGCGAGCGACGGCCAATGGCCGGGGAGCCGCGCGCCGGGAGAGCACCGCTGCGCCACGTGATCCCCTGCGCGCCTAGCGGGCTGGGGCTGCGGGGAGGGCGGTGGGTAGCTGTTTCATCAGAAGCCCGGGGCCAGGCGCCAGGGGGCAGAGGCACTTTCCTGCAGATGAGCGCTCCGTTCCAGCAGGAGGCCTGGGCGTGAGAGGTTTACGGTTTCCCCCTTCAGGCGCGTCCTGGCGGGGCAAAACCTTTCCATACTTTCCCGCGGGCCCCGCCTCCATCTGCACTTTAGCTGCGGGGTTCACCGATGACCGTGACTTCCCCTACCACCTGCGGAGACCCGGGAGCCCTGAGAAAAGACTTGTGTTTCCCGGCTCTTTCGGTGGCATTTCTTTGGGTTAGTTATTCCCAGATCCTGAGATAGGGTCTAAACAATTCTTGAGTCCAGCTGATGTTCAGTGGTTGAGCTTCGACCCAGGAGGTCATGGTTTGATTCCTGGTGGCGCACATGCCCGGGTTGTGGACTGGATCCCCAGGGTGGGGAGTGCAGGAGGCGGAGGATCCATGATTCTCTCTCATCATTGATGTTTCTCTCTCTCCCTCTCCCTTCTTCTCTGAAAATAATAAAAACATATTTTAAAAGCACACAAGAACCCCCACAAAACAAAAACACAATTCTTGGATGCTTGCTTTGTGCCTGTCATGGTCCAGGTATTACTGTGAAAGGAACATAGTACAATTCTTTTAATGTTATTGAGGCAAAGGACTAAACCAGGGGTGGGCAACCCCTGGCACGCGTGCCAAACATGGCACGCCAGTAACTTTAGCTGGCACTCGAAACCCTCTCTTATAATCTTCCATTTACAATTTTTTTCTTAATATTGACTTTTTTATTTTTCAGATAAATTCAGTGTAGGTGCATCTTAGATAAATAATTTTACATAACTCGAACTATCAGTGTACGTGTATACATTAAAAAATAAATGTATTTTTCATCATCATATACTGTGTTTTTGTCATTCGAATGAATTTTATTATTTCTTCAAGGTTTTTCACATACGTACATCTTAAGAGATATCAAGTAGGCGTAACATGTTCTCAAAAAATTATGGTTGGCACGCAGAAGAATTTCGAGTCAGAGATTTTGCTGGTTTTGGCATGCACTCAGAAAAAGGTTGCCCACCCCTGAACTAAACCCATCTCACAGAGTGTTGCATGTATATAATTGAGGGTTTCTCAGGTAGGTATATTTTAGCAGAAATTACCTGATCATATGTAATACTTTCAACAATAAAGATTTTCTTTTAAAAAATGACCTGGACCTACAGGGCTTCCATGACCTACCTCTATGATATAGAGAATGATGAGATTCTAAAAGACCAAAAGCCCCTCCTCTCCTATGAGAATAACAAGTTTACATTTATATAGTCATTTATATAATCTCCTTTATGATCGATCAGCTTTGAACTGGTCACTTTAGGGCTGAGGATCCTAGTTTTCTAATGTTAATGACTTCTGGAAGCTGATAGAGGCGTGCCAGCTTTTTAAAGTGCCAAGTAAAGACATTGAATTTAAAACAACACCACCACCACCAAAAACAACTTAGCATCTTCTGTTACTTTCCTTTTATTTTTTTTTAAATAAAAGTTCTTTTTAACAGCAATAACAACAGAATGCAGGAAGGGTGTAATCTCAGAGTAAAGTCCATTACATTGGATATATTTAGCTTTATGAAAATTCATTATGTTGAACGTGGTATTTGGGAAATTCTGCTTTCAGGGATAGGAGAGCACATACTAATGTTACTAGGGATCTAAGACTAAAACGCTAGTCGGTTACAGTAATCCAATACAGGCCTTCAGTTTACAGAGTTTCCCCAGACATAGTGTCCCTGCCTGAAGGGCGATCATTAGGCCTCTTCTCTTTCAATGGGCAAATCTGATAAAGGACCACCTGCGAAACCAGCTGTTGGTAGGCGGTTGGCAAATAAAGTTTCTGTGCAATACTCCCTTTCCCAATTCTAAACCCCCTTTATTAGCTGATGAGTGGGTTGAAGATTTATTAAGCCAAGGGTTGGCTGCGTTTCTTCAGCATAGTGAGCATGTTAACGGAGTGGGCAAAGAGAAAGAGCCAACAGGTATTGCAAAATGTATGCAGGCAAAGGGTGATCTGCACCAAACTGGGAAGAAGTTGGAACAAGTAAATACAATTTTACAGCATTAGGGTTTGGAAGCATCTTCCTTACATAGATCTAGGAAACCATGGGTAATAATTTCCCCTGCGGTTTCGATGACTATTTCAGACCAGGAGAGTGGGGCTAAACTTAGTTGTGGCACACCACAGTCTTGGTAGGTAGGAGTGTGGCATCTATGAGTTTGAAAAGAGCACAGTTTCACTTGCGATCAGCATGGATCTGGGGTACAAGGTCTGGAGGACTGTTCCAGCAGAATCCATTGCAGCCCCAGAGCCCAGAACCTCCCAGCTGGGCTGGCCCTTAGACATGGAGATCTTGCCTCACCTTCTCATTTTATAGCAGAAAGTCAGTCAAAATAGACAATTTCAACCCGTTAGCCAATGCATACCAAGTTCCCTTTATGGTATCTGGCATTTTAGTTTTAATTTCATTTAATGAGGCAAGCATCCCCTCCTCAAATAAATAAAAAAGACGAGCATTGTCTAATCATCATTATTTTCCCATAAATTGTTCTTTTTCGGGTCTATTAGTGATAGCGTTGTCTTTCTTCCTTCACTGTGGGCCGATTGGTGACTCCTTCAGTCCCTTCTTACACATTTGTTCATTCATTCAACAACACATTATTGAACAACTACTGTAAATCCGGGTGCTAGATATGGAAAAATGGAAAACGTCTTACTCTTAAGAAGCTCTGAGATTAAATGACGATGCAGGATAAAGCATGGAAGGTAAATCTCTGTGTTTTGGGAGCTAGCACGAAGGCTGTGCATGCGTAGCAGTGCAGGTGGGGGTGGGAGCGGGGAAGGTCAGAGAAGGCTACTGAAGAAGTGACCATTGAGCAGCACCCTGAAGGGGGAGTTAGCGCTCAGGGGTAATGGAGAGAGCATGGCAGGAATTGGCAAAGGTCCAGAGCTCTCTACCTTCCCCTACCGAATTTCCACTCTGCTGATTAAAACAACGTTTCTGAGTGCATGTGTTAACATCGGCATTGTACTCATCCAGAACGTTTTAAAACATATTGTTAATGTCTTATCTCCTTTTCAACTTAACACGTTTCAAAGACAGCCCAAACCGAGGTCCTACCGTCAGCCAAGATTTTGGAAGAAAAATCATTTTTTTTTTCATTCTTAGAATTATAACATTGCTTCTCATTGAATAAAAAGTATTGCAGA
The DNA here is from genome assembly GCF_000327345.1 of Myotis davidii. NCBI lineage: Eukaryota > Metazoa > Chordata > Mammalia > Chiroptera > Vespertilionidae > Myotis > Myotis davidii. Next base: position 11,994,941 of record NW_006292095.1, on the reverse strand, counting down.
GAAAATCTAAATAAAAATAACCAAGGGTCAGAACTAAAAAAGAGGACATTCTTGTGCCTGATGAGAATAGAAAGAGGGAAAGACTTTCCAAACTGCCCGAGTCGGTTTATATTTAGACGAGCGAAGTTGTTTGCACCTGTCAGAGCCGCAGACATGTTCTGGGCGCATCGTGTTACCTGGGGCCCTCTGCCCCTCTTTCAGATTTGACTGAAAGTGACTTGCTAGGTCATGTCTTATGGGTTAGGCAGATGCATACTTTAACGGAGGTTATTCTGTAAGCCTCTAACTATGGAGGATGTGTCCTTAGCCTGGGAGAAGACCTAGACTGGTTTACATGTCCAGGGTTCATCACGGCATTTTTCTCACCCTTGAGGGCTTTTGAGAGCCTGGGTGAGTTTAATATGGGGACCACTCCTTTAAAAGCTATGTATACAGAGCAGCTTCTATTCCATATAGAGCTTTGTACAAACCTGACACGATAGCTTTCATTTGTAATATTATTTATGATTATAAAACTAATACAAGATCATTGTAGAAATTATGGAAAATACAGAAAAATGTAGAGAAGAAAATAGATCAGCACCACCCAGCAATCACTGCCAATACAATTCACTGTCTTTTCGTTCAGTATTTATTCTATGCATTAACATTAGATTATCACAATCATAGAATATGTGAAGTTTGATATCTTAATTTTTTACTAATGACTGCTTCTCAGTTTTAGTATTATTATAATTTAGCATTAGTATTATCATAATTTTTCAGACATGCTTTTTAAAAAATGTTTTTATTGATTTTAGAGAGAGAGAGAAAGGGAGAGGAGAGAGAGAGAGATAGAAACATCAATGATGAGAGAATCATCCATCAGCTGCCTCCTGCATGCCCCCTACTAGAGATCAAGCCCACAACCTGGACATGTGCCCGTGGCAGGAATCAAACCTCAGACCCTTCAATCCACAGGTTGACTCTCTAGCCACTGAGCCAAACTAGCTAGGGCCAGGCATGCTTTTTAATGGCTGTGTAATATTTCTTCATATGAGAGACCATATTTTCTTTTCTTTTTTTTTAAATTTATTTTATTGATTTTTCACAGAGAGGAAGAAAGAGGGATAGAGAGCTAGAAACATCGATGAGAGAGAAACATCAATCAGCTGCCTCCTGCACACCACCTACTGGTGATGAGCCCGCAACCCAGGCATGTGCCCTTGGCTGGAATTGAACCTGGGACCCTTCAGTCCGCAGACCGACGCTCTATCCACTGAGCCAAAGCAGTCAGGGCCATACTTTATTTTCTTATTGTGGGAGCACTTAGATATTTTTTCATATTTTCTCTATTGTAAATACACGTTGATAAACATCTTTATATGGAACCTATGTCCACACCCCTGATTATTTTTTTATAACCATTTCCCACCGAATACAGACAGATGTTCTTCAAACTCTTGATTTATATTGCCAAGTTGTTTTTAGAAAAGATCAGTATTGGCTTCTTATTCCCACTACTGGAGAAAATTAAGAGTTAAATAATCTTAATAAGGTCTTGGCTTGTGGACTTGGGGAAAATTATATATCTCATCTGACAAAAAAGCTATATGAGAATTTTGACTAATGAGTCATATATTCTGTACCTGGGTGAAAATAGCTGTATTCCTCATCGTTTGCTTTAGCTTTGAACCTCAAAGTACACAGCCAATTTGTGTTATAAATGAGGACTTCATAACCCATATTATTGACTGAAATGGTATTAAGTGGTGGCTGGTCAGAGAGAAGGTGGAGAGGCTGGGAATGAGGTAGCATCACTTTGCCACAGGCTTAAAAGGAATTAGGCAGAACCCAGGATATATATTTATATTCTTTGCTCATTTATTCCCTGTTCGTGACTGGTGTGGTCATAAATTATATTTAAGTGTGTAACTAAATACATATGATGCAATGTATAGCTTCCAGGTTTTCACGTCAAGTGGCATACGTTTTTGTGTGCGAACATGTCACTCTGCTTTTAGGGTTGGGACAGCCATTTGGCGCTGCGTGCCTGGTACTGAGATCTGGGCTGTTTCTGCTGCGTGCCTGGGGTCAGATCCCTCAGCTACAGCAAGCACTTCGGGGTTTTGTGTAAGCAATTGTTCTTCAGCCCGCTCCATCCTGTATTTACAATACTGCCTGGATCATCCTCTTAGAAACAGGCGATGATATAATTCGTATTAAGAAAACAATGACTCACTTGAGAGATGAGGTAAAAAACGAAGTATTTATGTACCGGGATTTTTAAATGTGCACCACGCTGTTTTCCAACCACTTTAATTTTCGATCGCGCCTTGCTTTCTTTGAAATTCAGAGTCAGAAGCTGGACTGACTTCATGCTTTTCCCTATGATCACTTGATAGCCTCTGGAGAATTCCGACTTAAAGCCTGCATTCTTCCTTCTCCAAACTCACGGTAACCAGTTCTCCGCACAGAGACACGACACGGGCTGTTCTGGAGCTAGAAATGGAGCAGGGAAGGCTGGGAAGTCACCACATGTTGTGAATGTTCCTCCTCTGCCCCTTGCCTTGCTCGTGTTTCCAAGGAGGCACCACGCTCAGGGAGCAGTGAGGGAGCCATCGTCCCCCGTCATCATTTCATCTACTGCATAATAAAACGCCGAGGACAATAGTGCATTTGTTGTAAAGGCTACTCAAGTTTGTTATAAAATTACACTTCACCAAAAACAACAACCTGAAAACTAACTATTCGTATGAGTCTTACTTGGTAGGTAGCCAGGACTATAAAATATGGAAAGCCAAACTTTGACGTTATTTTCATCCAAGCCTTGGAAAGAGACATAACCATATCTTAAGCCTTAACAACGATATTTGCTATTGCTTCTGTGTTCCTCTGTTAATTCTTTGGTCATTTCAAAGAGTAGCAAATAAGCATTTCTCTTTCTTATAAACCAGCATTAGTCATCAACTTGAAGGGACAATCCAAAGTCATAGGTTAGGAGAAGAAGAAACATTGTAAAGTGATTTCTGGTTGAACTTGCTGCTAAAATTCCTAGGAAGACACATGGAAAGATGAAGACTCACATCACTCTCAAGACCTAGAGATAATGAAATGTCGTGGTTAAGAGCTTGGTCATCAGCTGGTCCTGGATTTGAATACTGACTCTTCCACCACGGGCTGTGGACCTTGAGAAAATCACTTCCCAGTTTTGTGCCTCTGTTTTCTTACCTGTAGAATGGGAATGCTAATGCCTGCCTGGTAGGAACTCTGAAGATTTCCTGGAACATTTTATGTGTAACCAGGACGACTTGTTCATAAAACCCAAGTGCAGTGAAAGTTACATTATTATTCTGGATTATTCTAAATGCAATCAACTCTGGATCCTCACCCTCCATTTCCCAAGGGCAGCAAGAAGCTAAGTAGCAGTTGGCTTACACAGCCCCTCAAAATTGGGAACAGGCCCTTTGTCCTTAGACTCTGTGGTCCCTGCCCTTAATGTTGCTGTTCCTACAGCCCATCCTCTGTGGAGGTCAGGTCCTCACCACACACCACAGCTGCTGCTCAAGGCAGGCTCCCAGGTGATGCCTCCTTGGCAGGCCTGTTGTGAAGGTCAGGCAGTCCCAGATCTAAGCCCCTTCCACTTGAGCAGGGTGTCAGTTTCTATCACCTGTAGAAACTTCAGATCCCACAGCCCACAGGCTCTGGGAATTCACTCACTCTCTGGGGTGTATCTTTCTGCAAACCTATAGAAACACCTTTTTCTATCCCCTTCCAATCTTGGACAGTTCTGGACCCGTTCTGGAAGGACTCAGGATTCCCAAGGCTTACATGGGACAATTTCTTCAGATACTTTTGTAACAGGAAGGAGCTGTTAGCACCTCCTTAGGGCAAAAAGGACCAATACTTAGGAAAAAAGATGTACCTTTCTCTCTGGTATAAGGTGCTGGGGTGTGTGAGAATAAAGCACCCATTTAAATGCTGACATATTTGTAAACTGTCAAGCACATGGTAAATATTCCAGGGGCATCACTCTTGTGCCAAATACCCCATCATTTGAGGGTAGGTGAAGAGACACAACAACCAAGATTTAACTTATAAAAAAAGGGGAAAAGCCTATGTCTAAAGACTGAGAAAGAGCTGACCTCTGAAACACATTTACTACAGGAAACAAAAGAAAAATTTAAGATATCTTCGATTATAAGAAGACGTGGTCTTTATGAATTACAGAAAACCACACACAGAGAAGAGGCTTAGATGAAATGTTAGCAAGGTAATTTCTTTTTTATTTAGAAAATCTTATTTAGAAATATGTGTGTTTATTCTACACAGTTTATTGCTTTCTTAGGTAGTTCTTTCACATATTTTTTTTGTAGTAAACTCTAGCATGCATTTTGAAAAGTAAACAAAATTTAAGTGTATAGATTATTAAATTGTCATAATATCTATCCACTTGTACCACAGAAGTCCCTTTTATTCCCAATTTCTGTCACTCTTCCCCAGAGAAATCCTACTGGTTTCTACCACCACAAAAAGATGTTTGTTTCCAAAAGTAAATATAGTTTCCTCATACAATCCACCTATCATGCTTCTTAGTATTTACCTAGTGGAGTTGAAAACATGTCCACATTAAAAAAACTGCATATAGATGTTTATAGCAGCTTTATTCATAATTGCCCAAATTTGGAAGCAACCAAGACATCCTTCAGTTGGTAAATGGATAAACTGGTACAGCCAAACAATGGAATATTACTTAGTGCTAAAAAGAAATGAGCTATCAAGCCATGAAAAGACATAGTGGAACCTTAAATGTATATTGCTAAGTGGAAGGAGAGAATCTGAAAAAGCTACATACTACATGATTCCAGATAGATGGCATTCTAGAAAAGGCAAAACTATGGAGATGGTATAAAGGTCAGTGGTTCCCAGGGGTGGGACAGGGAGAGATGAATAGGTGGAACACAAGGATTTTTAAGGCAGTGAAAATACTGTGTAAAGTATTATAATGATGAAAATATGTCATTATACATTATCTAAACCCATACGATATACAACACCAAGAGTTAACTCTAAGGGGAACACCCTATTGACTTTGGGTAATTACGATGTTTCAATGTAGATTCATCCTGGGTTAAAAGTGCACCATTCTGGTGAGTGATGTTGATAATGGGTAAAGTTATGTATGCGTAGGGGCAAGGGTTATGTGAGAGATCTCTGTACCTTCCTCTCAATTTTGTGATGAACCTAAAACTACTCTTTAAAAACAAAAAAGGAAGATGGTATAAGAAGAGAGATGAGAAAAGAATGGATATAAAAAAAATGCAATTGTGCGACCCAGGCATGTCCCCTCACCAGGAATGGAACCACGATCTCCTGGTTCAGAGGTGGGCGCTCAACCACTGAACCACACTGGCAGGGCAACAAGTTATTAATGTAAGAGCAAGTACCAGATGACTTTGAACCTCTTGGTGGTACTAGCTGTCAGAAAACCAAGAAGAAGCATCAAAAACAATTTTATATTTGACCAAGTTGACTTTTTGTGTGTGTATGACCTCTCTGTATATAACATCCTATTCCCTCGTCCCCCGCCACACACACACAGAACACACACACACAGACACATATACACACACACAGACACATACACACAACACACACACAGACACACACACAACACACACGCAGACACATACACACAACACACACACAACATACACACACACAGACACACACGACACACACTCACACACACAACACACACACAACATACACACACACAGCACACACACAGACATACGAACAACACACACTCACACACACACAACATACACACACACAGCACACACACAGACACACGAACAACACACACTCTCTCACACACACACACACACACACACATTACAAACTGCAGCAAGGAGACAGAGTAGTACTAAAAAAAAGGTCTATCTTATCCATCATGCTAATTTTGTTCCATGATAAGGTTCTAACATCACACTGAGAAGTCTGTTGTATGCTGCCCAGACCATCGCACCTGCAGCGGTAGCGCTCTTTGCTGCTGAGAAAGAGGTCTCCCTCCCAATGACGTCTTGAATCTCACCTCTCCCACTCCAAGGGTGGCCCTGTTGTTTTCCTTGCCAGTGGGAATTTACACCTTGTGGGTGTAGTGTTTGCTCAGGTGGAAGAGCTCAGCATACCAAGTCATCTCCTTAATTTCACTCCAAATGCCAAGACTTGAGTTTATAAATCCTATTGAAAAATCATAGGCTACTAGAGTTCAAAGGACTTTGTGCCTTCTAGTCTAGCACTCCCATTTACAGGCGAGGAAACAGAGACCCCAAAAGGTGCCTTCACTTGTTTACCCATAGCAGGTTTCATATGATGTTACTGCCACCTCGTATTTCCAAGAAGAGGAAAGAAGTAAATAGTCCTGCTCCTTTGCCTTCCCCTTCACCACCATCAGCAGCCCCACTTCTGGAGGGGAATAGGATGCTGTCTCTTGGTCAGGATGGACAACCGAAGAGACCAAGTACCCAGCACCCTACAGTGGTGACCAGAAGCCCATTGTGCCCGAGGAGGATTGCCACTCTCAGAGACCCTTCCAGGGTCCCGGTGGAGCTCTCTCCCCTCCTCTACACCTGATGGAAGGGCAGAGGACAGGTTTACTTGGGACCAGGCAAGACACAAACAGTCGAGGAGGAGACATCCAAGTTGCTGCTGCCCTCATGCTCCATCAGGCGGGGAGTAGGAATACAGGCAAGCCTTAGGAGACGCAGCTCTGGGCAGTATCGGTGACCAGGTTGGCCTCGGTTCCATCATTGTCCAGCCATCTGGTGAAACTTGAGCAAAGCAAAAGCTGCAACCTCCTCAGGGGAAAGCCCTCTCCCCAGCTCCTCACCTTCAACCTGCTTTTATACAACACAGGCCGAATCTAAACAGTAAGGACATTCATTTAGTGAGCATTCACTTAGGGCCAGGCGCTTTATGTACTTTATACCAGTATCCTGAAAGGTATGTATTTCTCTCCCCCCTTTTTATTGTATGTATTGGGGTGACACTGGTTAACAAAGTTATACAGGTTTCAGGTGCACAGTTCCACAACACATCATCTGTATCGTGTGTTCACCAGCCCCAGTCAAGTCTCCATCCATCACCATAAAGGTAGGTACTTCTATGAGCCCCTTTTTATAGGTAGAAAACCGAGGGTCAGAGAAGTTAAGTAACTTGCCTAAGCTCACACAGCAGCACATGGCCGAGTTTTGATTCAAAGTCAAATCTGTCTGACCTCCTGTTTCTACCACATCGGACTGCAGCTCCCAGCAACCAGATGGAAAAGGCTGCGAGGCCCTTCCTCAAGGACTTCTTGTCTTGCTTCCCCCATCTGCTAAATTAAATTTTAAGGCTTTAACTGGGGCCCCAGCAGAATAAGTTTTGGATTTTGCAAGCATAGCCCTTAATTCAATTTAACTGCTGGGACAACCACCTCATTCACAGTCAGGCAGTACGGAGGGGATGATTGGGTTACTCATTGCTGCGGCTCTGGCTGGAGGAGGCGAGGTTTGCAGGTTCCCTGGGCGGCTGCTACACAGTGGGCAGGAAGGAAATCTGGGGAGGGGGAGAAGGATACTGGAGGCTGAAGGGAGGAAGGCAGGGGACACGTGGGGAGGAGGTGTCTGAGGCTCGCACAGGGTGAAAGGGAAAGGGCACACAATAGATGCACGGGTGCCAGATATCTGTGTTTTCAGGAGGAAGCCAGACGTGGAAAAAAGTCTTCCTACCCCCAACAATTAAATACACCCCACATCCCGAGAGAGCAGAAAAAATAAAAAACAAAACGACCTGCAGTGAAGGTAGGGGATTCCACAGTGAACCTGGGAGGAACTCATTTACTCTGGAGCACCTTGTGAAAGTTGTTTAGCTGGTTAATACCTTGGGGCCAGGGCAGCCAGACATCTTCTGTGGTCTCTGGCTTTGTCACCTCAGGGGGTGGGGGGCACAGGGCTACACTGTGCAAGAGGGGGTCACACTTGGGTCTGTGGTTTGTGGAGGGGGAGGAGGCTCCTGGGTGGCTGACCCCCACCCTTTCATCTCCGGGCCCTTCCATGGCACTCGGCCAGGGCTGACATTTGTCACACGTGTGAAGCAAATGACTCTTGTGAGACCTCAGGAGAGGGGGTGGTGACGAGGAGGGAAACAGGTTGGCCTAGGACCTCTTGGACATTTTATGTTCCCCTCGACTTGTGCCTCAAGGACTCCTGGGATCTCAAACCAGACAATTTTCTCAGGGAGTCACACAGCCTCAAAGCTATTCTGCCAAAACAGAAAACAAAAATTAACTTTAACTCAAATTCACTCCAATTTAAAACATGAACATGTACCCTCTGGCATTCTTATGAATAAATGAAATGTTACAGAAAAAGTAATTAATATTTCAAGGCTTCCAAAGGTGTTGGGAAGTCACAACTTTAGGAGTATAAGGATTCTGGGAAAACCTTTACTGGGTGTTCCTAGTGCTTTCTGGTCTCTGCTGCTGTAGGACAATGACGCAGAAGACGTCCAGGCCATCACCGCAGCCCGGCTGCCTGAGCCCCCCTCGCCCTCTCCCAGGGAGGCAGCCCAGGGCTGTGCTTATCATGGCTCTCAGGGGCCTGAGATTTCCTAAGCCTCCCTCTATTTGACAAACACTTAAAGGTATTTAATTTAATTTTTAATTTCAAACGTATTTAATACCTATTTGGTTGAGTCAGACCTTTTGACTGATGGAAAACCAGAACTGGGTAAAGGGAAACCCTGCAAAATCATTTTATATTTAGAGAAACGTTTGAGAAAAGATTGGATAAAGGCAAAGGGAAAAACAATAAGGAAGCTGTACCCTGTTGTTTCCCAAAGGGCCTTGGATGAAATACCCGTTTCTGGGGAAGTTCGTCACTAAAATGTTTTTTGGGATCAAATAAATCTGGAGACTGTGACCGACTGGAGCCCTGTTTGGAGATGCCCAGAGCTGGACAGGCCTGCAGGGAGGAAAGCTGGCTCTGAGGATATAACCAGGCATTTCCCAGGCTGCCTGAGAACTCATGCTTCCTGTGGTGGTGCATGTACCATACAGGAAGGAGTAAAGGAGAGAAAGAAATGGACGCAGGTGACCACGACTGCAATTTTAGAGAAGAAATTCTAACAGAATTGGGACATGTATGATGCATGATGCAATTCTGTGTAATGTTATTCCTTCCTGGAGAGCTAGGACAGAAACAGGTCCAACAGATATGCACGGGACACCTTTTCCTGGAACAGGGCAATCAGAAGGATGCTTTCTTCCACCCAAGCACAGAACCAAGCCACATGGGAAAAAGAGAACCAAGTGGGAGATTAAATCAGGCAGCTCACAGCTTATACATAAGGATCGGGGGGCAAACGGAAGCAGCCAGCCTTGATCAGCATGGACACTTCGGACAGGACACCAGTGCTTCACCTGCTACCAGGCCTGGGACTGGAAATAAGCTGCCCGCAGCAACAGCCTGTGCAGGTTTGAAAGGGAAACTCTTAATAGAGGAGTTTTGACAGAAACACACAGAAGGCCATGTAAAGATGGAGGCAAATATTTGGCTGAAGCAGCCACAAGTTAAGGAACACCTAGAGCCACCAAAAGCTGGAAGAGGCAAGAAGAGGTCTTCTAGAACTTTCAGAGGGAGTGTGTCCCTCCTGGCATCTTGATTTTGAACTTCTGGCCTCCAGAACTGTAAGAGATTGAACTTTTAATGTTTTAAGCCAAAAAAAGAGGGGTTTTTAATCTTTGTAGCATCAAAATTCATTCATTCATATATCCATCCATTCATCCATCCATCCATTCAATACAATGTATTGACTGTCTACCTGTGCTTCCGGGCTGAGGGTACAGAGAGAGCAAGCCAGGATCCTGCTGTGTCTGTTCTCCCATTGGGCAGAGGAGATGGAAATGAATAACTACCAGCCACAGTGTTAGGTTCTTCAGTAGCGTGATCACTGGGGCCGCTGCACTGAGCCCAGAACGCAATCCTCAGTCCCAGTGTAGCTTATCTATGTTGATGCCGACAGCAATTAAACAGTGCTTTCTCAGTCACTGGAGCAAACCAACAGATGGTGGTTTAATTGCGTACAAAACCAAACATTAACTACTGGGCATGGCAATATATCTCTCCTCCTGAAGGCTCATATCAGACAATGCCCTGGAAGATGCTAAAAAACACTAAGAAAATAAAACGTGGAAACATGGAATTCAACCCAAGCACCTCCCTGCTTTCTAACCTCTATCACACTGCAGTGTGGGTACTGTGTGCTTCATGGGAGTATTGGGCCGAATGAAGAATGGCTTCTTATAGAAATGGTAGAATAGAAAGCTACTCATGAAGCCTCTTCCCAGAGATAAAGAGTTTTTATCAAGTTACATGTGATAGCCCAAGATGCATGTGGGGAATTTGGCCCTTATGGTTTCCTTGTTTCTGGCTACATTTTCATGTTGCCTGTGTTTTAAGCCTCTGAAGCTTCTGACTCTATGCAAATGCTGTTTTAATAAGGCCCTAATTGCAGTAATGGGCAGGGCACTTATGGCTCTAGGAATCACATCAACACCACTTGGCCTAATCTTCAAAAATGGACCACAAGCTATTACTAGGCTATAAAACTCTCTTAACTGTGCACGCTTTACCACAGACACCTGAACACAACGAGAAGCAGCCCGAGAGCTACCAGCATTCCCGAAGAGCCCAGTTTCAAAGGTCACCATTTCCGTCCAGCTGCCTCTCTGTGGTGCTGCCATTTACACACGGCGGGAGCTGGACACCAGCCTGATTCTGAAGGACCCCGGCTGACGTTTCCACTCTAGGTTTAGTAAGGGTGCACTGACAGACACTGTGCACAGAGCCCTGGCAGACCCTTCCTCGTCTTCCTGGGTGTCCTCCTGAAATGTCACATGCCCAGAGAGGTCTCCTGCCCACCCTCCACCCTAGCTACCCTAGCTCCTTGTTTGTTTTCTTCATAGTTGCCACCCTCTATAATCATTCCTAGTTCTATTTCTTTTCTTTTTGGTGGTCTGTGGTCACTAAGTGGAGAGCAAGCCCTGTGAGAGAAAGAACAATGCTTTCCAACCTCACCTCTGTATGTCCTAGAGCACAGACGGGGCATGTTGACTGAATAAAAAAGAATATGGTGACAACAACATCTGAGGCAACTTTGAATAAAAGAGGAAAAGGAAGATCACCTGCTAGTTTTGTTGATGGAAGCTCATTTCTTGTTGTTGCCTCTTATCGTTCACACAACTGACATCTCCTGGACCTAACTGGACCAACATGTTGGGGCAATCACCAGAAAATGCGTCCATCTAGGTTCCTGAGTGTTAACCAGAGCCAGGTGGGCACATCTATTCCCGGTAGTGCCTCACCC
>NW_006292095.1:11979596-11983540 GCF_000327345.1 Myotis davidii | reverse complement strand
CAGGTGCCAACAGAGATCAGGAGTCAGGGCTGACAGTAGTGACCCCAGAATCAAGTGACCCAGAGCTGAGAGTAGCAGTCTGCAAGGCAAGCAGGTAGAGGGCAGGAAATCTGTAGGAATTTGAGGGCAGATAGCAGTAAGCAGAATGCCATACTGTCTGAAAGATTCCTGGCCTTTGGAGTAGAACTCCATCTTGCCTCCAGGCATTTTCTGGGGGGCTCAAGTGGCAGGAACCCACTCCAACAGAAAGGGTTAAAATCCTCCAGCTGAGAACTTCCATTTTGCCATATTTAGCTAACGGTAGGGAAGATATGGGAGCATGTCAGTGGAGGACAGAAAATCAGAAGCTACTGCTAAGCAAATATTTTTATACCTTCAGAAAACCAGCAACCTGAGCAATTAGAGTAACATCCATCCATCCATGCATCCATCCATGCATCCATCCATGCATCCATCCATCCATCCATCCATCCATCCATCCATCCATTATCCATCCATCCACCTATCCATCCATCCATTATCCATCTATCCATCATTCTATTATCCATCCATCCATTATCCAGTTGGCATATTGTAATGGACCCAGAGCACTATGCTAGACCCTGTGAATAAAGAGAAAAAAGATTCAGCACTGCCTTCGATGGGTTCATGGTTAATGGGGGGGGGGCGGGGGATAGGCAACTAAACAAATAAATAAAACATAGCCATCTGTGGTATAACAGAATTTGTACTGAGAACTGGGAGCAAGGAGGCGGGTGCCCCACCCCCACAACTATGCCAAGGAGGTGAAATTTGAGCTGGTCCTTGAAGGAGGACAAGGAGTTTTCTAGGTGGAGAAAATGGGGTGGACTTGCCTCAGAATCCTTCCCATCACAGTGTTCCAGGAAGCAACACTGACCTATCAGATCTGGCCCCTGAGAGAAAAACTCTTTGCTACCCTTGGTGTCATGGAAGCCAAGAAAAGAAAGGCTTATACAAAGGAGAGAGGGAGAGCAGAAGCCATTTTACATACTAGAGAAGCAGAAGAGAACAAAGCCTGAAAGAAGCCAGCTGGGCCACGTGGATAGGGGGTCCTGTGGACCATGGAGAGCAGTTTGAGCACTGCAGGACAGCAGTCAGTGCGCAGGATTCCAGCAGATTGCTGGCACCCCGGGTGCTGCCTGCCCACGGTGGCACTGTGCTGGGAGCCGGGAAGTTTAAGCTGTAATTGCCAGGTTCCTGGTGACACACTGTGATGCCATCAACCTTATCAAGAAATAAAAATAATCTGATTTTGAGAAGCAGTTAACATTTATAATTACATTAACCATTACATTTTCTCTCTGTGGATAATTTTCCAAACCTGTTTTAAGGATCAGTAAACATCTTATTTCTAAGATACATTAGATGAACCCATAGGCAGTATGCATTTTGTTTGCATATCTCACAATTGCATTTGGAGGACATTGAAAGATTTTTTTTTTAAAAAAATCACTAAATGCCAATGGCTGCCGATGTTGGAAAAGCATTTGTCAACAATATTTTCTGTTTTCTATATTTATAACATGTGGCTTAAAACACATAAGACAATCCCGAGGTGGCCTGGAAATGGCTCTGCAGAAGGAAATGGGCACTGCAAGGTACTCAGCCCCAGGAGTCATCCAGCTCTGGCTCCAGCCTGGGTTTGACCTTGGACGAATTGCTTAACTTCTGCAATCCTTTGTTTCTTCACCTGGAAATTGACAGGCCTGGCCCTGGGCACTCCAGTTGAGAGAAAGTCTATGATTCATCTCTGGCCAACCCACCTTTACCCCCAGATTCATCAGGAGGCACCCACATCAATAATTTATATACACCTGCAGGCCAGCTCTGCAATAGAATCAAGTTTCCTCTACTTTCCTGCTTCCAATTGAATTCAAACTCCCTGTCCCCTGCCTTCTAATGACACCACCCAAAGTTTGTAGAGGTCAGAGTGGATGGCATCTAAGGTGCTTTCAAAGCCCAACATTTCTAGGAAGGGACCATCAATATTAATTAAATGCTGGCAGATCTCAGGATTCCTTAGTATTCTCAAAAATGTGCAAGCTCACCCATCCTGCGTGCCCACGAGGAATTTGGGTCTACCTGCAGATCTGGTTACTGTATCAATTGGGCCACATCCAAAGGCCACAACACTCTGCCTCCTGAATTTCAAATGTGTTCTTACTGAAAGTTCTGATGAATACCTAAAGAATTAAGCAAACTCCTGGCCCAAACCATTAAAGTCATTGAGTATTGTTATCATTCACCCTGACAATAAATTAGAAATCAGGGTCTTGTGTTGGCACATGCATTTCTTCAAATATTATGCAATGAATGAATAGCTATGAAAGGACCCAGAGCAAGGAGGGGGGGGGCAGCACCTAACCCCATCCAGACACGAGGGTCCTTCAAAGCTGATACCTTAGCCCAAGGATAGGTAAGCTCTCAGCTCTTTGGCTCCTGGACTTGTCTTTGCTTCTCTGCTCCTTCTCTTCATTCTCATTTTCAGGGTCTGCTTCCTCTGTCCAGCCATCAAAGGCTGGTTTTCCCCAGGATTCTGTCATCGCCCTCTTCTTCATCATTGTATGTAATCTTCCAAGGCTCACTCATTTTTCTGGACTTAAAAATGTGTCTGTTGCATAATAGCATAAACAATAAAGTTAAAAAATGTGCATTTTTCTGATGAGACCTGGACCCTGAGCATCCCCACTGGGAGCACAGAGACAGGGGGAGAGAGCAGGAGTCCCCTTGCCCACAACGTGCAATCTAAAGCTCAGTGAATAGCACCACCAGCCACCCCACTTTCTGAGCTAGAAACCTGGATCCACCTCAGACTTCTTCTCTCTTCCCCCTAACAGGTCACAGAGTCCTTTCCGAGACACTACTCTTCTCCTTGCTGCCACCTTCTCTCCATGTTAACTGCTACTGCCTCAATCTGGATTTCCATCATCTCAGTCCCGAACCATTTCCATAGCATGATCTGGTCTCGCTACCCCCACTTATCCTTTACTGCAGTCAGAATAATCTTTCTCCAGTGAAAATCAGGTCATGGTCTCCTTTTATTGTGTCTTTCCGTGGCTCTGTAAGTGGAGTCCTTCATTTCCATCCCCAGGAACTTCTTGCATCTTCCTGTGGCTGTTTCACACCTCCAGGCCTTGTCATCTGCCTGGACAGCCAATTCCTTTGCCTGTCTGGTGGGTTCTTATTCATCCCTTGAGACCCAATTCAAGTTGTACCTCCTCTGCGAAGACAACCTTCACCCTGTCCCACCCTCTTTGTCAAAAGACGCACTATGCCTTTTTCTTGCCTCCATCACTTACTGGGGTTCTTCCAATTGCAAGTGGACCATGGCTGGGCCTGGAATCATCTGCGGACGTGCTCACTCACACGTCTGGAACCTGGGCTGGGAAGACTCTAACAGCTGGAGCTCCTCAGGAGGCATCTCTCTTTTACTCTGTCTATGTCAGAGTAGTCTGACATGGCACCTCCAAGCTCAGAAGGTACATGGAGAGAAGAAGAAAGATGAGAGGAGAGAGAGAGAGAGAGAGAGAGAGAGAGAGAGAGAGAGAGAGAGAGAACAGACAGAAGCCATTTAGCTTTTATAACCCACCCTCACAAGTCCTGCAGTGCCACTTCTACAACATTCCATTGATCCAGGCTGGCACAAAGGCCCGCCCAAGTAATGGGGAGAGGACATGGACTCTGCCTCTTGATAGGTGAACATCAAGGTTTGGGAAGAACATGTAGGGCTGGAAATATTGTTGTGAGCATTTTTGGAAAATACCATCTGCCACACTCTGTTAACAAGGCTTCCTCCTCCTGTGAGTTCTTGGTTACCAGCATGCCATTGAGCAAGCACCCTAGCAAACAGTACTTCTACGTATCTATGAAAGATGGACTTCGATGCTGGAAAAGTCCATCCAGAGTCCCTGTGAGATCCCAGT
>NW_006292095.1:11967172-11979559 GCF_000327345.1 Myotis davidii | reverse complement strand
TGAAACTTCTCAAAGTCACCCATGGATGATATCATCGCTTATTACTTGGAACTGAAGGAACCAGGGAGGCATGTGGCCTCCCAATAAATTTTGCCACAAACTAGCTCCCTGGTCTGGGGCAACCTGTGAGTCTATAAAAACTGGGGGCTGACCTAAATCCTTCCTGGGCCATTCTGTGGTTTGACTGGTATAAACCTGGCTTTGTCAAGTCCCAACAGTTACCATAGAGATATTTGCCACGGTGGGGCTCTCCACCTGGGTTGTTTGTGGCCATCTCCTCTTGGTGGAACCAAAGGACCTACACACCTGGCCTAGTTAGGAGCAGGGAGAAATCAACTCAAGATAGAGAAGCCAGTGGAGGGAGAAAAGCGCGCAGGCAGAGTTAAAACGGGGAACAGGCAGCCTGACTATAATGCTGTTGAAGTTGACATTGGCTCAGAACCATTAGGGTGGATGAACTAGGCTGGTCGTCTCAGCGAGATAAGGAAACTGTAATAAACCTTGCTCCAGCTTGTCTCTCTTTCTTCCCCTCCTCAGCCCCCCGCCCCCAGCTCCCAGACAGGTGCTTTTCCTTTCCTCTGGTAGAGTATTTAACATAAATACACAAGGTTTGCTAGGCCAGCTTATCCCAAGGAGGGGCCCCTCAGGTGGTCAGAATTAAATCAGAATTTTTATTACTGCCTTGGCTCGAGTTGAAACTTGTCCCATCTGGTTGAAATGAGGGACATATTCTTCTGTTGTGCAAATGAAAAATAATAATAAAAAAAGCTGAAGAATTACAAATGGACTTTGCAAAAGAACTTAGGTGGTTCAAAATTCCCTAGGGATTTTAGTGGGGGGAATTTAATCTCTCTGTTGTCACTTAAAGCAGCATCATGGTGTGTGTACTTCGGGTTTTTCCTCTTTGTTGAATGTACACAAATGGCCAGGAAAATAACGATAGAGAGAAAGTGTCTAATGAGAGCAGTTTTAGGAGGGTAGCAGCAGTCTTCTACTGGACTGACCTTGTTCCTGTGGCAGCTTCCAACAAGGGCTGTTGACAAGCCTGGCATCCTCATCTCTTCCTATGGATTATTCATATTGGGTGCTTTCCGGTAGACCAAGTACTGGGGACATAACCACTAATAAAATGTTCTTTCCTCCCAAGCTTATACTATGCCTTTTATGTTATAATATATTGAAGAAGATTGGGGGGGGGGATCACTATTTTACTATAACTGCTATTGATATTTTGATGTATTTCCTTCCTGGGTACATAAAATATGTATGTGGCTGTAATAATACTAAATACAAAAAAATTTATCCTGCTTTTTCTGAAAAAGACCATTAACTAACGCTATTAGTTAAGGCGCTAACAGGCAGGGGGAGAGATTTCCCAGGACAAAGTCAGGAGCCTGTGGATAAATCAGTGCAACTAGAGGCCTTGGTTGCTCTGAGACGTCACCTTCAGGGTCTTGTTTGTTTATTATCCTAAGACATTTTGGGCACCCTCCTCCCTCCTTCTCCACAGCACAAACCCACAGCAGTGCTGTCCAGGGCCGAAGGAGTAGGATGTGCTGATAATTCAGCCTCACACAGCCCACTCAGTTTGTATCGAGTCAGCTGCCACACTCACTTCCCACCCCCTCCCGAGGACACAGGGTCTTGCTGGGCTAAAGCAAAGAGCACCCAGCAGTTGGGGGCACTGCCTTTGAAAGCCTCCATTAGTGCTGGCCTGGGAGAGGCTACGTTTGAACCTTCGGTCCTGCTCCATTATATCTTTCACTCCAAAACCTGAAACAACACCAAACCCTTGCCGCAGAGACGGCAGCCTGAGGAAGACAGACCCAGTGCCTCCATGCAGAGTTTGTCTTCATTGCTCAGCTTGCCCGGTTACGGTGGTGGATAGAGTGTGAGTGTGGGGCGTGGAGCTTGTACAGTCCGGGAGCCCTGCACACAGGAAAGCAATTTGGTACAGGGTTTTGGGAGGGTCCCAGGCAAGTGAGAGGCCCCTTCACTGTGTTAAGTTCACAGTAAACCCACCCTGGCTGTCACCTTCACAGCCCTGCCCTGTGGGAGGAGGCCTCCCCTTTGCTAATTTGCCCAAGTGAGAGGGGGTCAGGATGGTGTGGGAGAACAGCCCTGGTCCTGGCCCTTAGCACGGAACTCTTGTCCCCAGAGAGGCTGGTATATGCAAAATGAATGTAAGCAAAAGTGACAGGAAGAGTTAGAGAAACAAAGATGGTGGAAAAATGGACCTCCTAATCCCACACGATGTGTATCCCCGCATTCCTGGAAGGGAGGAGTTGGCCTGATGTCTTGTTCTTTCCTGGCATCTCTGCAAATTCCTTTCCTGATAAGAACTTAAAACATGTATGGATTAAACCTCACTGAGGTTCTATCTGTCCGTGAGTTTCCTGGGGAGGGCTTCATGTACTAAATGGCTGGATAAGTAAGGTGCTCAGAGCAGTGCCCAGCACTAGTAAGTGCTGTGTGCTTGTTATGATGATCTCCAGTATAGTAATAATAACATTATCATTTATTAATAAAAGAGGGTTTCCATGGAAGTTGCGGTTCTCCCATCAGCTCTGAGTTCTCTTTCCTACATAGCAAGAGTAGTGCTTTTAACTGTGTACCTACAGAAGGTGCAGAGCCCCGGGCCCAGCATCGGATGTTAACACTCATAGCAAGCTGTCCAAACACATGGAGGGAGCAGAGGTAGTGACCTTCCAGAGAGCTCTGTGCTAGCTAACACAACTAGGGGAGGTTTCCATCGGGCTTACTCAGCCATGTAGCATTTGAAATTTTCCTTTCTAGAACTATCAGGCTTTTAACCAAATGCATTGCATTGATTGTAGCATTTATTGAGCTCCTACTATGTGCTAGGCCATAGGCTAGGGGACAAGTGAGGATTATGAGATCATGGCTACCAGGACTTAAATTATTGTGCACCTATTAAGTACTAGGCACCGTACTATGTGCTTTGGGGTCCATGAGCTTGTTTTATGCTCAGAGCAGTCTTTAAGGGAGACATGGTTGACCCCATCATATAAAAAGAGAAACAGAATCTAAGAGTTAAATAAAAATTCTCAAGGTCACATGCTAATGGCTACTGGCCTTAGAATTCAAACCCACAGTCTCTGCTTTAAGCTGTACTTTCCTTCCTTTTTACTCCTCTCCTGTCCTTAAGGGGATCACATCCTCGGAGAAGCAATCAATTCCGGTCTTGTTGCTTCAGCATCCCTATGTGTCCTTAATTGGAAAGATTTTGAATCAAAATAAGTTACTAGATGGTATTATTTCCTAGGTTGAAAGTGAGGTTGGATTATAGATATTTCTTTGTCATTTAGAATTCATTTTTATTACAGAAGTAATTCATGCTCATTGAAGAAAATCTTTTAAAGACATATTTATTGATACAAGAATAATTAACTAGCCACAACTGCATTATCTGGAGATAATAATTGTTAACATTTTGGGGTTCACCTTCTCATCTTATTTGCATGTGATAATTTGTTATAAAGTTGTTGACCCGATCACCAATATAGTAAAAGACTACTTTGAATATTTAAACATTCTTTAAAATACAGTTTTGATGACTTCCTAACCTCCCAGCATATGGATAGCCCATAATTTATTCATCTGTTCCTTAATTCCTTTACCTCTACAGACAGGGCCTCCATCCATCAGGGAGAGTGTGTGTTTCCGTATTGCACAAGGGCTCCTGTCCGAGGCGGTGAAGAGGGGGGGGCTGAAGTCTAGGGCATCACATTCACAGGCTGCAGGTGGAGGGGAGAACAAGCAAGAGAATGTCTTTTTCTAATTAGCACTAAGGCTCCGAGAGGCCAGCAGCAGCCTTGATGATAGATGATACTCTGCTGAATTGAATATAGAAAGTTCTAGAGTATTATCTGCTGTTGGCAACTTCTACTAACAGAGCCCGCTACCCCTGCATTAACTTCTGTGCCTTATTTTTCAAATGAAAAAAATTAAAAGTTTATATCACTGCAATTTATTTCTTTTACCATTAATTCCATTGCACCACCTTTTTTTTTTAAAGAGCTATAGTTACACAGAATCATGGTTCTGCGGGTAATGGGAGATTTTTCCATTTGTTTTTATTTCCACAATGCAATGTCATGAGTATTTTAAATGTGGCAAAAATATACAACCGTTAAAGATCATTTATAGCAAATGCAATTATAATTGATTGAAAGTATACTAATACAGGCTACACAATAATGCCAAGTCCTCGGGTTTATATATTTCCAGGAAAGGAGTGGGACTTCTGTACGTTTGAGGGATGTGGTCATAACGCTGAGCGGCGCTGAGTTTCCCCCCAACGGTTTCGGCAGGAGCAGCAGGTCGCCACAGTTGTATAGTGTCCGGCTCCATTATAGATGATCGTGCAGAATCGTAAAGGGGAAATTAGTGGTGGTGAAGATGATTCTTTTTCTATTAAGAATTAATGACATTTATTATGGACATGTTTCTCT
Source organism: Myotis davidii (assembly GCF_000327345.1). Lineage (NCBI taxonomy): Eukaryota > Metazoa > Chordata > Mammalia > Chiroptera > Vespertilionidae > Myotis > Myotis davidii. The sequence goes on along the minus strand of NW_006292095.1, from coordinate 11,975,084 downwards.
AGCTGCCTTCGCCACAGGAAATGTGTTGGCCTGTAAATTACCTAATACATTTCACATGTCCCTGAGTTTTGGCTAATGTACCAGTCCGTGGATGCAAACACCCATTTACATGCTGTAGCTCTGCTCTGAGCACAGCTCGGACGCCAGACAGCCTGGTCTGGAGTTTCCGCTGCTTTCCCGGCCGACGCCCGGGAGCAGGCCTGGCAGGGCTGAGCTGACAGCTTTAATCCTCTGCTTGGAGCAGAGAGGCTGCGGATGTGCAGACCAGAGCTTGGGGCTGGCCTAGGGTTAGCCTTTCATTTTCAACCAAGAAATGCCGGGGGAATGGAGAGGAACCGTGACTTAATAGGAAGGCTTACGTATGGATGCTTGCCAGCAAACTGTAATAATAACAGCAACTTCATCTTCATTTTCCATTAAGGAGTGTGGGTTTTAGACATTCCTAAAAGTTAAGAAACACATGGCCATAACAACAGTCTGGGAATCAGGGCAGAATCGTGTAGTTCTTTGAAGAACCTCTCTTCAATTTGAATTCAATTTATACAGCAAAAATAAATGTTCGCCTTCATATAGAAAAATGCATATAAGACAAGCATGTGAAGTACTAAACAGGTATATGAAGCTTTCTGTCTATTTGTTTTTCCTTCCTCCCTTCCATTTTTCTTATATTTTTAAAATATATTTTTTATTGATTTCAGAGAGGAAGGGAGAGGGAGAGAGAGACATGGAAACATCAATGATGAGAGAGAATCATGGATCGGCTGCCTCCTGCATGCCCCACACTGGGGATCGAGCCTGCAACCCGGGCGTGTGCCCTGACCACGAATCGAACCGTGACCTCCTGGTTCATAGGTTGACGCTCAACCACTGAGCCACGCAGGCAGGGCCCTTCCCTTCTTTTATTTTTTAATTTTTTTTATCTTTGTAAGGTTTGTATGTGTCTGGAGGGAGTGGACCTCTGCCTTCGGTCTAGTTTTGAAATTTTGGACACAGCAGGAAGCGGCAGTAGCAGAGTAAAATTTAGAGTCCCTTATGAGCTAGGTGACTTTGGTAAGTCCGCTCAGCTCTTAGAGCCTCAGTTTCTGCTTCTGTAAGATAGAGGTGCAGGTTATCAGGGGATTAAAATGTCCACGTTCTATAGCAGTGCTGGTCATTGCTAATAAGGGCAGAAACATATGTCATCACCGCCACAGGACGAGACTGGGAGCAGAACTTGCCCCCACACCTGCTCTCACTGTGGTCACTATTGCACATGGGGAGAGAAAGCCAGGAAACCACCTGTCACTCAGTCACCACCTGTTCGGGCTGAGAAATTCATGGAAACCCCCTCTCAGGGGGTCAGTTTTCTCAGGCATAACATGGGGGAGTGGGAACTGGAGGCTGTTCTGGGTCCTTTGGGAGATAAACTTCTCTGAGTCTAGAAATAAATTCAAGGGGCTAAGACACGGGATTCTGCTTTCTCTCCGGCGGGGATCAGAAGCCGAGATAATGACTTAGCGCTTACCTCTCGGCCACGTCTGCTGCCTTTCCCCTCCAGTCTTCTCCGCTCTGGCTTTGACCTTTTGAGTTTGTACTGTCAGCAAGTTGATCAATGACACACTTGGTGTGGCTCCTTTAGTCAATATAAGGTCTAAAGAGCCACTTTTTCTTTTCCTGTAAACAACACGTGCTTATGAGCCCAAAGGGGATTGGTAGAAAGTATTGTGTTGTCACACACACACACACACACACACACACACACACACACGCACTCCAACGGTGCTGATGCACTTTAAAGTCTAAGAAAGAAGATGAGTTTTAGTTTCACTCATTTCAAGCCTGCTGCTCAGGCCTTTCCCTCGGGCTACATGGGGCCCGTACCTTACTCCTCCTTCCAGAATAACATTAAAATTCAATTTCAAACTCTGCCTTAATGACACCCGAGGGGCCTGAGCAGGGCTTCAGTGGTGTGGCCTTTCCAGGGCTTTGTCCTGGGCGCCTGCAATGGCTGGGCTGCCTCTGCCTGGCCTTTCTGGGGTGGGAAGGCAGCGTTCTAAGTGCTGCTCAATTGTTTTAACAGGAGAGGGAGAGAGAGGAGGGAGGGGGAGAGAGAAAAAGAGAGAGAGAGGAGAGAGGGGGCGAGGGGGGGGAGGGAGGGGGAGAGAGAGAGAGAGAGAGAGAGAAGGGAGAGAGAGAAAGAGAGAATGATGTGTGTGTGTTCTTCCAGTCACAGAAAGTGGAGAGAAAATAATTCACCTCGATTTTATCCTAAAGTGAAGATCATTTACTACGATTTCAGGAGCAGCAAACAACCTTTGTCTTTGCCCCTCCCTTCTGTCCCTGCACCAGCTGTCATCTGATAGGACATTTCAGAGTGTCGGTGTGTAAATGGCTTTTGCTCTAACTCTGTCCCCTCCACGTGGGATGCAGGAAAGCAAATTCATGTCCCTGGAGGGACAGGTGGCCCAATGCCCTTCCATCAGCCGGCGTTTCCACTCGGTGACCTGATGGCAGTCTGCCTGCTCCCAGGCCTCCAGCAGCCCAGACGCCTGGATCCCTTCTCATCACCTGCTGCGATGCTGAATGGGAACTGGTGCTTTTGATGTGAAGGTTTGGAAAATGCTATTTTCCCCAACACCAAAGAGTACTCCTGCGTATCCCTGAGCACTTAGAGACAAATGTGTGGATGATTATTAAGGTAAATACTGCATCTCTGATCCAGCAAAAAAATAAGGGCAGGGGAATAAAAGATGTGGGATTTTCCCACATAAAACCATTTTAAAAATCTGAAATCTGTTTGGAAAAAATATGCAAAAGGCAAGAGTCAAATGATTAACTTCAAGTTTAAGATTTGAGAGGGAAAATCAATGGTAAGTTTTCCCAGCAACCGTCAATCACTCTCCTTAATAAAACTCTTAAATCCAAAATGCCCCCCTGCTCCTGACTGCAGCATTTACAATAAGACCTTTTATTACAATTATGAATGCGGAATACTGAAAAATAACTTATATTTGGCAAGCAAAACGGTAATACTGTACTCAAGAATTCTCTTATTAAAATGCACGCGCACTTGAGATTTATCGGTCTTTTGTCTTGTTGCGTTAAGTTCTTAAGCTGATTTTTGATATTACTCCTGTGGCATTTTAAAGCTTTTGTGCTTAAACTGCACATTCTTTTTCTCCAAGCACAGATATTTCAAGATGAAGTAGGCAGAATTTCAAAGAGATAGGGTGGCTAAGTGATGAATGAATGTATTTACCGTGTAACAGAGAATAAAATGCGCCAACATTTTTCTCCTGAAATCAGATTTTCCCCCCCCCACTTCAATAATATATTGTAATATCGCCTCCTCTTTGGGACAATGTATACATGGTAGACTGTGGTTTTCCTCTTATTTTTCTGGATTATGGGTCAGAGTGACCATTTGACATGAATGGGTCAGAAACCCTTGATCCCTCGCTCTCTGGGCCCTTTCCTATCCTTCGGCACCTGCGTCACATTTCTTCTCAGACATTTCAACGGCTTCCCTGAAGCGCTTCCTCTCTCTCCCTTATGTTTAATTCCTCCCCGTTAGCCTACCATTCGGTAATGGCTTTGGCATCTCGATGCTATTTGTTTTCATCCCTTGGCCAGCCTGTGATATTTCTGGAGGTAATCTGATGAATTGGTTTGAATAACTCAATTTGGAGAATAGCTAACAGGCAGGGGAAGTGAAGGTCTGAATAACGGAGGCCCCTCACTATAAAATATAGTGGAGGCGGAGGCGGGTGTCAGGGACTATGGGCCGACTCAGGCTGGGATCGTGGGGTGTTAAGTATAAGCATTCTTAGAACTTGAGGCAAGAATAGGGAATGAGAATCCATTCTGCCTCCTCTGGCAATCTTGGGGGATGAGGGGTGGGTCTTTGTTTATTGTTTCATTGTTATTGCCCTTGGAAGAGGAATAACTACCAAATCAAGTTCATGTTGACCTGAGCTACAGGCCTACAAAGCTGAGTGGAGGTGGAGCTGGGGATATGGAAGAGCATCAGCTATGGGCAGGAGAGTTTTAGAGAGTGCAGTTGGAAACCAGGGTGGAATTTCTAACCTAAGGTGGCCTGTGAGCCGTTGCCTGATGAGTGCTTTAGATCTTGAATAGATTCTCTGAGGTAGGTCTATGTGAGCAAGGAGGGGCCAGGAGCAGGGGCCCTAGGATGGGCTGACTCATATGTAAAGAGGAGAACTGAGACATCCTAGGGACAAGGGTGGCAGCAGCAAAGTAGAAGGAGCCCCAGCCAGGAGTCAGGAGACCTGGTGTTTTGTCTTCCTGCCTGCTCTCCAGCTTCCTGGGGGGCATGAGGCAACTACATACCTTTGTGAATTTCCTTTTCTTAACAGTAAGTGGAACAGTTTGATGATTCATTCATTCAAGAAATATTTTTTGAGCACTTGCTGTGTATCACACACCATGTAAGCACCATGTGTATAACTGTGAGCAGCGGAAAGAGGATCATCTGGGAAAGAATCAGGAAAAACCCAGTCACCAAGCATTCACAATATTGGGCGTTAAGTTCCATGACAGGGAAATGTAAGGACCATGGGAAGGCCAAGGAGCAGAAGCTTCCAGAGGAGGGTCGTTTGAGCTGAGATCGGAAGCACAGTAGATGTTGGCTAGTGAAGGGGAGGTGGGAGACAGCTCTTCGGAACAGGGGGCAACACTGTTTGACTGGGACACAGTTCAAAGTGGTAGAATTACAGAGCTCTGACCCAGCTAGTTCTACCAGAACAGAAGTTCTATTCACTGGCTGGGTAACCTTGAACAACTTTCTTTGTCACACAAAACCTAGTTCTTTAATCTGTAAATGGGACAATAATGGCAGGCACCTCATTGGGATATTGTGTAGATTAAATGAGATGATGTATGTCAAGCCCTTAGCATAGTGCCTGGAAGGTAAGTAAGGGCTTGATAAATATTAATTGCTCAATTATCACTATCAATTTGTTTTCTGAGCCCCAGGGACCCTGTGAGTCATCAGACTTCTTGCCACACCTACCAGTGCACACCCTCCCCAATCACTATGGCCTTCTCTAGGCAGCTGAAGGTCCCCATAATGCCAAATTTCTAAGAAATTGCCATGGGATTCATTTGTGAGCAGTTACTTGCACTGCCTTAGCTTTTCTCCATTTTTTCTGGGGGTTACTGCGTTAGGTTCATTTCCCCCAATACTTTATCTCATGTTACTGTACCAGGCATTTCCTATGTGGAATCCAGACAAAATATTGGTAGATGTAGCTCTATCCCTATGAATAATATGCCTCCCTATCTCTCTTATTTTGGCACAATGACCAATGGATAATAGGAGGAATGGAAAGCCTTGGGAAAATAATGTACTTTCTGCTGTTTAAAATTACTTTGGTAACAAAATTACATTTCTCCCTGGCACTTAAGGACAGAGTTCTACTCCCAACCCCCATTTTTTCCCCCAGTACGTATCTTACTCTTAGGAGGTTTAAAAGCTTAATCTAGATTTAAATGTGTCTCTCTATTTCTTCAGTTATAGCAGAAGTAACCTCTAAGATCCTCCTATCAGACAAATGCAGCACTCTAAAAATCTACTTTATTCTGTAGAGACCGCTTTCTATACATTTGCAGAAAATTTGGCACAGTTTTTCACCGAGTATGTTTATTTGAAGGAACTGCAAACCTGCTATAAGTTTGGGCAGAGCTGGGAATCTAATCGTATTCAAAACCTAAGGACCCGCAAAGACATATTCAACTCGTTTTGTATTTCCCAGCCCTCCCTCCCTGCCATACCCACCAGGCTCTGACCTTGAATAGTTCTCACTTTACTGCCAAGCCATGATTCAGCAGCCGCAGATCTATGGAATGCTGCAAGAGCCAAAGGGATCTCCAATTGCTGGTGGTTTTCATCAGTGACTGGAGGCACATTTGTTCAGAATGGTGCTCCCTGCTTCATTAACGCAGATCTGAAGGAAGCGGGAATGGCAACAGGCCGATTTACCTGAAGCCATGTGCTTCAGCCCAGAATTTAGAAGGACGTGGGATTTCTTGAAACATGGAATGCCTGGTTTTAATACAATTCCCACTTTCTCTTCCACCCACACCACTGCCTTCTAAACAACTTTGGTGAAGACAAATCTATTAATCCTTCAACAATGAGAAAGGAAAGCAATGGAAAACCTGGCAAAGTGAATTGTGTATGAGTCAGTGCTTGGACCATTGCAAGGGAAAGACATGCGGAAACACACACACACACACACACACACACACACACACACACACACACACTTTCAACAATGGAGATCATTGAGTTCTGCAAGGAAGTCTTTCGTCTGTATTTTTCTTTTCTGATGTCAAAGTTATTGAAATAAATAATATTGAGCAAGGAATCATCACCACCGATGGCAGCATTAAAGCTCTTGTAACTGTGCGTGGAAGAATCAATTTAGAAGCTAAGGTGAGGCTGTTCACTTGGAAACCATCCTGGGGGAAGCTGGGCAGGGGAAACAGGGCTGGGGCTTCATCTGGCCTGAAACAACCGGGTACCCCAACTCAGAACCGGAGTTCACTCCCCCTTGCCGTCTGGTTTTCCATCTCAGTCCCGAGGATCTCTCCTTTTTCTCAGCTTGGTAACATGTAGCGGGTCCCGCAGGCTGACTTGTAGGCAGGTCTCTCTAGGAGGTGGTGCTTAGCTAGTCTTTGTTTTCACTCTCCATCTTGATGAAAAATTGGCAATGCTTTCACTGTCCGAACAAATAGATCTACGTGTTATGAGCTGGTTCCACATTCTAGCATGTTGTGCAAAGTTATGCTTTTCTCTTTTGGATGTTTGAAGGGTCACTCTGACATAGGTGTGCATCACCCCTCTCCCCGCCCCTGTGTTATATTCATATCCCAAGGCACCTTGTGTCTGATTGTGTTCCAAGTGCCCCTAACAGTGTCCCCTAACCACTAGCCGCATTGTGTGCCTCAGTGCTTGGGATAAACATTGAAGTTACCTCTCAGGGTCTGACAGATCAGAGCCAGCGTACTCAGTGGCTGTGTTATATTGTCACCAGAAGCCCCGGGCAGCTTCTCTGAAAGATGGACATGAACTTGGACACAGATCTCTTGCCCTCCAGAAGGCTGTTGTTTTAAAACTTTTTATCTGGAATCCAACTTGGACTTTCTGATTCAGTGGGTCTGGGATAGGGCCCAGGAATTTGTACTTTTAACAAGTATCTCGGGTGATTCTTATCATCAGAGAAGCCTGGAAAACACTGCTTTATTGTATACTCGGCTTTCCTGTTCTCTTTCCTGCCCCAATCACACAGACCTGCTAAATAGCTGCCGCACACGCATGCTGTCTTTGTGATGGAGCTGCGTGCTCCCGTTCAGCAGTTTCAATATAATCCCATGATTTTGAGCCCATGTAACTTTTTTAAATGGAGTTTTACCAGATCAGTATTCCTATAGTAACAACTTTTTTTGTAAACATATTTTATTGAATTTAGAGAGGAAAGGAGAGGGAACATCAATAATGAGAGAGAATCATTGATTGGCTGTCTCCTGCACACCCTACAATGGGGGTCGAGTCTGCAACCTGGTCATGTGCCATGACCTCCTGGTTCATAGGTCAATGCTAAAACCACTGAGCCACACTGATGGGGCTAGTGACAATTTTTATTCATTAGTTGATCCTTTAAAAACTTCTAATTGTTGACATATCTAGAGAGAAACCAAGATGGCGGCATAGGTTAACGCCGGAGATTGCTGCCTCGAACAACCACTTCAAATTACACCTAAAAGACAGAAGGGACATCATCCAGAACCACAGGAAGGCTGGCTGAGTGGAAATTCTACAACTAGGAGGAAAGAGAATATCATACCCAGACTCAGAGGAGGCGCAGTGCTGAAGTGAAATACTCAGGTGCGGAGTGCGTGGAGCGGGCCA
>NW_006292095.1:11957068-11966014 GCF_000327345.1 Myotis davidii | reverse complement strand
CTGATGAACAGAATGAACTGGTGATTATAATAGAATCAGGGACATAGAAAGGGAATGGACTGACTATTCTTGGGGGGAAGGGGGTGTGGGAGATGCGGGAAGAGACTGGACAAAAATCGTGCACCTATGGATGAGGACAGTGGGTGGGGAGTGAGGGCGGAGGGTGGGGCGGGAACTGGGAGGAGGGGAGTTATGGGGGGAAAAAAGAGGAACGAATGTAATAATCTGAACAATAAAGATTTAATTAAAAAACAAAAACAAAAAACTAATTGTTAAAAACTATGATTTCTACGTGGTTTTTTTTTAAAATCTGGAATTTAGTTCAATTAAAAACCCTGCCTCTAGCTATTCAAAGTAGTGTTTGAAGTTCTTGGGTTTTGATTTATTCTTTTCAATAAACATATTTGGGGAAAGGGGGTAATGGAGAGTTGTTTCACGGGTAATAGAGGGTCAGGTCTGCAAGATGAGAGAGATTGTGAGAACGGCCGAACAATGTGAGTATGCTTAACACCACTGAACCGTGCACTTACAAATGGCCAAGATGGTCAATTTTGTTATGTGTATTTTGTCACAGTTAAAAAAAAGTTTTGGGATGTGTACACAGGTGTATTGTCCAACAGAGGACAGAAGATGAATATGTGTATCTCCTATGTGACCAGTGTTTTTCCACTTTTTCAGTTTATTAGGTTATTTAGTCTTTAAACAACCCGGTCTGCATTACACAGATAAGGAAATAGGTTATTGACCTCAAATGCCAAGGTCACTGGTTAGGAGAGCCCAGGGATCTGACCCAGCTCTGCCTACGGGACGTAGACTTGTGCCCTGCCAGACTTCCCTGACTCTAGAGCCTTGGAGAAGCAAGAGTCATGCACAGCACACCCATGCCATGCGCTTCCTCACCGAGATGCCCACTCGGGGTCCCCAGTCTTGTGAATTGGTTAAGATTTAATGCCGGCAAATTTGGAAAATGTAATGCTTACTTTTAACAGTTCTTCAGGTATGGGGCGCTAGACGATTCGCTGAGAATGACAGAACCCTGCTATGGAAGGGTGTGTATGCAGTTTACCAATCCTCTGAGCTGATGCTGTGTGCATAACCGATGACAACCAAAGCACACTGGGATCTGCTGTGGTGCAGGTGGCAGCTCCAGGCGCTGGGCACCGCTGGTGAACCCTGAGCCTGCAGTGGCTGAAGGCGGGAAGTCCTCTCTGCTGCCAGGGCTCTGTTACTGCGACACCTCCTCCCTGGTCCCTGCAGGCTGGAGGGGGAGTGCGCTCACACACCCCCCCAAGCTGGTCTACTCTCTGCAAGAGCTTCTCTGCATCTGAGCGCAGTCACATCCAGTGTAGAATTTAATGTCCTGGTTTCATTGATGCTGTTTCAGTTACCCCGGGGACTGCTCTCTCTGATTCACTCCTACTCAGCTCTGTGCGATCCCTAGACCTGCTCTTATGTATTTGCTGTAATGTGAGGCTCCTTCTGCCTCCTTTCTCTTTGTGCTGCAGGGGTGAAAAGGGTAGTCTGTAACCTGACCCCACTCCCCTCCAAACAAAGAGAACAACTTTTAGGCTCAGGGCTTCCTGGAGAGTGTTCCACTGGACAGAAGATTTGACAAGTCTGTGTCTCACCATCAGACATGACTTTCTGTTTCTATTCATTTAGGAACAATATTCTACCTGCCAACTAGTTTTCTTCTGTGATGTCATTGTGTATAAATCACTTTACCTCTCTGGGTCCCACTTATTCATTCATGAAAGGAAGGTCCCTTCTGGCCTGAGCATTCCAGGATTGCACTAATTTCCCTCTCTATTCCCAAATCCATCCCCCCTGGGAGCGCTTCTCCTTATTTCAGAGCTCTGGGCAGCATTGACACAGACCCTCCCCTGGCCTCTGCCACCAAGGCCATCAGCACTCTGCCTTCTTGGGGCCACGATGACTGAGCCTTCTGATGGAAGTGGGAGCTGGAGCCTTGTTTCAGGAATTGGCTCAATGACCAAATCAGAGCTCAGGGTAGCCGGATGCAGCTCAGAGTGACTGGTATCATAGGAGTGCCAATCATTCAATGTCCGATGTCCTTATTCAAGTCCTTTATCGAGTCCCTACTTGTAGAATGAGGGTATAATAACATCACAGAAACCTAAACCTGCCTGTGTATAATTTCTGTCTCTGCCAATAATCAGCAGTTCACTTAGACAACGTTTTCTTCAGTTCCAGTTGGCTTTTGAGGAGTAATCTCCTTGCCCCCCCCCCCCAGTGTTAAGAAATATTTTGTCAGCAAATTAAGAATAAAAAGGTATATAAAATGTTCACTATCTCACATTGATGTCTCTCTCTCTCTCTCTCTCTCTCTCTCTCTCTTTCTTCCTCCCTTCCACTCTCTCCAAAAAAATTTCAATGGAAAATATATCCTTGGGTGAGGATTTACAAACAACAACAAAAAACAAAACAAAAAACTCATCTCTGAGGGCCTCTCTGCCACGTGTCAGGCTCTGGGCCAGTGGTTCTCAACCTGTGGGTCGCAACCCCTTTGGAGGTCGAACGACCCTTTCACAGGGGTTGCCTAAGACCATCGGAAAACACATATATAATTGCATATTGTTTTTGTGATTAGTCACTATGCTTTAATTATGCTCAATTTATAACAATGAAAATACATCCTGCATATCAGATATTTACATTACGATTAATAACAGTAGCAAAATTACAGTTATGAAGTAGCAACGAAAATAATTTTATGGTTGAGGGTCACCACCACATGAGGAACTGTATTAAAGGGTCGCGGCATTAGGAAGGTTGAGAACCCCTGCTCTGGGCGAAGCTTGGCGCTAGAGCACTGAGCGGGATGGGCCAGCCCTCTGACCTCACGTAGCTTGCATTTGAGAGGGGGACAATAAACTAACTAATAAATATAGTGAATAATTACAGATTGGGACAAATGCCAGGGAGAAAACAAATAACATGCTATAGCATTAATAGTCAAGCTAGGAATCCCTGAAAAAATAATTTACTTACCCCTTTGGTTTTCTGATGCTCTAATTTGTTTCCCATCGTACCCTCCCTTAGACCAATAGTTCCCTAAATCAAGTTTCAGTAGTCCTCATCAGAAAACAACCAAGTAAATGTGTAAGAGAGCTGCTTTTGTGATTGTAGGTAAACGGGCCTCCTCACTAAACTATCCAACTTAGTATCTTCCTTGCATTTTGGGATTCTTCCAAGCAGGTCATAATTTATTTTTTGAAAATCACAGGGTCTTTTCATTTATATTTTTGAAATATACGTAAGTTACAGTTCAAGACAATGAAAAGGGTGTTAACATTTGAGGTAGTTTCATTCAAATTTGCAATGTTAGTTCTCTAAAATAACAGAAGAGATGAGAAATAAAATCAACCAACATCTAAACTATGGACTATTAGAGAAAGTAATGACATCACCATGGCAAAGACTATCTTGTTCAACTGCCCCCCACCCTGCTGTTCTTCATTCCGGCCTTGTTTTCCAGAGGCCCCATGATTTAGGCTTTCTTACTGCTTGGTGGACACCACGCAAAGCATTTATCCTCCGTGCCTTCGTGTCTCTAGTTTGCCTCATTGGTATGAGTGCTGAGTCGTTTGGATGTGTCAAACCTTTGAAAATGCTATTTCTCTGGGCTCTGTTATTTTTCTGTGCCGTAGAATATGAGTTAGAATTGCTTGTGTATTTCAGTTCTATCTTCAATTTTTGTGGTTGCTGCAAAATAATTAAAAATAATGAGATCTGTATGAATAAAATGCAACAATAAGGCTCCCCACAAAAGCCTGTGCCGAGACCATAAATTATAACTAAGGTTTAAAACAGCCATTCTGGTATGGAGGAAACCAAGGGGCTCTTCTCACGTGAAGAGAGTCAGGAGAGGTTTTCTATATTAATGAGCAGCTCTGCTTTAATTCCATGGGGAGGGACGCTGATGGCATAGGAGGCTGTTATATTGGGTTGCAACATCTGTCACTGGCTCACAGAGCTGTTAATCTTTCATTTCATATTCAGACTTATCAGTATTCATTAAAAACTTTCCATTTGTGCAAGTCCTTCTGGGAAAAAGTGCCCTCTCTTGGAGTCTTGGATATTTTTTTCTTTCTTAAAAAAAAAAGAAAAAGGTTTAATTTTAAACACATTTTTCACCCAGCAGCAGCAGCTGGCGGCGAGAGGTGGGAACTTGCCATCCATGCAGATGACCAAGCAGCCTGTCTCCAGGGGAAGTTTAGTGTTGCTAGGCGAGGGGCTCAAAATTTCAATTTCAATTCGCCAATTTCCATTTTGATTTCTCACCCACAAGAACATGTAGAGGTGGGTGCACATGGCATTCCATTAGCACCGCTGAGGAGGCTCGCGGATTTTTCTCGCGAAGCCCGGATTGAGTGCCTGCATGGTGAGGGTAGCGTCTCAGCGCCTGGCCTACTTGGGAATCCAGGCACACGCGCAATGTCTGAAGGTCTGAAAGGCTTTTCCCTGTGGGGAGAAGACGAATACAGTAGGGATTCTTCCACCAGCCCCACGTTGCAGCTCTGGGTGCATTAAAAATGCAGGAAATAGGCTCTGTGAGCCAATGCTGCTTATTTCACATTTATAAAACGTGAATATTTCTAATGTTACCTGTGGAACAACTACCATATGTTATCATACTCGCTGAGTCAGAGCGGAATTAGTGTACACTGAACTTTTTTCAGGTAGGCAAGGACACTAGAAAAATCTCTCAGCGTTAGTACAAATTGAGCCCCAAACAACCCATATAAAGGAAAAAGCAAATAGTGGGTCTGAGTTAAAGCCATTTTCATTTAGATGGAATTCTAGCAGGCCTTCTGCCTCCAGGGAATGAGAACATAAAGAATAAACTTCTGAAACCTCAAAATCCAAGCAGACCTGCAGTCATGCCGGACAAGGTGGGCAGTGTAGCAAGGGGATCTGGGAGGAGGAAGGTCTGACCTTGGCCCCTGGGTGCCTTCTCTCTGCACCTCCCCTCCAGAGGGGAGCACTTGACCAGGAACCAGAGTCTGTTTTATTCTCTATTTTATTATTTTTCTTTAATAAGTTTTGATTGATTTATTTTAGAGAAAGAGGAAGGGGGAAGGATAGAGGGACAGAAACATCAATGAGAGAGAAACATCATTGACCGGCTGCCTCCTCCTGCACATCCCCTACTGGGGATGCAACCTGGCGACCAGATATCTAACCAGTGACCTCTTGGTTCATGATTGATGCTCAACCGCTGAGCCACACCGGCCGGGAGTGAAGGCTGGATTCTTGGTCTTCTCTCAGAGAACAGGTTTACCTGTCCGACCACAGACTTTAGGCCAGTGGAATTTTTCTAAGTGAAGGATGCAAGCCTGGGAGCCATATCCTGTCTCCTCCCCCACCCTGCACCATTCTCAGAAGTCTGGACCAGTGGCCTGAATCTAGTACCACTAGCATGCCTTGCGTCAGCCTGTTAAGTGACGAGATTGGCCCTCATCTAGGTTTAGTTGCAGCCTACAGCTGAATGTGGCCAAAAAACAAGCAGAAAACACAATGAAGTAAAAAGATAAGAAGTTTGCTTGTGTCTGCATAGATTCCCAACTTCCTTTGCATGGCTTCACCAATACCTAAACTGCCGAGTTCATGTCACTGCCCCGTGATCCTGACTGTGTCTGTGTTGTGTATCGGGGCATCAGTCACCTTGTCTGGACTCTCAGCCTTTGGGAGCCCAAACACACTGTAAGGTGTGGGGCTATCAGCCCAGCAAATTCCCAAGCTCAAATCCGCACGACCAGGGCCAGAGTGCAAGAGGATATTGTCTGCGCACAGAAAAGTATCGGAGAAATTTTTTTTAAACTTTCATTTTGAAATAATTGTAGTATTTGAAAAAATACAAAAATGTACTGTATATCCTTCATCCGAGTCACCAAATTTAGCATCTGACAGAGTCACAATTATGTGAGGACGTATGTACAATGATCAAAATCAGGAAATTAGCATTGATACAGTGCTCCTGTCTAATCTTCAGAAATTCATATTTTCCAGTTGTCCCATTAATGTTCTTTTTATGGCCCAGAATCCAACTACAGATCTCACCTGGCATTTAATTTTCCTATCTCTTTAGCTTCTTTTAACCTGCAATGGTTCCTCATCTTTCTTTGTCTTTCACGAACAGTACCCGCCACTTATTTTGTCAACGATCCCTAAGTTTGGGGTTGTCTGATGTTTCCTGATGATCAGATTCAGGTTGTGCATTTTTGGTGTGTATCTCAAGATCTGAGATTTGTTGAGATTAATGCGAGCAAAGATACCATGCCCATGTTAAAGAAATGACAGAATTGACAAATGAAGCTTTCTTTTAGTATTTCTCTTTACTCTAATATGCTAAAATTGTGGGTCTGGGCCCTTAAAGACAGGATATAGAGCAACATTGCTGCCACAACTGTCATCACTGTGGAGGAGCTGGGACACCCTGGAATATTGTTAGCGTGGTATCTGCTATGCAGAAAATAGCCCATGGACCTGCACCCTGTACCTCTGCTTCATTTAAACATGGGATGCCAATAATAGATCAGAACATGGCATCAAAGGTCCATATTAAACAAGTTTCTGAATTATTCAATAGTGAATATTCAACAACTTTATAGTTTTGGGATTTAGGCAAGACTATTAAGTTTATTATATATTCAAAGCATTTATAGTCTTATCTTAAAACTACTTGATCTGTTTAATACTTAAAGAGTAATATTAAAATTTCTATTGGGATCTATTAAATTCTCATAAGCTTTCTAATAGTTTTGTTGCCTTATATACATTTTTTGCTATGCTAGTGCATGAAGTTTTATGGCTATTAAAGATTTTGTGTGATTTTATCTTTTATTATTTTTAATATTATCTTGTCCCACTTAGATCTTTTTGTTCTTAATCTTGCCATTCTGTTGTATTTTTTATTATTATAAATGTAGAACTTAGGTGAATTTCTTGGGGCAACCAGAGGTTGTTAACTGCCTGGACTACTGTTACACCCAGCCGATTGACAATGTTATCAGCCTTTGATGAGCCTTCCTCAACCCTAAATGGCACTGAGACCCTGGCACAAAACAGAAATCATCTCCTTTGGCTGGAAAATGATGTAGAATTACATGCGCAGGAAAAAGGGGGTTGGCCAGGTTCAGCAACAGCACTTCCTCCCACAGCTTAAGAGTGGTTCTTTATGGAGTCAGAGAGCTGATGAAGCGCCTGTCCTTTGAGCCACTTCCCCTACATGAATTGGCAACAGCTTTGAACAGCTCTGAACTGAGCTAAGAGCCAGTGCCTGTTACTGGCCAGAAGGAAGCCAATAACATATTACTCTTCACTCAGTGGGTCTTTGGGCTCCAAGACCATATTCTCTGTTTTCTAGATTGTCTATTTTTGGTGATGAATGTTATCTTCACATCAATAGTGAATGTGCCAGGACCTAAACTTTGAGCAAGGAGGGTCCGTCATATGTGAAGGTTCTATGGAAGTCAGACATACTGAGTCAGGGGTTTCAAACACATTCCTTTAGAGTCGTTATGACCCTGCTCCTTCTCTCACTCTCCAGTGCCATCAATAATCACATCCTGTAGAGTCCACCTTCAAAATTTATTCAGAGTTCCAGTGCTTCTTCATTACTTTTGTTCCAGCCACTGGTATTTCATACCTAGATTATTGCAGGGACTGGAAACTGATCTCCCTGCTTTCACCAATACCTCTTCCCTTTTAAATGAAAGTCCCAGCATATTGCTTCTTTGCTCGAAATCCTCCAATGGCTTCTCCCTTTGCTCAGAGCAAAAGGCAACGCCCATACAATGGCCCATAGTGGAGTGAGCCTATAATTTATTATACAAACAGGGACAGTTTGAGAGTCAAAGGGAGAGTTATTACAAATGATGCAAGAATAATAGGCATAAACAGGGCTCCTCAGGCAAATGAAAGGTGTGGTCACCCTACCTAGAAAACCTTACATGATCTGTGCCCCCCGATACCTGTCAGCCTTCGTCACCCACCAGAGTCACTCTTACTCTCTGCTCTGCCCAAACAGGCCCCCTTGTTCTTTGAACATGCTGAGTAAGCATGCTCTCATCTCAAGACCTTGGCACTTGCTCTTCCCTTGCGTTAGAATGTTCTTCCCCAGATAAATGCATGTCTTATCCTTTTCTTTCTGTTGGACTCTGCTCAGATGTCCCCACATTAGTGAGATCCTCCCTGACCATCCTATAAATTACAGCAATTCCATTTCCACTCCCCACCTCATGTGCTCCTTATGCCCCACATCCTGCTAAATTTTTCTTTTACTTTATTTACCACTCTCTGTCATGTTAGATATTTATCTTTTACTAGAGGCCTGGTGCATGAAATTCATGCAGGGGGTGGGAGCCGGGGAGGGGGTCCCTAAGCCTGGCCTACACCCTCTCCAACCCGGGATCCCTCTCACAATCTGGAACCACTGGCTCCTAACCACCTCTGCCTGCCTGCCTGATGCCCCTAACTGCTCTCCTCTGCCGGCCTGATCCCCCTAACTGCTTTCCCCTGCTTGCCTGATCCCCCTAACTGCCTAACTGCCACCTTCTCCCTTCTCCCTTCTCCCTTCTCCCATGGTGCTGGCCTTCTCCCTTCTGCCTTCTCACCTTCTCCCTTCTCAAGTGGTGCTGGTCTTCTCCCTTCTCCCACGGCACTGCCTTCTCCCTTCTGCCTTCTCCTGTGGCGCCTTCTCCTGCAGCCTCTGCAAAAGGAACCACAGCGCTGGACCGGCCCTCACCACCACCACAGCTGCTGGCCCTCAGCCATTGCAGCCGCTGTGGCTTTGCCTGGAAGGATGTCCGGAAGACGTCTGGTCCAATTAGCATATTACCCTTTTATTAGTATAGATAGGTTATGGTCTGTTTTCTCCCACAAGACTGTCAACTCCATATGAGTGAGGACTTTTTTTTGCTC
>NW_006292095.1:11949073-11957040 GCF_000327345.1 Myotis davidii | reverse complement strand
GGAACACTAAATAAATATCTATTTGAAGAATAAATGAGTGGCTGAAGTGAAGAGATATGGGGAAATCATGCATTCCCTGTGGAATAGCATAAAATACTTATTTTAATACCATCATACAAAGTAAGAAAAATTAGCAGCAGAATGTTTGGCCATATTGTCTTTGTAACATAAAATCATAAACACATATGTCCACAAGCAGCATTATCAACAAAAACAAAGCCCAGCAAATTACTGAACTAAGATCAACTATTTCAAGGTTTTCATGTTCACATTTTCTTGAATCTTGTTAATTTCTTGTCTTCCTTTCACTCTTGCAAGTACTAAAGATCTTACTAAAAAATTTCTTTTTATTTTTTAAGCTTGATGAATAAAATCTCTCTCCGTTGCTCTTATAGCTTCTTCTCTTCTCCTTTCTCCAAGGCTCTCACCTCTTTCCTCACCCCTTCCACCTCTAGAGACATCGCAGTTAGCTTAGATTTTCCAAAATCACAACCAGTAAGCTAATGTTTTGTCTTGGCAGCTCAAAATCTTCTGGGACAAGGGAATACAATAGTTGGGCTACCATCTTCATTGGGAATGGCAGAATTCAGTATGAATGAAATACAAATTAATATCTGTGGGAGATTGTGTTATTGTTCCCAATTATTCACTTCCTCTCTCTACAAGAGTTAGACATCCACGCATTGCTATGTGACTTGCCAAGACCCCTTGTGAAAAATCTATATTCCCTGCCCCACTGACGTCAGGCTTGGCCTGAGACCTGTTTGGCCAATGGAATCTGAGCAGACATGACATGATAACCCCTCTGAACACAGTGTTTCCATTAGCTCTCTTTGTTTTTTATTTTTATTTTTTGCTTCTGCTATGACATTAGTATGTTCCAAATAAATCCTGCTCCTTCAGCTTTGATTCATGTGGAACAAACCCATTGCCAGCTTGCAGCTTGGTAGTCTGAAGCCAGCCCACAGCTGGTGTGTAACATGAGTAAGAAATAAACCTTTGTTTTTGTAAACCACTGACATTTGTGGGCTAAGGTTGTTTGTAATCATAGTATGATTTAGCAAAATCTTATTAACTAAACATACAAATAATTATCCTTCCACATTGGAAAGGTTACTTTCCTTCTCTGAGATTCGATTTTATTCCAGGTAAGGTTAACTGGTTGGGCCACATGATATCTTATTTCCATTCCTAACCTTTTAGAATTCTAAATCAATATGACCAGCTTCCTTCCCCATCCTGGGCCCACAGGGTTCATTCATGACATCTGCCAACCTCCTGCACTCTCCTCCACATTACAATCTTTATTCTAACTTAGATGTCTACGACCAAATAGGGAGCCAACATAATAGAGTAGAAAGAACTATGGTTTAGGGACACAGGCAGACTCAGTTCTAATCCAATTACCACCTCTTTTACTATTGATAAGAGGTAAATTTATCTAAACTCTTTGAGCTTTTCCCATCTGTAAAATGGGAATAATATTAGGATTGTGATGATAAAATAAGATAATGCATAAAAAGTTTCTAATACAGGACTTGACAGCTAGTAGATATTCAATAAATGTTAATTCCCTTCTTCCTTTTAAATGCCCTGAAGGGTTTCTTCACCCAAGAAAAATCTCAATTTAATGAAAATCAATATCCTAAGTTAATGAAAGAAATTCATTTCCAATATTAGCTGTAGATAGAGGTGGTGATGTTAGAAATTCCCGAATCCCATGCATTAAACATATGGAGGGATATGGCACCTATCTCTTCCACTTTCCATGGTCAAGTTTATTGTAGCTAGCGTAGGGAGGTATGATTCTATCACAGGGATAAACAATGAATAGTTGGGACAATAATTCACTTATCACAGGGGTGTGGTCCTAAGGAAGCCTAGAGAACAAAGTCCCCTCACACTTCCCCCAGACACAACTCTGCTTGCTTGAGAGGAATCTGTGCATGAGCTTACAAAGCTGGGGGTGGGGGTTGTACTGAGGAAGCAATCGCATTGTGTGGAGCTGAAAGGCTGGCTTTGGGTATTTTTATCCCCTCGATCTGTTTAGGGTTGAGGACCACAATACAGGAGTTGCTTTGCTATTTGACAAGGTACCTGAAAAACCTGAAATTTCTCCATGTGATCTATGTCTACTTTGACATTTTAAAAGAAGTATTCTTTGTTTAAATGTAAATTTAAAAAAATAATAAAATGTAAAGCTTAATTCTTTGAAGTTTTTTATAGTTTAGAATATTAAGGTTGGTAAGGAGATCTTAAAGTTTGGGGGCTTAACTATTTAAAAAAAAAGTGAGACTCTCTACAGCCCTGACAAACTTAGCCTCCCCTTTATAGATATCTGGAGATGAGGGAGCTCATTATCTCACTGCCCAAAGGACAAAACCAACTTTTCAACTAATAGAATTCTAATTTGGAGGAAGTCCTTTCTGATGTTTCATTAAAACTTGCCTCTGTATAGCTTCCATAAAGTAATCTACAAGGGGGACAATATAAATGTGCATCTCAGTCAGGGTTCTGGAAATAGAAACACCTCCTTGGACGCCAGTTAGTAATGACCTTCAATTACAACTCAAGTTGGCCTCTGAGCTTATCAGAAAGTATCGAGTTCAAGTAAGAGTTCTGGTAAATGATATTTTCTCTATTTTCTTACACATCCTATGATATTAACCATCTTATAGTTTGGAGCTCTCAACCCCTGCATGGCTGATGCACTCCTCAATCTAGCTTGAGATTTGACCAATTATTTCCTGTGTTCTGGGTTACTATAGTGAATGTGTCCATTTAAAAAAACTTATAGTACTTGCTCTTAGAAACAGATTTTTAGACATTAATTGCCAAGCCAGTTTCCCTCATTCTATATTTATATGTTTGACTTTTATGAGCCTCAATATAGAATTTTACATTTAGCCTAGTTGACATTCTTTTGTAAGATTCAATAAACCAATTTAATTTGTCAAAAATATTTTGAATTTTTATTCAATTATGTCAGTATAGGATATTTTAAGCAATTGAATTGCCTCATTGACAAAGACTTGGAGGTGGAAATTTGATCATTATATTTGGAAAATTTATTTCTTTAAATTCCAGAGCTGTGCTATCTAAACAGCAGTCGTCACTAGCTTTGTATGGCTTTTGAACATTTAAAATGTAGCTAGTTCAAAAAATGCATTATAAGCATAAAGTGCACGCCAGATTTCAAAGTCTGAATACCAAAAAAAAGTAAAATATCTCATTAACAATTTTAAAAAATATCCATTATAGGCTCAAATGATATTATTCTGCATACCAAAAAAAAGTAAAATATCTCATTAACAATTTTAAAAAATATCCATTATAGGCTCAAATGATGATGTTTTTTGGGTAATGAAATACATTATTTTTATTTTTTTCCTGTTTCTCTTTACTTGCTAAAATGTGGCTAGTAGAAAATTTGAAGTTACATTTGGCTCATATAATATTTATATTAGACAGTATTGCTCTAGAAGTTGAAGTGACCTCTAGCTTTAATTGGATATTTAGAGCAAACTTGGGTTGAGCAGAGCCAGTGGAAATTTTGTGACAAGGCCAGGTGTACTGGTATATGAATGAGGTGTGAGTGCAAGGTAGTGTTGGGCAGCTAGAGCGCAGCCTATGTAAGGTAGCATAGGTGTAGGAAGTCTGAAAAGGGGCAGAAGATAAGAGACAGTGTCTAGCAAGGCAAGGAGAGGACACCCAAATTGAACAGCAAATTTTTACAACTCCTGTGCAATATATTATCCCTGCTGATGTCTGGGTCAAAAGAGTGTTCATGTCTCACCTACAGCTTTCCTCCAAATATGCCCACTTAGAAAGGTCTAGGTTTCTTCAGCCTAGCCTGGTACCTCCTTAACTAAGTTCAGAGGGAGAACAGAGTATGTGGAGATTCGTGCCTTCTTGTGTCTCCTCCTCTCTATCCAGGCAGAGCAGTCATTCACCATTTGTGTGCTCATTGTGTGGTGAGCACGCTGCCTCTCACACACACATGAAATGCAAAATAAAGCTAGAGCAAATGGAGCTAACCACCAGCATCCACACGTCTGTGTTGAATTTTCAAAGTATGATGGCAACCAGGTAGACATTCACACTAAATGTTCCACGTTTCCATTAACTGTTAACTCCCGCGCAAAGAGGAAGTATTAGTCCCCTTCAAGATGGGAGCCGTGAGTGTGGCAGAGGTTTCACACTGGCAGCCAGGAGGCTGAGCATGACCCTCAGACATATTTTGTTTGGCTTTCACAATGTTTTAAAAAATTGAGCCAACCTTGGAAAATCAGAACTTCTCACATTAAACTCCAGAGTTTGAGTTTCTTTTGAAAACCCTGGGGCCATGTTCCCACAGGGTAGTAGTGGCCTGCAGTAGAGTAAGGGCAGTCCCAGCACCCCAGGCTTGTGACCACCCTGGCCAGGATCCCTGGGCATATGCACAGACATCACCAAATCCACATGTGGGAGTTGTCTAGCTGGCTCATGTAATCATGGGTATTCACTACCCCTAGATCTTCCTGATTGGAAAGCCAGGGGGAATATGCCATGAAGAAAGTGGCATGATTGAAGATTTTTCATGATGGATTTATTGCCAGGGAGGTATAAAACTTAGGGGAAAGTGGAGGTTCTAGAAGGGAGAAATTAGGGTTCTGGATGCTGCTCCTAACTGGATGTGATCCAAGAGATGGAGCAAGAAGAGGAGGAAGACAAAGAGGAGAGATAGTTCTCACTCACTTTCCAAGTTTATCTATAATTCATATCTGCAGGCCACCCAGTAGAGCCAGGAACAAGAAAATGTAGTTAGCTATTAGGCAAAATCCATGCAATTGTTGCAGCTTCCTCACAACAGTGGCCTTAACATTTAGAAGGATATATTTTCCTTATTAATGAAGAAAAAGACAGTGTAGCAATAGCCTGGGGTCTCTGTGTGTGAGAGCAGGTTGCGCAATGGCTGGTGGCCTGGCCAGCTGAATGAAGGGACACCCTGCTCTCTGGTGACAAAGGGCAGGCAGATCATGCCCACCATGTGCCACTCATTCCAAGTTCCAAAGAGCAGGTCAGCACCATCCCCTGTGTTGGAAGAAGCCTGGCACACAGGACGGAGAACAAGCCTTCCAGTGTTTAAAACAGTTATCACCTATGGATTTCTATAGACTGAGCTTTTAGTTTAAAGTAACAGAATTTTAAAAATAGCAGAAAAGGGATGGCAACTCAAACACAACAGCTGCTTTTTTTTTTTTAAAGCAAATTGGATAAAAAGATACTGCTTAAGAAAGGCCTGACTCTCCCTCACATTCCTGAGGTAGAATCTAGATAGCTTTTATAAACTTGAGTCTCCTCTGCTTGCTGACTTTGGCTTAGTGTCCTTTTAGAGAAAGAAAAGACTTTTGAAAGTCCCTCAGCCCATGTTGTGTTTTCTCTGCTTTGCAATGTCTAATTCAGGAGGCCAATTTTAGCCATACTGGGCAGGTTCCCGAAGGAGGGTCAGGTCTCACATGTTCTGTAATGACCAGTTTATATTGAGGACCAAACTGGACCCTTTTAAATGACCGTGCCCCTCGCGGGATCTAGTTTCCCACTGACAGTGGTCATAGTGTGAGCTGGTCATTAAGTCATATGTTTGTTTGAATACTCATTTGGAGTGGCGACAGGGCTGAAAGAAAGACCTGTTAGAAATGGAGAGATTGACAGGAACTTGACTTGTGTTTTATTATAAATGTGTTCAGTGACTTTCTCCTGAATCCCAAATCTGATAAATGCAATCTGAAACAAGCCAGTGAAAAACAAACAAAAATGGCTAGTCCATTTTATCTTTGCCTTTCCATTCTAGAAGTTTCTCTCCTCCATCTTCCTGGAACTGAGTCCAGCCTACCAGGATGACTCGCAATTCACATTTCTTACTGCAACCTTCAGTTCTGAAAGGATTCAATTATTCTTTTAGGACACAACATGGGCATTTATATACCATCATCCTATGAGAGCCTTTGCATTGCTCTGTACCTAGTAAGTTTCACAGTGTTGTTTATCTTTGAACTTGTGTATGTATTGTCCGCTCAACTAAACTTTAAGCCCATTGAGATCAGTGGGTACATCTTGTACCTTTTTGTCTTGGCCATGGCTCTCTGGACAGTGCTGTGCAGACATTAGGTTCTAAGAAACGATTTGCTGAAGGGATGGCACAGTGATTGATTTAAAGCATAGAGTTTGCACAAAATAGTGCCTATCTTTGCTCTTGTTGGGCAGAGTCAAGGGACTGGGAGGTTTATTCAAATAGCAATGCAGAATCAGACTCTTATGTGTCTAGAGCAAGTCTTCCAAATCCACAACCCAGTAGATGGTGTCTTCTGTGACAGTACCATGGCCTGCATTGTTATTTTCCTGGTTCTATGTCCCCTTATCTGTACAACACACACACACACACACACACACACACACACACACACACACGGACACACACATACCTTTCTGTTTTGATTGTATATTCTTCCTCATCTTTGTGAAAATATTAGACTTCATAAAAGGTAAACTCAGTGTCCAAGGTCAAATCCATTGATTGAGTGGTATGTTCCAGAAACTACAAATTTAGGGAGTAAATTATTAAGATCAAGATTTATTTTTTAGTATTTTAATTAAACGGATATCTAGACTTCAGGAGCACCAAGGCTTCATGCATTGTACACACTGCTTTACCTTTAATACTAACATAAAATTTATAAGCATTGGAAGAGCCAAGAAAGGGCAGACCTCTTAGGTAGGGAAGTGGATTACACCATCCTCTCACAGCATCTTAGGCTGTCTGGGGCAATCAGAACAATGGAGACGATTGAAGAATTCAAATGAGTAGGTGATGTTTTACATCTTTACAAGGCATCTCCTGGAATATCCCACCACTGGGATTTCAGTGGTCCTGAGACTTCCTTCCTCTGGCACAGTCTTCCCATCATGATGGGCCATGATTCAAGATATTTCTATTACACATGCCCAAGCAACTTTTGTTTTTTTCTAGTAAACTTGTTTTTAAAAGGAAAATGTTACCTTCCCCCAATGACCAAAAAAATAAAAAAAATATTTTTTTCACTCTTATGTCAAAGTGCCTGTTTGAGCTGAATTGTGATCCCCACCAAAATTTCTATGTTGAAGTCCTAACCCCCAGTACCTCAGAAGGTGACTCTATCTGGAGATGGGGTCTTCAAAGGAGCACTAAAAGTAAAGTGAGGTCATGTGGGTGAGCCCTAGTCCAATATGACTGGTGTCTTTATGAGAAGAGGAGATTAGGACACAGATGTCCAGAGGGAAGCAGATCACATGAAAACATGGGAAGCCCTAGCCGGTTTGGCTCAGTGGATAGAGTGTTGGCCTGTGGACCAAAGGGTCCTGGGTTTAATTCTGCAAGGGCATGTACCTCAGTTGCAAACTCCTCTCCAGCCTGGGCCCTGGTCAGGGCTCGTGTAGGAGGCAACCAATCCATGTTTTTCTCACACATTAATATTTCTCTCTGTCTTTTCCTCTCTCTCCCACTCTAAAAATCAATGGAAAAAAATCCTTGGGTGAGATTAAAAAACAAACAAATAAACAAACAACAAAAAAATGGGAAGAATATAGCCATCTACAACCCAATGAGAGGCCTCAGAATAAATAACCCTTCCGACAACTTGATCTTGGACTTCTAGCCTCCAGAACTATGAGAAAACACATTTCTGTTATAAGCCACTCAGTCTGTAGTACTTTGTTACGACAGCCCAAGCAAACTAATATAGTGCCCCACTTATTTTTCAACTCATCTGGAAGAAACGAGAAAAGTACAAAGTACCCATGAAAGGTTATCAACACATCTGAAAGAAATGGTAATAGGACAAAGTACCCATGAAAGGTTATTTCCAAAGCCATGCGTCTAAATAGGAATTGTAACTCTGGTTTTCCAAAATCCTAACACTTTCTTTTCTATCAATTCTACATTAAAAACC
>NW_006292095.1:11914910-11948595 GCF_000327345.1 Myotis davidii | reverse complement strand
TGCCAAGCACAGTGGTGGTGGCGTGAGCCTCTCCCACCTCTGCGGCAGTGCTAAGGCACAGTGAGCCAAGAGACAAGGAACAGCGAGCAGGCAGGCGATAAGAAGCAAGGACTCTTGGACTGAGAGAGGGATGTCCTGAGCAGGCCTAGGCTGGCAGGCAGACATCCCCTGATGGGTGCCAGACTGCAAGAGGGCACAGCCCACCCCTCCTCCCAGTGCACAAATTTTGTGTGCTGGGCCTCTAGTCTCTACATATGATCCCAGGAAGCAAGAAAAGGGAAACTTGGTTCATTCAATTAACAAACATTCATTAAAAAGTTACCATAGCCTGGCACTGTTGGGGTGCTGGGAATTCAAAGATGACAAAGACAGGGTCATGGTGCTTGAGGAACACACACTCCAGTGGGGAAGACAGGTTTGTACATAATGAACCAGGCAGCCAAGTGACCGAGTCTATCAAGGAGAGACAATCAATTATTCTGCAAATAGTGATGAACAGGGACGGATTCCCAGTGGGAAGGGTGTTTCAAGCTGGCCTGTACAGATAGAGAAGAGAGAAGTTATTCCACGAGCCACAAAAGACAAAAGCAAGAAGGTGGAAATGCAGTGTTCATTGAACACCCAGAAGAGCCAACGCCACCAATAAAAGTCCTTCGGTTGATCTCTTCCCCTTACCCCCGCCCTCCCCTACTTTCCTTCTGGGGATTGATAGCCTGATCGCTGTTTCTCAGTCTTTGGGTCTGTCCCTTTTCACCAGTCTATGTTGTTCTCTATAATCCGGAAATGACAAATTCTTAATGCTTTCTTTTCCCCACAGTAGCTTTGAGTTACTTTGGGTCTTTAAGGAAAGTAAGCAAGAAAGTAGCTTTGCCCATCGGAGATGGAAAAGAGGTTACAGTAGTACATTGGAGCTTCATTTTAGTTTTCATTGCCAGAAGCCACTGCATTGGCCAAGTTCGACACATTTACAACTGGAACTCCTGAATATTCTGATTGGCTAGGCTAAGTAACCTGCCTAACCAATCAGATCGACCATCTCTGGGGCAACTCCAGATTAGCTGGAAACTCAACTTCACGACTGGCAAGATTCCCACCGGCAGTTCATCTTCTATCTAAAGAGGCATCCTGACTGTGATTTCTGGCAGGAGCTAGTAATACCACTGCTTGCTAACAGCTTCATTGATAACTTGCCCCAAGAGGGATCCTTCTTCCATCCGTGAGGGCCAAGTTGTTTCTGCTGTGGCGAACTGGGCTGCCTGGGGCTGATAATCTAAGGAGTTGTATCACCTGCCAATATGACCAAGTTTAAGACCCTCAGACTAACCCTCTAAGGCAGTGGTTCTCAACCTTCCTAATGCCTCGACACATTAATACAGTGCCTCATGTTTTGGTGACCCCCAATTTCATTGTTACAAATTGAACATAATTAAAGCATAGTGATTAATCACAAAAACAATATGTAATTATATATGTGTTTTCCGATGGTCTTAGGCGACCTCTGTGAAAGGGTCGTTTAACCCCAAAAGGGGTCACGACCCACAGGTTGAGAACCCCTGCTCTAAGGGCTGGGTACTGTTTTGTTTAATACTTTATTATAGCTTAAGTTCTTCAGCTTGAAAACTCCTGCTCTCAGGGGTACAACAGAAGTAGCCTGCGGGATTGGGCTGAGGGTTAGGGAACCCACGGGTGCACAATCGGGCAGGGGAGCGACCGTGGGAGGGCTCCAGGGTGTGTCGGGTCCATCTTGCTCAGTCCCGATCAACCAGACCCCAGCAGCAAGCTAACCTACTTGTCGGAGCATCTGCCCCTTGGTGGTCAGTGCACATCATAGTGGCTGGTCGACCAGTTGACTGTCTGCCCCCTGGTGGTCAGTGCGCATCATAGCGAGCAGTTGAGCAGTCTTAACATATCATTAGTATATTACACTTTGATTGGATGTTCAGTTCTGCCGTTCAGTCTATTTGCATATTACCCTTTTATTATATAGGATATAAAAGCCTAAGCAACTGTTCCACTGTTCAACCATTTGGTCATTCACCAGCATGAAGCACAATGACCACCAGGGGACAGACACTCTGACTGGTAGGTTGCTGCTGGGGCCCGCTTAGCCCCAAATCTGGTTCACCCACACCCTGGACTCAGAGAGGAGGGTGGAGGGAGCCCGATTCCTCATGGAATTGGCCGTGGTTTAGTTTGCTGCTGGGGCCCTATAGGCCCCAAATCTGGTTCACCCACACCCAGACCCAGAGAGGAGGGAGGAGGGAATATGTCTGAAGACCAACTATTGGCACAATGTACCTCTGCAGCCATCGTCAACGAAATGTATCTGAAGACCAACTATTGGCACAACATACCATTTGAGTGATGATTCCATCAATTCAACGGATGATGCCAAAAAGGAAAATTTTCCCATCGAATTTCTTAATATTATTACTCCTTCGGGAATGCCATGTCATAAATTAAAATTGAAATTAGGTACAATCATCATGCTACTGAGAAATCTTAATAGTAAATGGGGTCTTTGTAATTGTACTAGATTTACTATCAAAAGATTGTGATCTAACATAATCGAAGCTGAAGTGTTAACAGGAGCTGCAGAAGGAGAAGTTGTTCTGATTCCAAGAATTGATTTGTCCCTGTCTGACACTGGCTTCCCATTTAAATTAATTCAAAGACAGTTTCCAGTGATGCCAGCATTTGTGATGACTATTAATAAATCACAAGGACAAACTCTAGACAGAGTAGGAATATTCCTACCTAAACCCGTTTTTGGACATGGTCAGTTATATGTTGCTTTCTCTCGAGTTTGAAGAGCATGTGACGTTAAAGTTGTAAATACTTCATCACAAGAGAAATTAGTCAAGCACTCTGAAAGTACTTTTACTTTAATGTGGTATACAGGGAGCTATTAGAATAAGTTTAATCAATTTATCAGTCATTGTTTGTATCAATATTGTTTTTATATCATGCTTTTATATCATGTTTTTTTTGTTGTTACATCATGTCTTTGTTGTTGTTATATCATGTTGTTATTGTTTATTTATTAAAATAAATTTATATATTATTTTCATATACCGTATTTGCCGGCATATAAGACGATTTTTTGGCCCTGAAAAATATGCCTCCAAGTGGGGGGTCGTCTTATACGCCAGGTACACTTCAGATAGACTGCCCATAGTGCTTGCCCCGTGCCATAGTGGCCTCCCGATGCCCGCCCACTTCATTCCACATACCGTTCAGGCATCAGCAGCGCTGCTGGGTATATGCTCGGCTGTTATGCGATTTTGCTGTTATGCGATTTTCCCACACTCGCAAAATCGCACACAGCCAACCATACACCCAGTATGGTATCGCGATTCGCGATTTTGCGCTATCATGGTGCCTGTTAGAATGTTGAAGAGCTCGCACTTGCGCACTAGTGAGGTCCCAGGGAGAGGCTGATGCAAGGGTGGACCAGACTGCTATAGTGACAGGGCGGGCAAACAGGGAGCAGGGACCAATCAAATCAGGCTTTGTATACAGCTAACAGCCAACCACAATACTGCCCCATTGTACAGTACAGCATAGAAAATGTCGACCAGTCAAACCCCTATCATCCCTATCATGGCACCAAGATGTCGTTGATGAACTTTTAATATCAGATGATGAAGAGGAGTTTGAAGGCTTTTAAGGTGAAACTGTCACGCCAGCAAACTTGCTAGGGACTTGCCCGGCACTTGCTCTCTCCCTCTATTTGTTATCTTACTTCTATCATTGACAGTCCCTCGAGGTTGTGGGCTGCTTGCCTGTGTTCCTGAGAAGCATCTCCGGTACCAGTCTATAGAGTGTGTTTTCTTTAGTGAATTACCGGTATGTTTACCGGTAATACACTTGCACTGTTTTATGTATATGTTTGATTACATACAGCCTTGTGACAGTTTTCCTGCATGTCATAAGCATTTGAATATAAATTAAAATGTTAAAATCAAATCTGATATTGTTTTACCTTTTATTTGGTGTGTGGAAGGTGTGCGGAAGAGGGGGTAGTCTTATACGGCAAGTATATAACAAACTCTGTATTTTGAGTGGAAATGCTAAGGGGTCGTCTTATACGCCCAGTCGTCTTATACGCCGGCAAATACGGTATATTTTATTAATTTTTTTCATCTCTGACACTTCTATTATAGTGAACGGGCTAATAGTGATATTAAGATATCTCTTCTAATTAATTCCCTTTCAATGTGCACGAATCAATGCACCATGGCACTAGTCTATATATATAAAAGCCTAAGCAACTGTTTGACTGTTCGACCGGTATCTATGATGTGCACTGACCACCAGGGGCAGGCGCTCAACACACAGGCATAGAAACATGGAACAAACTGATGAATCTAAGAGGGAAGGGGGGAGGAGGGGCAGGAAGAGATTAACCAAAGATCTTATATGCATACTAGAGGCCTGGTGCATGGATTTGTGCACCAGTGGGGGTACCTTGGCCTGGCCTGCAGGGATTGGGCTGAAACTGGCTCTCCAACATGCCCTGAGAGGTTCCGGATTGCGAGAGGGAGCAGGCCGAGCTGAGGGACCCCACCGGTGCACGATTCTGTGCACTGGGCTTCTAGTATATATATATAGTACACACACACACACACACACACACACATGTATCCTTTAAGTTATGACTCCCTGTATTCTCCTGTCTGTTTCTCCAGTCTTAGGGAGAGTGTTTGCCCTCTTTCCTCCCATCTCCTACAAATCCAGTAAGAGCTGTTAATTTTTCAATCTGTCCAGCATTTTAGTTGCTATTAGGCTGGTGTGGCAGCTTCCAAATTCCTTATACTCAGAACTGGAAACCAGAGTCTGCCCTCAATTTTTAAGACAGAAAATACACTTTTTAAAGTTTAATTTGAATGAATTAGGATTTCTGGGAGAATATGCCAACATTTCTTGAGATGCTTGGTATTACAAATCTAGGCTTGAGTATTTCAGGTTTGCAGACTTGGATGAGAAAAGACTGACCTTGCATAGGGAAGAAATTCTAGAATGTGGGAGAAGAAATATTGAGAAATGTGTGTGTGGGGGGGCGCGGGGGGGGGTTGGACAGTAAAAGTACACAGACTCTTCACAAAATGGGATCTCTACAGAAATATGAGTTTTTATTAAAATACTTTATTGAGCTATAATCTATATTAATAATAGCTTAGGTGGCATCATGCCCTCATGTCACCACAAGATGGCTGTCACAAGATGGCCACATGCACAGTGGAGGTGTGGCCTGGAAGCCACTTTATGCAGTGAGGCATGGGGGTCCCACGGCTCTGTGCAGTGCAGAGGAGGCCGGTCCTGGCGGAGGAGGTAGTTTGCGGCAGGGGAGGGCAGCTGGAGGTGATCAGCCAGCAGGGGAGGGCAGTTGTGGGTGATCAGGCTGGCAGGGGAGCAGTTAGGCATCAATCAGGCTGGCAGGGGAGCGGTTAGGGGGCAATCAACCTGGCAGGCAGAAGTGGTTAGGGGCAATCAGGCAGGCAGGCAGGTGAGCAGTTAGGAGCCAGTGGTCCCGGATTGTAAGAGGGATGTCCAAATGCTGGTTTAGGTACAATGCTGCAGGGACATCCCCCGAGGGGTACCCGATTAGAGAGGGTGCAGGCCAGGCTGAGGGACACCCCTCCCATACATGAATTTCATGCACCGGGCTTCTAGTTGATATATATAATATTGCATTAGTTTTCTGTGTACAACATAATGATTTGATATATGTATATATTGCAAAATGATCACCAACATAAGTCTAATTAATATCCATCACCACACATAGTTAAAATTTTTTATGCTATGAGAATTTTTAAGATCTACTCTCCTAGCAACTTTCAAATATACAATACAGTGTTGTTAACCATGCTGCACATTGCATTGCCAGAACCTATTTATCTCATAATTGGAAGTTTGTGCCTTTTGACCCCCTTCACCCATTTCTCTGGTCCTCCACCCCACACCTCTGGCAACCACCAATCTGTTCTATCAGTGCATTTTCAAAAAAGATTCCACTTATAAGTGATATCATATGGTATGTCTTTCTCTGCCGGACCTATTTCACTCAGCATGATGCCATCAAGTTCCATCCATGTTGTCACAAAAGGCAGATTTTCTTCTTCTTATGGTTGAATAATCCATTATATATATATATCACATCATGTTTACCTATTCATCTGCCGACGGACTCTTAGACTATTTCTATGTCTTGACTATTGTAAGTAATGTTGCAGTGAACATGGGTTGCAGATACCTTTTCAAGAGAGTGTTTTTGTTTCCTTCAGACAAATCTCTAGAAGTGAAGGTGCTAGATTATATGTAGTTATATATATTTTTTATTTTTTGAGGAACCTCCATACTGCTTTCCACAGTGGCTATACCAATTTACATGTCTACCAACAGTGCACAAGGGTTCCCTTTCTCCACATCTTCACCAACATTGTTATTTCTAATATTTTTTATAATAGCCATCATGACAGTGATACCTCACTATGGTTTTGATTTGCATTTCCCTGACTATTAGTGATGTTGAGCACCTTTCATGTATGTGCTGGCCATTTGTGTCTTCTTTGGAAAAAACATCTCTTTGGTTTCTCTGCCCTACTTTAAATCAGGTGTTTGGTTCTTTTCTATTGAGTTGTATGAGTCCCTTATATATTTAGGATATTAACCCCTTATTAGATATATACTTGCAATATTTTTTCCATTACGTAGGTTGCCTTTTCATTTTGTTGATGGTTTCCTTTGTTGTATAGACTCTTTCTAGTTTGATGTAGTGCCACTTGATTATTTTTGCTTTTGCTGCCTAGTTTTTGTTCCTTGTCTCTTTTTTCCACATTGTGGCTGACTCTTTTTTATTTCCAGAAGACAGGGAACTGGTGGGTCAATTATGAAAGTAAGATCCACAGCACAAGCTTAGCAGAAGGGTTGTGGGGAAAACTGCTTCAGTGGAGGGTTAAGCCCACCAGTTAGCACTTCCCTTCACTCACAGCTGAACGCACGTTAGTATTATGACAGATAATCTAGAAGGGTAAGATGATAGTGGGAGATTCCTTCAATACAAACCCAATCTCCCCTGGATTTAAAATCTCAATTAGAAAAAGTAGACTTCAAAAAATAAGTTTACAAAAAATGTTTAAATTTCTAGATGACAGAAGCATTCTTATTCTTTTCTTTTTTCTAAGCTCTGACCCCATGGGAGGAAAGATATACTGTTTATAAGATCCTACAGACCAAAAGATTCTCTCTTTCTTCTTTGCTGGGCATCTAGAAATCTTTAGGTTACTTGAATCTTAAATTAATCCATGTTGTGCAATCTACAATCAATCAGGGAGATTTTTCAATGGGTTGCCTACAATTCTATCATAATTGGTTTATTATACTTTCTTTTCTTTTCCTTTCTTTTCTTTTCTTTTTAAAATATATGTTTATTGATTTCAGAGAGGAAGGGAGAGAGAGATAGAAACATCAATGATGAGATAGAATCATTGGTTGGCTGCCTCCTGCACACCCTCCACTAGGGATGGAGCCTGCAACCTGGGTATATACCCTGACGGGGAATTGAACCGTGACCTCCTGGTTCATAGGTCAACCCTCAACCACTGAGCTATGCTGGCTGGGCACTTCTTTCTTTTTAAATACAATACAATTCAATAGCTTCATTCATTCCTCTCCTAACCTACAGTCTCTCAAATTGACAGTTCCAAATCAGCCATTTAGCAAGTGTTTTCTCCTATTCTGTGATTTGCTTCTTCACCTCTAAAATAGACTGCCCACTTGCTTGGAAGGTGTGACTAAAGCTCAGACTCAGCTTGTCTGGCCTGTTCACAAGGGAAGTTTTGCCATAAAAGATGAATTGCAAAGAAATAGCTAAGTAGAGCAAAAATAGTCAATGCAATTACCCTTTGGTGCATTTTTGGGCTAATGATATTTAAATCAATAAGGCTGAAAAATAAAAATAAATGTCAAACCAAATACCAAAGAATGAATAACCTACTGCAAGATTGCTAGAATCATTAGCAGTTCCCTGGGCTCTGAAATTGCTCTGAGAACCATGTCAATACACAAGTCTCATGGTAAATCCAAACATCTAAAAAGCCAATACTTATTTTGTCAAAGGCACAAATGTAAATCTAACTCAGACTATGAACAAATTAACACATGTGCTCAAGCTGGGGCAGTTACCAATTATTGTTAAAATAATATTTCTATCAAGAACTTTTCTTCTAAAACTCAAAATCCTAGAGAATCCTAAAAGTTGTAAAGGACTTAAGAAATTATCTAATTATCTTCCTTTTATAGATTTGAAAGCTGTGGCTCACAAAAGTTAAGTGACTTGTTCACAGTCACATTGCTGGCCTGTGCCTCTTGACTAGCCCAATGACCTTTAAATGTTCATATCTTGACACCCTTATCTTAAGTAACACCCAATGATCTCTCCCCCATTCTGCTGCAAAAGACCATCTTCTGCTGATAGATCTTGGCCCTCAGAGACCACACCAAAGATTCCTTTGTCATTGGTCATTGGAAGTAGATCCAAAAGGACATTTTAGGGTCAAACTTTTTCCTGTGTGTAACTTCCAAATGGGGACTTTCATGTTGCAAAGACTGATACTCCAGCTCTGGGGTGTTTCACCTGCCCTACTGAACGACACCTGTCTAGAACTGAGAATAGACCCTGTCTGTTCTCTAAGTGGAAAATTTACTTTCTTAAAGATCATGAAAGTAGGCTGGCATATGTTTTGCTAAAACCAAAAACTCAGCTGTGTTCCCTCAAAATCTTTTCACTGAACATGAAAATCTTTATGGTATGCTTTAGAGGTTTTAAGATCTATGAGAATAGTGACAGAAGGAGTAGAGAGAACTCACATAAAAGGAGTGTGAAACATGGAAGGCACCTTGCTAAACACAGTAAGTTTTGTAGCTCATGAAATTCTTAGAACCATCCTGTTTTCCAGTGGAGGAAGTGGAAACTCAGAGAACTAAAGTTTCCTGCAAGGCCCCTCAGCTGAGTGGTAGCCAGAGCCTGGGCTCCTCATCATGGTGTCTCTCAGGTCATCTCCACCACAAAGACCAGCTGCCCTCATTCCAGTAGTCTTGCCCTCCCGGCTCCTCACTGCAGTGCTTCTTAGGCTGGCTCTACCCTGTTTTGGGTTCCCAACCTCTACGAAGTGTCTGTGGCATGAGAAAAAGAGCCCAGACAGGTATGGGTTTAAAACCCAACTCACCACACATAGCTATGAAATCTTGGGCAAATTGCTTAGTCTGTAGGTCTCAATTTCCTCACCTATCCTATATAATAAAAGCCCAGCAACTGAACAGTGGAACAACCAGAACAACTGCTCCACTAGTCACTATGACTCACACTGACCACCAGGGGGCAGACACTCAACACAAGAACTGCCCCCTGGTGGTCAGTGCACTCCCACAGTGGGAGCAACCACTCAGAGGGTGGATCCACAGCCACTTGGCTTACCGGGATGAGTCGAATTCCCACAGAGGGCTGATCCCTACAGGCCACGCCCATCAGCAATACATGAATCCCATGCACCGGGCCTCTAGTTAAATATACAGTTCTTTTGCATTGTGGACTCATTTTTTCCAAGGGTCAGATTCTGTAATGAGCAAGTAAACAAAGACAATTAGGTGTGTCCTTGACATTTCCTTAAGGAGGTGCCACTTGGAGACCCCTGTATGTGACAGGCACCTTTCTCCACTGGGGATGCAGAGGTGGTCAAGACAGATGAGGTCCTGCTCTTTTCGGATTTAGCCATTTGATTGAGGTTGAGAGTCATCACCTACCAGTGAGTATTAATGCTGTTCAAAGTCTTAGGTAGGGCTAGGGAATGATGAGGAGATGGCACTTCAGTGGGGATCTGAGTGACATTTTTGGCCTCTAGGAGAAGATGAATGGAAAGAGCACCCAGGAAGAGAGAACAGCTAGGATAAAGCTCCTAGGGATAAAATGAGTCAGAGCAAATCAGGCTAAGGGGAGGGTGGTCTGGAAGTTTAAGACTATATATGTGGTTTTCCCCCAAGGATCTTTAAAACACTGATATTCCTACTATCATCACACAGCTGGAGTTTAGTCCCACTTACTACCTCTAATTTGTGAAATGGTAAGGAGCATGGACACTGGAGTGAGAGAGCCTGGGTTTAAATTCTGACCCTGCCATCTACTAGCTATGCATTTGGACATGTTACTTCAATCCGCTGTGTCTCAACTACCTCATCTTTAAAATGGGGACAATGATAGGTCTACCCACTAGAGTTGTTGTGAGGATAAAAGGATTTAATACATGTTAAGCCCTTGAACTAGTTCCTGGCACATATTAAGGCCATTAAATACCATTTCCTATAGGAAAAAGGAGAGAGAGAAACATGGGGTAACACATTGTAGCTTTGTAGCCCCTCAACTCCCTGTGAGATGAAAGTGAACATAGGTGGCTTTCATCGCATCATCTTGGCAGTCATTCTGGTAAAAGTAATCTCTGCAAAGCTGGGGACCCACTGGGTCATCTCTCTCTTACATTAGAGGAAGAGGGAGGTGATACCTCAGTCATTTACACAGCATGCGGATAATGTAAAAACAACAGTGCAATGTCCAAATCTGCCTCCTAAAAGCATTGCTAAGAAATTCACCATCCCTGAGACATAGGCAGATGGTGAGATCCCTTGACATATCTGGAGGCTTTATAGAGTAATAACGCTAGGAAAATGCTATTATAAAAATCCTGGGTTAGAAACTTCTAATGCCTGATGACCTTTACTGCTATCCCCTTCAGCTCCTGCCGTTTCTATCTTAAAACTTTTGAAAATTATTTTTAAATGTAATAGGAAGAATTATCAATCGATTAAGGAAAACAAACCCATCTAATTAATGACTGTTCATGGGAAGAGAGCTTGCTGCTGCAGGGCTAGACAAATGCCAACCCAAAGCTATGAAATCGCCCCAGCAACATGGTTCAGTTCAATTATTTTGTCCTCACTCAGTCAAGTAATTGATATCTGATTATTTTGCCTGGTGGGTGTTGATGGAGAGGGAGTGATTTCTCCCTGGGCTGGACCAGCATTGCAAACAGCTTCTGGACTGTGGCTCAAGGAACAAAAGAATGTACAGCACAGGGAACATAGTCAATCATGCCGTAATAACTATGGATGGTCCCAGGTGGGTACTGGAAATATCAGGGGGAACACTGTAAAGTATATCATTGTCTAAGCACTGTGCTGCACATCTGGAACTAATATAAAATAATATTGAATGTAAACTGTAATTGAAAGTTAAATTTTAAAAAAAAAGAATGTACAGGGCAGGCTCAGCTAGTGACTGCGTCCTCAGACCAACTCACCTGAGAAAACAGAGACAGGGTAGCCACCCATGAGTTCAGAGTAGAGACAGTCCCCAGTCACCTGTCAGTCCTCTTTCTGGGAGTTTGTACCCCAGATCAGCCCCGTTAACTTAATAAAACTCCCCAGTTTAGATCCAGAATCTGCTTACACAACTTTCTGCTTGACAAAAATAAGTTAGGTGGAGATTCCCTCCCCACCACCCTTAGCAGAAGTAGTTATGACAGTGACAATGAACATTGCTTAAAAAGCCTATTTTTAAATGATTGACTGAGAGTTTCACTTCATGCTGTTTCATGACCTTGGTAGCTAAGTGGTTATTTAACGAGGGATTTGTAAGTGCTGTTACTTCACATTCAAGAAGCGCAGGGGAAAGTACCCTTCAGATGCCCATCTCCAGAGTGAAGTGGAGATAAATGCTGAACAGTCATTTGGATAATTAGGGAGACTAATCACTATCCAGGGATATGGGATTTCAGCACTAACCAGAACAAAGAAGCAGATTATGCAGCTAATTGTCATCGCACATACAAATAAGTTCTGGTTGTTCATAACGGCTTCTGTTCAAGATTGCTATTAACTTAGACAATACCTTAGGACTTATTGATAAAAGACATCCCATCTGCTAGAAAGCCTTTGTGGAAAAAAAGCTCCAAGAGTCAAGACAATATGGAGACTGAGAAACATCAAAGAGACACCTCACTGTATTCAATGTTTCCGTGGAGCTCGGTTAGACAACTACTGGGCTCTGTCATGTTTGTTGACAATTCAGCAGACAGAGCTCTTAGACTCCTGCCAGGTCAGCAAACTGCTTTCTCCCCAAGAAAATATAACATGATATATTGCTCAATAGAACATATACTGTTAGGATGGAAAACACATTCATGGGTTTCTTTTAGAGTTGAAAAGTGATGACCTCTGGCCCAATTCTGGGAGGTTAAGAACCAGTGTGACCCAGGTGACACAGAGAGGGTAAGGCCTACAATATGAAAGCAAGTTTTCTGGACCCTGATTCAATGCTTTTTCTACTTCACTGATCTCCTTTTTAGGGAAGCCATTAGAATTAGTGGAGTTAAAAAAAATCAACAGAAACATTCATCTGGCTTTACACTTTGGATAGGATCTCTCAAGTGCAAAGGAGAAGGGCCTCCATTGCTAGGAGCCCATGTCTCCTAGGTTCTGGACAGAATCGCTGTTTCAAAATGGGGATAAGAAACAGAGTGATAAGAAGGAGACACTGCATTCTTCTTGGTAAGGGATTAGATGGCAGGGATAAATTCTCTTCATGAGGGAAACCCACAGAAAAGTGAACTCTGTGGGTGTGTTTGTTTAACTACAAAGCAGACGTTTACTACAAATAAATAGAGTAGTTAGTATGTGGAATGCATTGCATCTTTTTATGAAAAGGATTATAAAGGGGATGTGGATAGGGGTGAAAATTGGAGATTAGGGGGTGTACTTAGTATAACAGTCACTTTACCTTACAGTTCTATGTCAGATGCAGCAGTGGACTCAATGGGAATAGAGAGGGTATTTGGCACCTGGTTTCAAGTATAAATAGGAGATGGGGCCACTTTCTTTATGTTTTCAATTGTATTACAAGTTATTGAAGAGGAGGAGAGGAATGTTAGCTGCTGCTTGGAATTCTCAGCAATGTCTAGGAAAGTATTCTGTACAGAACGGGCACACAGCAAATCTCTGATGAAAAATGAACTGAGGAATTGGTAAAAGAATGATCAGGAATATCTCATTTATTTGGGTTCTTTAGGGAATTATGTTGGGTTGGATGATTTTTTCAATTAACCAAGGCTTCCTCTCATACATATGAGGTCCTCCTGTTTTAATCATGCTATATAAACATAATTTTGGTACATCAGTCATGTTCTTTTTTTCTTACATGTATTCTATTGAACATAACTTTACCCTTTCTAGGAAGTAGCACTGACTATTTTACTGTGTACAACTGTGACTTTGGGGCTTTTGAAGGGTGAGCTATTTGCCCCCCCCTCCCCCCCGCCCCATGGTGATTTTTTTTCTCAGTGCTTCCTCTGTCTCCTTCCTTTCCTTACCTGTCACCATGAGTGCAAGTCTACTGTGAGCCAGACATGCTCTAGGGGCCTGGAAACTACAGTGAACAAAACAGATGTGGTTCCTTCCCTTATGGGGTTTCCAGCCTAATCTGGAATTCAAACAAAACAAGCAAATAATTACCCTCTGAGGTGCGTTCTAAGAAGATAACGGCTCTATTTGTAGAGAATAGCTTTAGAGGAGAGGTGGGGATTCCTGCAGAAGGGAGCACTGGGAAGGCTTCACTGCGGGGTGACAAGGAAGCCCAATCCTGAAAAAGGAGGAAAGCCAACTGTGGGGGGAACACCTTGCTCCTTTCATGAACCCCTCCCACCCCACTTTCCCCTCATTCTCATTGCCACAGTCTGCCAGCAAATAACAGACACCCATATTTGTTAAATCATTAATCTCATGTTCAGAGAAAACTGAGATATTTCCCTTACGGGGATTTCAGTCCTTTCTTAGGTTAACGCATATCATTTTTATGGCAGCTATTTTATTCACTCTTCATCTCACTTTGGAAAAAACATACAAAGCACTGAGCACCAGGGGAATAAAAAAATAAATAATACGTGGTCCCTCTACTTTTTTTTTTTGTATTAGTCAAGGTTTCAGAAAGCAGGCAGTGAGCAAATGACTAAATCTGGATTAAACAGGGGATCGGAAAGAAAGCCAGGAAGAGTCCATCCAAGACAATGGCTTCCTCCTCAAAGGCTAGCTGGCGAGTGAAGCCCAGCACACCAGGCTCTATTCCCTAGAAGGTAATTAATAATATATGGTAGACTCTACAGTCTTTTCCTGGTTCTGAACAACAGCTGTCTAAATCTGGGCACAGAGGCACATTCAGAGTAGGCCAGTGTGCTGGTAACAATGCACTTGTCATTTCAATGTTATCTTGGGCAATGATTTCCAATTCAAGTCTTCATAGAACAGAACATATTGTTAAATACTACAATTTAAAAAAATACATTTTATTGATTTCTTAGAGAGAGGAAGGGAGAGGGATAGAGAGCTAGAGACATTGATGAGAGAGAAACATTGATCAGCTGCCTCCTGCACACTCCCCACTGGGAATGTGCCCGCAACCAAGGTACATGCCCTTGACCGGAATCGAACCTGGAACCCTTGAGTCTGCAGGCTGATGCTCTATCCACTGAGCCAAACCAGTCAGGGCTGAAGCCCCATTTCTATATCCCTCTCTGGCTTTATTGAGCTATAACTCACATACAACATTGTGTGAGTTTAAGATGTATACACTGTTGATCTGATACACATATATTGCAAAATGATTGCAACCATAGCATTAGCTATCATCTCTATCACATAATTACTGTTTCTTTTACATAGTGAGAATATTTGAGATCTATTCTCTTAGCAACTTTCAAGTATTTAAGACATAATTATTAATTATAACCACTATACTGTACATTAAATTTATTCATCTTATAACTGGAAGTTTGTGTCCTTTGACCAACATCTTCCCACCCACCCCAGACCCTGCAGCTCCTGGTAACCACAATTATAATCTCTGTTTCTGTGAGTTTGGCTTTTTACGATCCCACATACACAGTATTTGTCTTTCTCTGTCTGACTTATTTTACTTAGCATAACGTTCTTTAGGTGCATCAATTAGTTGTTATAAATGGCAGGATTCCCCTCTTTCTTATGGCTGAATTATACTTATATATACCACATCTTCTTTATGCACTCATCTGTTCACTAACACTTAGGTTGTTTCCATATCTTGGCTCTTGTGAATGAATATAGGAGTACAATGATCTCTTTGAGATCCCATTTTCATTCCTTTGGATATACACCCAGTAGTGGGATTGCTGGATCATATGGTAGTTTTATTTTTAATTTTTTAAAAGGAATTTCCATACTGTTTTCCATAGTGGTTGCACCAATTTATATTCCCACCAACAGTGCATGAAGGCTCTGATAACCCATTTTCTTTTTAAAAATATTTTTTTATTGATTTCAGAAAGGAAGGGAGAGGGAGAGACAGAAACATCAATGATGAGAAAGAATCATTGATCGGCTGCCTCCTGCACACCTCCTACTGGGGATCAAGCCCAACACCCAGGCATGTGCCCTGACCGGGAATCGAACCGTAACCTCCTGGTTCATAGGTCAGTGCTTAACCACTGAGCCATGCCAGCTGGGCTCATTTTCTTAAGCTGTATTGCCACCTAAAAACTCAGGAAAACTGGGTTTGTAAGAGTCATTTCAGCTGAGCGCTGTGCTGCTACCTACTCCCCATCAGTTTCTTCATAACTACTTGTTAGCCCCCAGTCTGGGAGGAGAATAAAAAGCCTGGAATGTTCTTGCTTGGCATAATAATTGCTCATTAGAACCCCGTTTCGTGATAATTAGACAATTCATTATGCTGAGCACTTCATTAGAGGCATGTAAAAATTCTGACAACTTAAATATGTTGCACCGAATATCAAAACGGAGCTGATTTAGAGCTTTACTGTTTCTTGAGGGCATTTTCTAATTAATAAAAGTCTGAGAAGCCAGAAAAAGGGAGAATCTCCATATTTTCTTTTGGGGGGTCATTATTGAAGATGTGTTTGAAAAAAAGAAACCAAAACATCATTTTGAAATAGGGAGCTTTCTTTAGAACACAAAGAAAAATAGCTCATAAACTTGAAATAACCACAGTAGGGCCACATCTGTCCTCACACATAAAAATAGCTCAGAATTGTGTACAATTAATACTAATCCAGATATTTTTATAGTGCTGGTAGGGACTTTTGGGTAAAGATAACAGATTGCACATTTTCATGTATCTCCCTTTTCTCTTGAAAGCCTAGTAAAATGATAAAAATGGGAACTTAAAAGGAGTATAAACCCACAAGGATAATGAAAATGAAGGAGGAGACGAGTGACACAATCCTGGAAGCTGGAAGGACAAGGCAACTGTCCCTGCAGACCCACGAAAGAAGAATCCCAAGCCGACAGAGTGAGAAGTCAGAGTAAACTTATTGTACCTCCGCACCCTCCACTCAGGATTGGTGGGTCCAGTAATTGGGGGTAAAGGTGGGACTCTAAAAGGATCAGCCAAGCATCTGCCCAGGACACTGACACTGGCCAGAGGGGAAGGACTGTCCCTCGTCCCCACTGACGACAAGTGCGGAGGTTTTCCCCTCTGGAGAGGGTGAAGCAGAGGGTCTCTGGACTGAAAGACTCTAGAAGTAGTTGATGGCAAGTATATCATAATACAACAAGGGGGTCAAATAAACATCTCCATAGCTAATGATGAGGCCCACGCTTCCTCCAAGTCTTCCAAGGCTAACAAAATCCTGGCAGCCAGGCCCAGACCCAGAGCATGAGATTGGAAGACCTTTCTTTGAGGAATCTGACAAGCACCTAAGGATAAATGGCCTCAGGGAGTCCCCAAGACAACAACCAGTCAGGGTATGTTTCTCAACATCTGATCTCCAACCTTCAGTATCCACATCACCTAGGTCCTAGGAACTTGCTATAAATGCACATTCTTGCACCTGCTCCAGACCTATGGCATGAGAACCACTGGGAGTGGGGCTCTGAGACCGGCGTGCCCCTCCCTCCAGTACACGCTAGAATTGAAGACTTTTGATGTTCAGCAAAATTCACCATGGACACAAATTTTCCCTTCCTTATAAATATGAGTAGACATCGATGAGTAGATATCAGAAGAAAGAAAACAAAGTGAAAGAAAACTATCTTGGAGGAAAAAGAGACTATGCAGGAAAAATAAACTTGGAAAATAGCTAATATTAATACTCTGGGAGAGGTAAGAAAAATATTTCTTCCATGAAACAAGAAGATGTTGCTACTTTTTTTTTTAAAGAAGGGGTTCTTTAGAGAACAACAAAAGTGAACTTCTGAAAATTAAAAAATAGTGTAGTAGAAATGAAGAATTCAATGAAAACTAAAAAGTAAAGCAAAAAGACAAAAACATAGAAAATAGGAGCCAGAGAGAGAGAGATAGATCTGAGAATTAGTCTAGGACAGAGATTTTCAAGTGGTGTGCCATGAGAGACACACTGGTTTACCTCAAGAATTTTTAAAACATGCAATACCTAACTATTTAGTTAGGGGCACTGACCTCTTTTCCCTTAGATTGTCAAATAAAAAAATGACAATAGCCAACACAACAATAGCCATCCGGTGTGACTAAATCATTATTACATCTATGTTTTTTGTCAGATTGGAAAAAATAAATATATTTTTTGGTGTGCCGCAGAATTTCAGGAATTTGTTTATGTGTGCCATGAGATGAGAAAGGTTGAACATCACTGGTCTAGAGGAGTGATTGAGGACTGCACATCCAGGAGAAAGAACATCCAAGTAATCAGAGATCCAGACAAAGGCAGCAGAGAGGAGGAAGTACTCAATGGCAGCTGAGCAACGTTTCCCAGCGCTGAAGACACACATTCCCAGACTGAAAGGGCCTGCCTGGTGCCCAGCCAATGGACAGAAATAGATTCATCTCAAGACAGGTCATTGTCAGATTTCAGAATGTGGAAATAGAGGATCCTGCAAATTTCTGGAAAGAAAAGCCAGGCACATAGTAAGGATTGAAAACCAGAGTGGCTTCAGGCTTCTGAGGAGCAACCATGGAACAGGTTTCAAGAGCCTTAAGGAAGATGATTTCCAAAGTAGAATTCTATACCCTGGTAGACAATTAAACAAATGTGGGTACACACAGGATAATCAAATGTCAGGGCAGCATAGAAGCATCTAAAAACAGGTAAGTTTTCAAGGTCTTGGGTTGAGAAGACCTTGTAATGGGAATTAGATAGTGGTCACTGTGGAAGCATCAACTTCTGGTTCAAACTCACTCATCAGAGAAGTACATAAACCAAGGACTTTGCCACGATTGCTGCTTTGTTCCTCTGCACCTATTCTGGTCTCTCTTCCATCCACACCCCACCTGTGACCAGCGTTCTCTCTCCTGCAGACTTGTCTTCTCAGCCCGCCCCCTCGTCTTCAAGATTCTAAGCAAACCTTTGTTCTCAATGAGGCGTCATCTTGCCTGAGTACTAGAATTTCTATCAGGAGAAGCTTGAGGGAGAAATCTGGTTGTGGGGAAGGAGGCGGCCAGCCCTGAGGTCTTGTCTTAAAGCTACACTTGAAAATAAGCAATTTCTTAAGATCTTAGATTTCATATCACTTTAAATAATGAATTTCAAGATGATTTTACATATATGTATATATCTAGTTAAAAACTATTATCTGATCCTCTCAAATGTCTTTCATCATTTTCATTTGAGGCAGATCAAAGTACTGATGGAGATTGGGGCTGTGGGACCAAGGCCCTCCCTTGGCCACCCTTGGACCTGAGTCCTGGGATGATGGCCCTGAGTCCTGGACTGAAGGACTCTAGAGATAGTTGATGGCAAGTATATCGTAATACAACAAGGGGGTCAAACAAACATTTTTATAGCTAATGGTGATGGGAACATTCTTCCCAGGAGGTAACTTGGTGGCTGTTTGGATGTGCCTTCTTGATCCTAGGAAGGTATCACCTCAGGTCTGACCAGCCTGAAGTCTCTCTCAGTGAGCCTCTCTCCCCACTTGGAAGCTGCTCCCATACACTGTCCAGTGAGCTCCTTAGAGTCATCTTGCTGCAACACTGCTTTCTCAAAGAACTGCTCTTAAAGAGATTTATGCCAAGATCCCTGGATTTGCCAGGGCTGGTGTTCTGGGTAATAGCACAATAGCTTCACTGGGCTGAGCCTTAAAACAGGACCCAGACTCACTGACTTTTTGGTGAACTTTTGGTACAGCATGGTGATTAAGAGCCTGGGCTTTGGGGCAAGACAAAAATGGGTTTGAATCCTGACTCTGCAAGCTACCTAGAGAATGGGATAATTAACCTATGTCAACTAGTGGTTCTGAGGATTAAATGAGAGAATGGATGAAGGAAATAAGAACATTAAATCCCCAGGCAATGATAGATCAATAATAAAATGAACCAGAACTCTCTAAGAGTTTCATTCTAGGAAAAGCACTGCTGGTATTGTTCCTCTCAACTAAGGTATCTAGGAAACAGGCGAACATCCCTAAATTCCTTTATTATATTCTCCCCCTGCCCTTTTCCTTCTCCCCATATTGGCCTGGGGACACATCTACAAATGAAGTTCAATTACAGCTCCAGCTCTAAATACCCCATAGCCTGGAATATAAAAAAAACTGCCACAGTAGATGGTTACAGAAAATTTAAAAGACAAAATGAAGCACAATATAAAATTTCCTTCTC
The DNA here is from genome assembly GCF_000327345.1 of Myotis davidii. Taxonomy (NCBI): domain Eukaryota; kingdom Metazoa; phylum Chordata; class Mammalia; order Chiroptera; family Vespertilionidae; genus Myotis; species Myotis davidii. Next base: position 11,928,923 of record NW_006292095.1, on the reverse strand, counting down.
TTTTTCTAGAAGTGTGTCCCTAATTTGTCTCAAACTTTCACCAGTGGGTATAGTGAGAACAATGATAAAGGCTTTATTAATCAAGCACCTGCTATGTACCAGTCTCTTCCAAGAGTTTTACTAAGATGATCTCATTTAACCCTCATAGGAATCCTAGGAGGTAAATACATTTGTTATTCCCTTTTTGAAGATAATAAAACAGGCTGAGGGATAACTAATTTGAAGACAGACAACAGCTCAATGGATAGAATATCCCAACAGTATGAGTTCTTGCAAACATACTGGTCAGCCTTGTACCGTAGGGACTTGTATTGACTCCACCCTTCTTGGCCTCCATAGCTTCTAGGAAGAGTGTGGGAAATAGTTAGTTTTCTTCCTAGTAGCTAGCAGGAAACTTTCTACTTGCCCAGGGATGTTTCTCTATCCTCTGCCTGAACATATAAAGCTACTTAGCAGGAGTTTGGGAACTCTGAGGGGAGAGACTGTCGGGGCTCAGTAGAACTCTCTGCCTTGTCCTTCTCATCCCCCCGTGCTCCAAACCCGTCAGGGGCAAGGACAGGGCCTCAGGTTCTCTTATCTTTCCCAAAGGGGATGTATAGCAAAAGCAGTGATTCCAGCCCAGCCAACCTCATTACTCACTTTCTTCTTTTCCATAAACCTTCAGTCCCCTCTTTGTAAGATTATTATCAACAGGAAGAAGACTGGACTAGATGCAAAGTCTCAAACAACTCTGAAATTCTGTGGTTCTGTTGTTGTATACCATATTGTTATATGAAAGATAAAAGTAAGCATCATCATAGGTTTTAAGGGAATCCAGAAATGCCATTTAATATTAGTACTTTTCTGCAATCCCTTTTAGGCATTCACAGTGGGGTCATATTTCCACTAGGCTGAGGAGAAATTGAAGGAGAGATAACCTTGAGCTGACCTTGTTCAGGCCCTTCTGTGATTGGCTGAGAGCTCCCCTTTGACCACTGTCATCTAGCCCATCCCCAAAAGGTCTATGAAGAGGAGACAGAGGGGGCATCCGGTAAAGACTGAACTTGGAAATCAAAGCTGCCATGATCAACTTCTAACTCTGCTCCTGACTGCCAATGTCATCTAATCTCTCAGTTTTCTCACCTGCAAAGTGGAGGTAATGCCATCCTCCTCATAGGGCTGCATTGGGAATAGTATGATCCACAAATGAGCCAGCACCACCCAAGATGGACTGGTCATTTCTGTGGTGTGAGGACTCATGGGTCTGAGGACCACCTGGCTAGAACATAGCAGGGGACATTGAAGGACCATAATGGTCTGCATGGGTGACTTTAAGTTTTCTGAGGCTCCAAATGTATAGCATAGGTCTCTAAGCAGTCCTGTCAATTTCCTATCTTTGCTTCATTTTTCTGGTCTTACAGACTACCAACCAAGTAATTGAAAATCTATAAGTAAACATTAGAAGCAAGCCCAGAATTGATCAGCTTTCAGGTTTCCCTCAGTGAGTTTTCAGTGTGTAATTTTATTCATGCATTCCCTGAGGAATGGCCTCTCCCCGGATCTCTAAGGAGGATAGCATTTGCAGAGCGAACATGCCAAACCTACAAAATTCATAAAATTTCCATGCAAGTAAGAAGGGGGAGGACAAATGGCTGCCAGGGCTGTGCATTTACTGAATCCATGCCAACCCCAGGCCACAGAGCCCTGTACACTTAGATGCTTCGGTTGGATTGCATGAGTATTGACATAGTCTTGGAAACTGAGACCCTTCAAAGGAGTGGAAAGAAAACATAAGTTTAGAGGAACGTTCACATACAGGTTTCCCTTGGGTGCAGCTGCCTAACTGAATTAGCATCAAACCGTTGCCCTGGAATAGGGTCGTGAGAGTTGGTTTTCCTGCCTCACACAATGAGCACAGTCAATAAGGATGTTGCCTGGTTTTCATTTGGAAGAAATTTACATTTGATCCCACCCTCACCCCCAAAACTTCTACCCTCCTATCTGCTTGACTCTATCATTCTGAGGCCTTATTTGCAAAAATACTCCACTGGTCTTTCCCTTGGCGACTTGATTATAAAGTTATTCTCCCTCAACCTTTCTTCTATCCCTGGTAAAAAACTCCCATTCTGGAGTTCAGAGTGGTATCATTAGGAGTTTGGAGGGAAGAAGCTCAGTGAACTAATTCACATTAAAAAAAAAACAAAACAGCTGATAAATCTCAACAGTTTTTTACAAATTCAAGTATCGCAGTTATATATATAATTTCAGGGGTTTAAAGTTAACCTCTTGAATAGCGGCATTTCATTCACTAAGACCAAGAGCAAAAAGGTTTCACAGTGTGAGAGTTACCTTTCTTCCCTGTGCTCTTTAATCTGATAGTAAGGGAAAGGTTCCATCTGGGAATAGCAGATGATACTGCTAATCCCGAAACATTCAGAGATCTGCAGTCAGAATAGATGATAATCACGAAAGCCTCAGTGGACACACAGAACGGGCTGTAACCCACATAGCATTCCTGAATTCCAAGTCCCTATCCTGGGGCTTCCTGCACTAGGGTCTCTCAGGGACAAGCCTCCCACTCCTACTCATTCTCCCTTCCCTGTGCCGAGTGCCGAGCAAGGAACTTCTTTGGTCCTTTGGGAGTTTGGGGGAAAGGAGCACCCCTTGATGTTGAAGTTTTGACATTTGAATAATAAATGTCAAAACATATCAAAGGCTTATATGTGTTGCCACTGTTCTAAATGCTTTTAATTCATTCATTCAACAAGAATTTATTGAGTTTTTGTTGATTGAATGCCAATGTTGCATGCTAAACCAATATACTGATGATACATTTAAATTTTAAAAAAGACTTTTTCTGCTGTATTAAGCTAAAATTTTTTTTAAAATTTTATTTTTTATTACAAAGGGTATTACATATGTGTCCATTTTTCCCCCCGCCCAAGACAGTCCCCTAGCCTCCCCTATCCCCCAGTGTCTTATGTCCATTGGTTATGCTTATATGCATGCATACAAGTCCTTTGGTTGATCTCTTACCCCCCTACCTCCTGCCCCCGAACCCTCCCCGGCCTTCCCGCTGCAGTTTGACACTCTTGTATTAAGCTAAAATTAATCAGTTAAAATGTAACAGGAATAAATGCAGAGCCATTTACTCAGTTTCCAAATAATGAGCAGGGACAAGAGGGAAGATCCTTGTTTTAATCGCAGTTCAAGTGAAAAAGACTTGGGAGGTTTAGTTTACAGCTCGGTAAGAGCCGAAGGAAGCACATACTAAAGAGTCCATGCGAAATTAGACTGTTTTAATAGAATAGCTACTAGATCAAGGCTGGGCATCATTACGCTCTGCTCTTAGGTGATTAAACCTCACCTGGAGTATTGGAGTTGATAATTAGGTGTCACATTTTAAGAGGGACATTAAAATACTAGACCGTGCTCAGAGGATAGAGGACATGAGGGGCTAGAAGTCTAAATGCCATGGTATATTATGACTTTAAAGAACTCAGAATGTTTAGCTAAAAGAATTAATCAAAAGTGACACTGAGATTGATTAGATGATGCTTTGACATCATCAAAATTTTATGCCTATGAAGCAATGTCATACTGTAGTAACAAAGGATGTGAAATAGTCAAAGGTGGTATCCAGGCATGGAAGTCCCTGCCCCCATCACCAGAAAGGATTTAGGGTGTAAATTAGAATGCTCTGCGTACCATTGCTCTTGATAAACAAGGGGTTTAAGTGTGTCCTTACCCAAAAATGAAGACCAGGAGACAGAACTTAGAAGACAGAACTTAGAACACAGAACTTAGAAGACAGAACTTAGAACACAGAACCTACACAGAACCTAGAGACAGAAGAACTTCGCTGGAGAGAACATGGCAAAAGATCCTGGACAGAACCTGGCTACAGAACTTGGTTGGAGAACCTAGACAGAACCTGGCTGAAGAACGGCTGCAGAAGCCGGCTACAGAACCTGGCGACTGAACCTGGCCGGAGAACCTAGCGAGAGAACATGGCTACAGAACCTGGCTGGAGAACCTGGATAATGTGGCTGGAGAACCTAGCAAGAGAACATGGACACAGAACTTGGCTGGAGATTGTGGCTAGAGATCCTGGCAAGGCTGCTGATCAACTGAACGCTGTCTCCGTGTCATTCCTTCTTCGCCGACCCCGTCCACACCTTTGGGGCCCCCTGGACCTGCTGGGGTTGGACCTCAGCAGCATTGAAGAAGCAAAATAATTTAAAATAATTTAGATCATGGAGATTTTTATAGTGAGATGTGATTTCATTTTTTGGAGGAAAATAGATTTATCTAAAATAATATTTCTATGAGATACAAAGACCTTTAAAAAAAATGAAGACCACACATATGCTATTTTCCCAAATAATCATGGTCTGGTCAAATGTTAGTTAATTCCACCCATAGACCCATACTTTTTTTTTTTTTTGCTATTGCTCCAAATCATTAACAAAAATTTTGACTACAATAAAAGCAATAAATAAATAAGTAATTTCTTCTCGCTCGACAATGCTTTACAAATATCCACTCACAGAGCAACTTATTCTCTTTGGGTACAGGGTCTTTACTCATCTATGAATTTACCAAACCATATTTCATGCAATTACCATATTTTTATGTGTATAAGACACCCCCATGTATAAGACGCCTGTTTTTCCAACCCCAAATTAAGAAATCAATATTTTAAACATAAAACAGAACACATTTTTATTTATTAATTAATGCAGGTAATGTTTACATACCAATACTATGATATTATGCAGCATATCACTTTATTCAGCCTCTGTTGTATCTCTCTTCTTCATCACTATTAGTTCCAGACATATCAATTTCTTCAACTTCTATTGTATCACTGTTGTCTTCTGACTCACTGTCTATATATGTGAGATCATCCTCATAAACTGGTGGCATCTTCTGAGCTAACTTTGTTCGTGTTCTCATGGCCAACCCTTCTCTCCTCATGAAACTGAAGCACCATTTTGCCTTTCCTGTAAAGTCAACAGTGTTCTTTTCGCTGGCAAACATTCTTGCCTGACATTGAATAAGCTTGGTTGACACACATAAGCCACTCTGGCACTGCTCCATAATCCAAGTCTTAAGCCTCTGCTCCAAGTTTGCCCATTTTACTGGTTTTCCTGTTAAGGCCTCCTTCTTTTTGGCATCTTAAGGAGTTGTTTTTCCTGTTTTCTCCACTGTCTGATCATACAGTCAGTTGGAGGAGGTCCAACTTGTCTCTCTGCAGCTCTATTTACATGCTCTTTTGCATAGCTGATTACAGTCAGTTTGAATTTTGCAGAGTAAGACAATCGCTTACCGGTATTTATCTTTTTATTTTTTGACAACTTTATGGGTTCAGAATGCTCAGGTTCCTGTTGCCTCTGTGCACTCTCCACCTCCACCTCCACCTCCAATTACAGCATCAGCTGACGTCAGTAGTCAGTAACAATAAGCCTCCTGATTGGGGGAAGCCTGTTTGACAAGGTATGGGCAGCTAGGCACCCGCACTGCACCCGATTGCTCGGTTCCCTTCTCAGCTGAGTTCCATGTATAAGATGCCCCTCGATTTTCAGTCTAAAGATTTTAGGAAAAAATAGCATCTTATACACAGAAAAATACGGTAATATATTTCTACATCTTTTAAGGAACTTTATCAATTTCCCTTACACACTAGGTTACTAACACTATGAAAAAATAATGAGGTTATTAACATTGTACAACTTGCTTTTGTGAACCCTCAGATCCTTATTTTCTAAAAAACCTCAATATTTAATATTCAATATCATAATTTTACCAGGAAACAACAATCCTCCAGTTTCCACTTTTGGAATGCACTTTTTTGATATTTGGGAGATCTTGTTCCCCCATAATCTCAAAGAGTATGACCAGGTTCTGGGACCCGCCTCTAAGTTCTTTCCGGGCTTTGTGATGTCACATCTGGAATGCAGAGGGAAAAACCAGTGTAGGGGAGGCAGCTTCCTGGGGGCAGGCAGGTTCAGTTGGTGGTAGTTGCTAGAGGTAGAATTCTTGAACCTTATCCAGGCTCAGCAAGAAGTTGTGCCATGGTGCAGTGGCGATGTCTGTCCTTGGCCAGCGAGAAGAGCAGCTGTGCGGGAACTCAGAATTCCTGAACTAGAGCTAGGTGTTTTGTTACTCTTTCTTTACCATCCTGAGCTACATATGCCTTCTCTATTTTATCCCTTGCATTTTGAAGACTCTCTGCATTGCGATAAAATTGAAGGGAAATTAGATATGGTTACTTCTATTGGTTATTAGTTGTGTCACTTTGGACAAGTTGTTTAACCCTATTTTATGGAGTTCAATACCCTCAGGTGTAAAATTTTTGCTTAGACTAAATTTACATAATTGTGACTATTTATACCATTTTAGTCCCCCTAACAGTCTTCTTCCTGTCTATGGATTTAAACAAAAGCACTTATTACTCTTTAAAAAATATATATTGCTATAGCTTGTTTCCCACAGTTTTTTGAGGTATAATTGACACATAACATTGTATTAATCCAAAGTATGTAACATAATGATTTGACATATGTATAGATTGTGATATGATTGCTACAATAGGTTTGGTTAACGTCACCTCACATAGACAACAAGAGTGGCGATGTGGAGAAAAGGGAGCCCTTGTGCACTGACGGTGGGAATGTAAATTGGTGCCGCCACTTTAGAAACCAGTATGGGGGATCCTGGGAAAAAAAAGGAATAGAATCACCACATGATCCAGCAAGCCCATTTCTGGGTATATATTTAAACAAACAAAAGCATTCTCTGGAAGTATATGGGCACCCTCATGTTTACTGCAGCTTTGCTCACAATAGCCAAGACATAGACAACTAAGTGTCCATCCACAGATGAATGGCTACTCTTTTTTTTTTAATGTAAAGTCCCTTCCTTTAAAAATCCCTCCGGACTCACTTAACTCACAGTGCTGTACCGCCAACACTTGACTTCATATCAGACTCTTGCCCCGCCTTATCCTCTGGACTTGAAACCTGAGGTTGTCCTCTGCTTCTCCTGACATCTTTTGCCAGGAATGTGGTGGGAGTTCCCTGTGCTTTCTGCCCACAGTCTGAAGCCAATCCCTGTTCACTCCTGTCCTGTCACCCCACCCAGGCTGGACAACTAAACTTCCTAGCGCAGGAAGGTCACAGAGTGACATTCAACTGGCAATCACGTGAGTGAACGCTCTTAAAAACCTGGAAACAGTTCCATCATTGCAAAATATTCCCAGTCCTAAAATGCAATCTATTTTAAGGCAGCATAAATTCAAAAAAACTTTTTCAGGGGAAAAATATAATAAATATTCACTTGGACTTACAAGGTATTGGATTTCAGAAATATTAAAATGCTCTGGGTTTCTTTAGCGTGTGTTAGTTTTGGGGAAAGGCAGTGTACATTATATGTGTACATTTCGCTGCCCACCCGCCACTTCCTTGTGTAACTGGTTAGTGAACAGGCTGGATCGGGTGGGATGAAATCAAGAAATAGCTTTGTGTTTCTCCCACCACAGCCACCCACACATGCTGGGTGTCATCTTGGGCAGATCTGACAGCACTCTGGTCATTTTCAAGTATTAGAAAGTCCAGCATAAGCCAAATAAAACTTCACTCTCTCATCCGACAAAAGGGTCTCCCTTCTCTTCCACCCACCACCCCAGGTCAGGTCAGACCTGCTCCTTTTTCTACCTGCCCCTGCCCCCCACTCTCTCTGCTATTTCTGGTTTCCCCGGGTCCAAGGGCAGGGAGTGGGGCCTGGGTTCTGTGCTTTCCTCTGAGCTTTGTGATGCTCCCACCCATTGCTGACATACACACATTGGAAAATTCTTATGGGATCCTTTGTAGGCTTATTATGTATACCTCCCACCACCATCGGTCCCCCAGTAAAACCCCAAAACACTCTCCCCGATGCATATGGACTCTACACTATTCCCAAACAAGGGCCACGCACTCTTAGGTGACCTCTTGGATGCTTCCTCTCCAAGGTTTGCTAAGGGCTCCTTTCACCTATAGGCTGTGGTCCTTTCCAAGCTGGGGTTTGCAGGGCATTCCTACTCTGCCATCTCCCCTCTCCCAGCCATCAGGGGGAGCTTCGGCCAGCCCCCTGCCTTCAGGCTACCTTAGAGGGGAGCCAAGCCCCCATCTCTGACCAGGAAACCCAAGGCCACATTTCAAGTTCTCCTTCCTGCGCTTGTCCAGCCACAGCGAGAAGAGAGGAAAGCAGGAAGGCGAGAGAGTTTGGTAGATGAGCCAGGACCTGGCCAGCAAGTGAGGTGTCAGCTTCCCTTTCTAAAAATAACTTTAATCCCCCTCCCCCCCTGCGGTTCTCCAGGGCCTTTCTCCACTTATCCTGCGTGGCTGTGGAGAGGTGGGGAGGGGCAGGGAAGCCACGATGCTCTCTAGTCCTACACATTCTCTTCAGGGGAATCTTTGCTCTATCCTAGGAGCCACCAGCCTCTGCATATGCACAGAGGTTGCTGGGCACGCTTGGCTTCCTCTAAGTTCAAGGGGGATGGGGCCAGCCCCTTCATTCAAAATGTGAACAGTTCTTATCATCCATTATCCTCGGGTTGGAGGCTCTGGCAAAAATAGAACAGAGAAGGAGTCTCGTTCTACTTGTCACACTTGTTCCATTCAACAAGCTGGGAGTGTGTGCTATGTGCCAGACACTGAGCTAAATGCTGGGATTACACAGGTGAGCGAAACCTAATCCACGGCCTCAAAGGAGCACAGCTCCTGGCAGAGCTCAACCTGGATGAACTAAAGGTCGGAGGGAGGGGGCGTGTGAAGGGCACAGGCTCAGAAGCCGGGATGCCTGGTGTGCATTCCCACTTCGCCACTTATTAGCTGTCTGACTTTGGACAAGTTTTCTTAACTCTCTGCACCTCCATTTCCCCACCTGGAGAATGGGATGATAATAGTATCGAGTTGTTGTGCTGATCAAACAAGTTCAAATATGAGTACACAGAACAGAGCCCCGCATGGAGAGGAGTCTGTTCGCACCAAACACAAAACCTGGTGCTGTCCCTGCTATTCGACACACTTCAGCTTGCCCTGCCTTTGCATTTCCTTCAGGTCCAGGCTCCTGCTCTGCACGGGCCTCTGGACAAGGTCGCCTCCTTCCAGCGTGTGACCATGTCATCCTACCGTCACACAACTGTGTCCGCCCTGCGATCACACAGCTCCCTTTACAGGCCTCCCTGCCTTTTCCACCAGAGCATTTGCCTCATGCTGCTGTGCAGAGCGCCTCTCATCCATCTTCCCTTTCAGTGTCTCATGTGGGTACGTTTGAAATGCGCACACACCCCCATTTGAAGTCTCCTTTCTAAAAATACAAGGGACATGTCTAATTATATCCAGCGTTCCCTTCATAACACGTACAATAGGGTCAGAGCTGTGGTCCTTGTGTTGCTTCCTCCCCCTCTTTTTTTTTTTAAATATATTTTATTGATTCTTTTTCACAGAGAGGAAGGGAGAGAGATAGAGAGCCAGAAACATCGATGAGAGAGAAACATCGATCAGCTGCCTCCTGCACATCTCCCACTGGGGATGTGCCCGCAACCCAGGTACATGCCCTTGACCGGAATCGAACCTGAGACCTTTCAGTCCGCAAGCCGACACTCTATCCACTGAGCCAAACCGGTTTCGGCCTTCCTCCCTCTCTTAAGAAATAAACTCAGGAGTAAAATCAAGTCCAAATCTAGCACAATGAGATTTCTAGAAGCTCTCCTATTAAAAGTGACTTTTCAGCTCTCTCCTACCTTTATGACCATTTCCTAAGTAGTAACTGTAACGGGATATTAGCGTGACACGCCTCCTGTATTGAAATTTGGGTGAGGTCCTGAAGCTGAGAGCTACCCTAAAGGGGGTGCTAGATCATCTGTGTAAGGGTGGCAAAGGGGTGGTCCAAAGCTGCTTCTGTCACCCACCCCAACAGTTGGAAAGAGGAGACTAGGAATTTCGTAGGAGGTTGAAGCAGCCGGTGGCAAGGATGCTTTTGAAGAGAGTTGGCAGTGGCTGGGCTTTCCCACCACTCCCGCCCTCACTCCAGCCTCCCCTGGCCTGGGAGGAGGGGAGTGGTGTCTCCCTTAGGCAAAGCAAGAGAGACTGCAGATCCACTCAGAGAGCTTCACCTGTGTGGCCAGAATTGGGTGGGTGCAGGCTGGCATCCGCCTCCCATCAGAGAGAAAAGACTGTGGCTGCAGTGGCCCCTGCCAGGGAGCAGAGTGAAGACACAGGGCTTGAGAGGGGATGGGACCGTGACATGGGTGTACCAGGGGCTATTGGGTAGTAGGGTGAGGCCAGCTGGAATGACTTTGACTTATTTCAAAGAACTGGGGCTTGGAGGGCCCGTCATGTTAAGCGAGGTGCCAAGGGATGACCCACAAAAGTGTGGCACAGGAGAAAGAATCCGCCTGACCCACAGGGCAGGGGTGACCCCCTGACTCCTCCCCTGCCTTCTACCTCCCTCCCGCTCTGGGGGAGTCTGCACTGGGGAGAAGGAGTGAAAACAGTGATAAGCAGCTACGACTGCCGGCCTTATGGCTGGCTCCTCACCATGTATCAGGCCCCATCTGGCGGGAAGAAAGGAGTTTAAATTGCATGACAAATCTGAACTCTGGATTGAACTGGACATTTTTATTGCCTGAAAAATGAGGCTATTTGTTAATTCCATGAGAGCTGACAGATTTCTTATGCAAGAAGCATTTGACTTAACACAGAAAAAATGATGTAATAGCTTTCTGCCTCCCTCATCTGTGTCCAGATCCTGTAATGAAACAGTGACTCGCTAATAAGAAAGTGCATCCAATGTCCGCTGTCGAGCTGGCCTGTAGACACACAGGATGATCTGGTTGCCGTGTGGGGAGCACGATTCTTGCACTTAGAGGATCCCATACAGGAGGAAACCATCCCCTGGAGTGAGGGCCTTCTAATCCTGTCTCCTCCTAGTTTCACCCGCATGCTTGGTCATTCATCATCAGGAGTAACAGACGCTGCAGGCCCAAGGTGAATTCCTCAGCAAATAGCCGAACACATGGAGACAACAGACATGGGACGTATTTGGCGGAGACTGAACACAGGAAGTGAGAGGGAAGCTTAGCTGTTCCAGGTGGAGTCCATCCCTACAGTGGGGGCCAAGAGGCAAGCAGGTGAGCAAGCACTCAGGGGGCAGGGCTCCTGGGGTGGAGGTGGAGTCTGTGCAGGAAGGAGGTCTGAAAACTGAGAGGGGCTCTGCTGTAGGGTTGGCAGGTTAATGGATGAAAATACAAGACACCTAGTTCTTTGTTGTGTCTGGTCACCCTCCTCTGGAAGGGCTGCTGGACCAGGGAGTGAGGAACAGTATCTTGAGCCGTGTTGTGGCGGTAGAGTCACTCAACATTAAAGAGAACGAAGCTCTGTGGAAATAGATTGTTCTCTATGTGAATATGAAAGAGAGGAAACATCACAAATACTAAGATGTATCAATGATTATCCCCAGAAAACAAAGTTATGAGGAAGAAATACTGCGTGCTTTGGTGATGGAAAGGAACTAGAGGTGGCAAATTTACATTACCTGCTGTAAAGACTTATGGCTTAGATATAAATGACTCTGAGGGAAGTCATATAACAATGTAAAGCCTATTAAAAAGTAAGTGCATTCGGTCTTTAATTTAATTCTCAGTCAAATAACCAGGTTAAATTTATCCCTTGTGCGACACGTAATTTTAACATTTTATTATACACAGCTGACAATTCCATTTATATGGTAAGAGTCTGTTTGGCACAATTAATTTTAATGATATTTACTATGTGCTATGTACTCCTACAAGGTGGAACATCTTGACAAATGTATTCAAGTTATTTCAAACCACTTTCAGAGCCTTGTTAGAGGCAGGAGCGAGCTCACATCATGGGGCCTTTTGGTAAATGGACAGACACAGAGATGATCTGCATCTGGAGCATGATTTTCATGTCAACAAATTTGTGGGCAAGAGAGGGGTCTTGCTGTCCTCTATAGAGTCCTCATCAAGGGCCTCTCCCAACCTTAGCCACACAATGATGGCCCGCACCAGACATGTTCTTAGAGCAAAATAAAGCTGCCTCCACCTCCCCAATATTTAATGGTATACGAGCTGGGGATTGGGCATGAAGTGCCTCAGTTGCTCCCATCCTTCCCCACTCCACCCCCAGTCAGATGAGCTGCCAGCCTCTTGAGAAATGATGCTGAACATCTTCAGTATAACAGGTAATAGGGTATCAAAGAATCAATCAAGAAACATTTCCAAATGCAAGTACGCATGCTGCTGGAGTTCAGGAGAGAGCTGGTATGAATCTTGCAGACCTAAAGGGAACCCAAATCCCAGGTGGGTAAAGGGGTTTACTCAAGACCAACGAGACAGAGAGCTGTTCTTGGGACCTGGATTGGAAAAACTGGAAACAGTGCAAAAGGAATACAACAAAAATTGTCTTCCATCCTTGTCGCCTCACGAAAGTTCCCTTTCTAAGGGCCAACCACTGATACCAGTTTCTAGAGTATATCTTTCCAGAGATATTGCATGTGGAGACCAGCAAAAGTAGCCACATGTGTACTCCACAGGTGCAGCATACAAGGCACTTGCTGCACCTTGCTATTTCAGGCATGCTCCTTCTAAAACACCATCCTGCAAAAAATACTTTAATAGATTCCGGGATCTGCAGAACAAGGCCCAGCCTCTTCCAGGTGTTGAATACCCTAACTTCAAAAATGAGCATCCTGCTTGGCAGTGCTCCCCTCCTCCCTCCTCCTGCTCACCCCACCCAGGTCTCCACCTCAGCAGGTCTTCAGACCCATGAGTCTCACTCCTGCTGATTCCTTGGTCTGAAGACACTTGCTTCCCCTCCTCTGCTTGTCAAAATCATCCTCATCTTCAAAGACTCAATTCCACATGGCACTTCAGCTGGGAAGCCTCCAAATTTCTCTGTCATGTTGACTGTCTGTCCTCTCTAAGGAACCTCCTTGGCAAGTTCAATATCCCTCTGTGGGTGGTTCATTTATTTTATGAGCACACTTGAAATAGCACATGGTGTGTGGTAGGGACCAGTGAGACCACAAGAAGCAACAGTCTCCGCCCTCAAAGAACTTAGGGTCCAGCAGGGGAAAGTAATGCATTCAGCAGTCGTGGATGATGAGTACAAGGTGCCGTGACACACAGAAAAGGGTCCTTCCCGCAGAGTGGACGGGACCCGCAGGGGAGGTTCCTAGAGGAAGTGGAACCTAAGCCAATGCCAGAAGTTCTAGAAGGACGAGCCATACCAGGAGTCATGGAGAATGGAGATGTCCCCGAGGAGCCAGGCCACACCAAGAGAAAAGCACGGTCAAGTTCAGAAGCACCAGAGCTCCATCAATAAGTCAGGAAGTGAGAGCTGTGTGGACAGAGTCCGGTAACGAACATGAGACCAAATCTTCTGTAAATTATAAAGTGCCCGTCAAACAATAGGTGTAAGAGGGTAAGTAAGACAAATGAATATGTACTTCTAAGTTTCGCAAATTTAAAGTAACAGATAATCCTCATTCACTTATAAAAGTGTCACCATAAATTTTTTTAATTGAGTGTTTTACACTGAACTTTCCAATTCTTATTAAAAGTGGCAAAGCAAGTTGTAAATGAGAAAAAGAAAACAGCAGGTGTAAGAGTGAGTGATTCAACAAATCTGGCAACTGGAGAGTCATAATCTTTGACTCCTGAGGTGCAGCGGCCTCTGAAGATTGACAGATAATGTGGGGAAGGCCAAGGAGTGTCACTCAACATGTTTGCCCTTGGTTGTGGATATTTATTTGTGAAGGTTAGCATTTTAGTGAAGCCCTCTGTAAATCCGGGCTCTCATCAAGAATACTCAGAAGATAGCCAACATTGAGGTCTTACTCTGCTTCCAACTTATCGTAAGTGCTTTACATGTTAGAATCTATTTATTCCCAACCACTTATGGGGTGGGTATACTATTGTTATGGGTTCACTCAGCGAGATAGACCACCGACTCAGAATTT
>NW_006292095.1:11901616-11914694 GCF_000327345.1 Myotis davidii | reverse complement strand
CAGCACAGCATGACCCGTTTGGCCGAAGTGCCAAATATGCAGCCCAGCACACTATTACTATGCCCATTTTATGGAAGAGGAAACTGAGGCACTGAGAGGGTAAGAGGCTTTCCCAGCACCACAGCACATGCTCACCATAAAGCCAGAGTTAAAATGGCAGCATCTTGTCAGAGCCCATATTCCTAACCACCGGGACCACTGCCTCCTCCAGCTGCAGTGGGCGGGCGTTTGGCAAACAGGCTGCCAGACCTGGGAACCCAGGGCTCACATTCCAGAGACAGAGTCCTGGAAATCGAGGACAGATGGACAGTAGGCAGAGTACAGGTGGCCTGGCCTTGGCACCCACCCTGAGGCAGCCACTGTCTGGAAAGAACAATTTGGGGAGATTAACTAACAGCTCACTTGCAGGAGTGCCAGGCAAAGAGGAAGGCCGCGGGTGAATGACTTGGGGGTGAAAATCAGAATCGAGGTGCTTTCCGTGCCATCTCCCAAGCTGCTATGAATAGCAACAGGCAGAGCTGAACTTGCCAGTTCCTGGCAGGAGAGCAGTCAAGATTAATTACACAGATGGATCACTTTGCTCAGAAAAAGCCAGTGGATGGTTTGATGTAGTGACTTCTGCAACCATAAAACCTGGAGATGTATGGCTCTCTCTGCTGAACGGGGCCCCGAAGAGACTGACCTCACATATAAAGTGAAAATGATATGCATGCATTCCACCAGGTGGGGGAAACTCCTTGTGCTACTTGCAAGTAGTGATCTGGTGCCCACGATGCTGTATTCAAAAGTCAAACTGAAAAAGTTTTATTGAAAAACAGCCCAGGGAACTGAATGTTGGAGAAGCGCTGGATTCTGACATGAAGAATATTAGAACTCGGTGTCTGTGTCTTGAAAAGATCCCTGAATACAGGAGCTTTAAGGAGGCGGGGAGGTTGGGGTTCCAGTTATTGTATAGTCAGGATATGTCTTCAGAGTAATGCATGTTCAGGCTGTCAACCCGGCTGAAAGCTTGGTGACCTCTTCCTCCTGGGGACGGGGGAAGCGAGGCCAGTTGGGGTTTGCGGGCCAGGCTGTTGTCCTCTGGCCGGCGCCCCTGACTGCCTCGTCAGCCCTCCTCACCGGTCCTATGCATGGGCGGCT
This sequence comes from Myotis davidii, assembly GCF_000327345.1. Lineage (NCBI taxonomy): Eukaryota > Metazoa > Chordata > Mammalia > Chiroptera > Vespertilionidae > Myotis > Myotis davidii. The sequence continues at coordinate 11,913,554 of NW_006292095.1, read as the reverse complement.
TTTCTGTGAGGCTCCCGCTGACCGTTGTAGGGGGGTCGCTGCAGCAGCTGGAAAAGCACCACTTTGTGTGTGAAGAAAGGTGTGGAAGCCACAGGTCTGCTACTGGCCAATGATCCGACGTTGGGAGAGTCCATGTTCCTATGCCCCAGTTTATTTATTGGTGAAATGGGACATTATCCCCCACAGAGATGTAGTGAGATTGAGATGGTGATTTCTGAGAGTGTCTATAGGCTGCAGGCACCTGGAATGCTGGCTTCCCTAGTTAGCAGTGTTTGTGGCATAATTTACCTGATATCCTTCTACTTCTGGCCCTTCACGTACCCTTTTTGTTTTGTTTTACTATTTTTATGGCACTAAAATATACACACATAACATTACCATTTTTAAGTGTATAGTTCAGGGGCATTAAATGTACTCACAGTGTTGTACAATCATCACCACTATCCATTTCCAGAGCTTTCCATCATCTCAAACTGAGACTCTGTACCCATCCTATATAATAAAAGGGCAATATGCAAATAGACCAAATGCAGAACAACCAATCAAATCGCAATATGCTGATGATGTGCTAAGGTTGCTCAACCGCTCGCTATGACATGCACTGACCACCAGGGGGCAGTCAACTGATCAACCAGTCGCTATGACGTACACTGACCACCAGGGGGCAGATGCTCCAACTGGTAAGTTAACTTGCTGCTGGGGTCTGGCGGATCAGGACTGAAATGGGCCAGACATGCCCTGGAGACCTCCCTCGGTCCCTTCCAGCCTAATCATGCCCTGGTGGGGTCCCTTGGCCTGGTCTGTACCCTCTTGCAATCCAGGACCTCTCGGGGGATGTCGGAGAGCCAATTTCAGCCTGATCCTGCAGGCCACTCCCCTTGGGAGAGTACCAGATGCAGAGCTCTTGGCTAGTGAGCACTGCTAAGGCAGCGTGAGCCTCTCCCTATTGGAACTGACTGGGCGCGAGCCCTTGGCAGGCACAGTGGGACCAGGATGAGCAGGAGTGGCAGGTAAGAGCTGCAGGTGGCGTTGGACTGCGGGTTTCGGCCCCATTCCTGCAGGCCACCCAGCGAGACCCACCCATGCACAAATTCGTGCACCAGGCCTCTAGTTAAATAATAACTCTTCATCATCCCCTGCTCTCCACCCCTGGTAACCTCTATTCTACTTTCTGTCTCTTATAAATTTGCCTATTCTAGATATTTCATCAAGTGGAATCATATAATATGTATTGTTTTATGTTTGGCTTATTTCACTTAGCATAATATTTTTAAGGATATGTTGTAGCGTGTGTCAGAATTTCCTTCCGTATAAGGCTGAATAATATTCCATTGTATGTGTATACCACATTTTGTTTATGTATTTATTCATCTGTTGGTTGTTGTTTCTGCCTTTGGACAATTGTGAACAATGCTGCTATGTAGCAGGAGAATGGGTTTGAAACAAGGGCAGGCATTTGTAAGAAGCTGTCTTTGTTCCGGTCACTGAACAGCATAGTCACTTGATCAGCCCGTGAGATTTGAATGCAACAAAACAAGTGTCAAGAAAACCTAATTAGAGAAGCCCCGGGTACTCACATGGTCCTTACGCTGTGATAACCTCCTACAGAAATGTCACATGCAGGCTGTGTGTGACGGCAGATACTGCTGACTTGAAATTTGAGCGCCAGGCAGGAGTGTGAGCATTTGATTTCAATCTGAGAAAATTCCAGAAGACTGAATTCAGAGGATTTGTGAACACCATCACATCTATACAATTGGATTTCATCAACAAACTCAGACTTATTTTCTAGCCCAAACTGGGTCATTCCAAGTATATTAAAGGGCAGAGAGAAATAGATGGAAATGGTGGTTAGAATGCAATTCAGAGATACAGTTTCCATGTACCTGTTTATTTTACGCTGGTTAATGCTCAAGCCTCAGGAGCCCAAAACCAAACTGGACTCGTGAGCAGTATCACTTCCTAAAGCCACGTTCTCTTCCATTTCCTGTATACCCTCCAAAGCCACACAAAGGAGCAAGACCCACCTCATGTGCTTCCATCGGAGCATGTTTTCTAAGTTTGGGGTGAAGAGTTGCAGGAGGAGCTCCCCAATCTTCATGAACATCACCGCAGTGTCTGAGATGATGGCTGGAAAATAACTCGAAATACTATTAAACTTTCTGTAACTTGGGGCCCAATGAACCTTGTTTCCATTCTGTCTGTATTCTTGGTGCTCTACTGCATTTAATATTTAATTACTATTGTTATGTACATGGAAGTACTTCACAGAAGTATTTGATGTCTTAAATATATGTAAAGTCTGTCCACATAGGGACTGTTAGGTTCAGAAGGATCCTATTGGGGTTTTCAAGCACCTTAGTTGTGGCCCAGTTCCTGTGCAAATACAGCAAGATGCCAGGATCTTACAAGGAAGCAGAAGGCTGAAGACTAATGGTCACCCTGCAACCCAGGTAAGGAAAGGGGATTCACCTGGTGCTTGAGCCATGACTCTGGGCCTTCATGGGAAACCTTCCCCAACTCTGACGTCTTCTCTCCTTGCCCAGGGCTCAGCAACCTGGAGCTGCAATTCCACCTTCTCACCCTGGGTCCTGCTGTAACCCCACCAACAAGCGCATATTCAACCCCATCCCATCAGCCTAGTCCTGTCTCAGATGAATCCCCCCTCAGTGGCTCAGCAAGGAGAACCTAACTCCTTCAGCATCTTTCAGAATGATCTGTAATAACACAGGCATCTTAAAGGAAGGAGCAAGGCATCAGTGAAGCTTAAAATGAAATTAAACACAATCCTGCCACAAAGCACCCAGCTTGTTGAGATCACAGTCCAAAAACTAATATGGGACTCAGTGCAGCTGCTAAAGGAGGTGATGGGAAACAGAAGCTATGCAAACAACTACCCAAAAGGGGTTGTTGAGGGAATTTTTTAAAAATTGAGATATAATTGACATAGAACACTGTATTCATTTTAGGTGTACTAAACTGATTTATGTATATATTACAATAAAATGATTACCACCGTAAGTTTAGTTAACATCCATCACCTCATACAGTTACAGTTTTTTCTCTTGTGATGAGAACTTTTAAGAGCTACTCCCTTGGCAACTTTCAGGTAAACAGTACATACAGTATTGTTAACCATGACCACATCCCAGGACTTATAACTAGAAATTTGCACCTTTGACCCCTTCACTCAATTTTCCTCCTCCCCACCCACTGCCTGTTTGAGGGAACTTTTCAGGGGGTAGGAGATTGGACAAGGTGACCTTCCTACTGTGGGATTTGATAATCACAAAGGGGGTCCAGTCTGGCGCCTGGTGCCTGCTGAGGGCCCGGCCTGTGGGGAGGGCCTGCCGAGCTCTGTCCATGTGGGTATTTCAGAGGTGAAGAGTCAGCGCAGCCCTGAGGCTGCAGATCCGCAACCACGCTTACCAGGCAGCTTATTTGTTAGAGAGATCTCCAACTGGTGACTGTCTGCACCCCTCTCTCTACAAATTCTGATTTCAGGTGGAGAAACTGGGTGTTACATATGAGCCCCGCAATATCCAAGCTTTAGCATTTAGAGCAGTGGTTCTCAAACTTTCTAATGCCGCGACCCTTTAATACAGTTCCTCATGTTGTGGTGACCCCCAACCATAACATTATTTTCGTTGCTACCTCATAGCTGTAATTTTGCTACTGTTATGAATCATAATATAAATATCTGATATGCAGGATGTATTTAGGCGACCCCTGTGAAAGGGTCATTCGACCCCCAAAGGGGTCAAGACCCACAGGTTGAGAACCTCTGCTTTAGAGGAAATCCTTTACTCTCCTTTATTCTTACCACTCACAATCCAACACAAGGATACACACACACACGCCCCCCTCATGTTTTAAAGCGTCCAGCCTCTACTCTCTTCCTCTCGAGGTCCCAGGCACCTTTTAACACATCAAGCTGGATTATCTGGCCTGAAAGGGCTCCTGGCTGCCTTCCACTGAGGGGAGATGTATCATTGATGAGGTGCCAGAGATCCTGTCCTGGCTCAGATAATGTGGGGGTGTCTCTTCTCCCATGTGGACAGATAGATGTCACGGAACTCATCCTCCATGGAAGACCCCAGGGCTCTCAGGCCCACCTGCTCTTTGTCAGGTCTGTCCTCACTTCCATTCAAGGTTCCTGAGGCCACTTTCCAGGAGCCTGGCTCTGCCCAGTAGGATTGGATGGTCATTTATAACACAGAACCATTTTCTAGCACGAAACTGCCCCTGAGGAAACAAGACTGTCTCCAAAGCCAGGTCAATGTCAGGTCAGATAAGCACAGCCTGGAATTTTCAAGTATGTGCAGTGGCTGGTCCCGCAATCTCATCTCTTTTGTGTGCAAGGCTGGGTGCACTGATGATTTCCTGACAGGTGCCAGGAGCCGGGGCTCTGCTGGAGATAGGAGGGAATGCTGAGTATGTCCACATGATGGTGGTGGAGGAGATTTCACTCCCGTGAACACGTGGTTCCTGATCTGTGACTGCTCTCATTCAGCTGCCAGAACCCAAGGGGGCCCAGAAAGGGGCCCTAACTTAGCTCTCCAAGTTCTCCAACTCCGAGAATTGCTGAAGGTCTTCCAAATATACTTATTGACGTTTACATGGAAACTCAGTTAAGGGGTCACACAGGGTGGCCAGGTGCACTTGTTCAGGGTGTGGGTGATGACACCCCGGAGCTGTGCAGTGCCCAACCACTGAGGCACATGGCTGACTGCGTGTCCCCACAGAGTGGCTTTATGGGGCTCTTTTGCCACAGTCTGGGTTTGTCACTAGTTTCGGAGGTTTGGCCATCTCATTCGTGAAGAGACTAGAGCCCTCTCAGGAAAATCAGTGTGAGCCAAAGTGGTTAAGGAAGGATTTTGGAGGAAGGGGATTTGAGATGCATAGAAAATATGGTGATCTTCAGAGAATCAAAGAAGTATTTAATATGCGCCTTTTTATCCAGTGCCTCCAAATGTTCCCAATGTGCTGGATTTAATGGTGGAGGATGGAGAAATATGAAATACATTCTCTAGTCTTAAATGGCTTAGAGTCTAGTTGGTGAAGTAGAACATACAGGAAGAGAGCATGATCAATACTAGCCAATATCCAATTAGAGGCTAAATGATGTCCTGTTATCTTTCAGTGCTGTAGACTCTCAGAGGACGAGAGATCAGTAATGGGGAGGATGGTTAGGAAAGGCTCCCTGCAGGAGCTGGGACTTGAGATGTACTTCGGAGGATGCAGGGGTCAGATGGAGGTTATCCCATCAGTAAATGTGTAGAACGGGGAGAGGACATGGTGTGTTCAGGGGCTGGGAACAGTGGAGCAGACACAGATGCTGGCCAGCCTCAGTCGCATCTTCATATTTGGGAGTTGGTATAAGCTAAGTCCCTCAAAGCTGCCCAAAGAATTTGGAATTAAGGTTGCTACTCTGTGAGTTAAACTGTAAAACTTATTCACAAGCTCTGCAAACTCATCTAAGAGAGACTGCCTCCAGCCCTGCAGGGCTCAGTAATACCAGGGGCTTGGAAATGTTGTTTCTTCACCTAAAGATACTGCCTTTGGGGAAGGGATAGTCGGCCACAGAGCTACGAGCACCTTGTGGGGAGTATCTCTTATGAATATCTCAGCATTGTCCAGGGAGAATGTGCCCCAACCCAGGTTGCCCACTCTGAGGGGCTGGTATAGATCTCATCTGAATCACAGAAGCCTGTGTGAGCATTGCTAAGGTGGGTTGTTCTCCTGCCTTCCTGACCACCCATTACTGGCTGGGCCATGCATTTTGTTACTTGGTTCTGTCCCACCTGAATGTACACTCTGTCTTAAACTCTGAGAGTCTGTCTGCACACCTGCAGCCAGGGTTTGGGTGATGCTAGATCCAGGCTGGGGTGGCACCTGGCAAGACAAGGTCTCAGCCATTGTTTGTTGTTGCACTGAAGGTCACCTTTCCCACCCATGGAAAGTTACCCTCCCAACCTTGTCATTGTTATCTATTGAGAGGCAGGCTTTAGCATAAGGTGAACCTGGGCATGAGTTCTGGAGCTGTCACTTATGAGCTGTCCCTGTAGGCAACACCTCCCCTAAGCTTTCTAGGCCTCCATTTCTAGCCCATATGATGGGCTCTGTAAGATCACCCATCATATAGAGCTATTGTGAGTCTTCAGTGCCATCATCCACTGAAAATGCAAAGCATGTAGAATAGGAGTTATAAGCAGGTTCTTTGGAATCAGACCACGTGACTTTGACCAGTTTCATTCTCTAAACTGCAGTTTGCTTTTCTGTATAATAGAGACAATCATGTGAACCTCATGAGCTCCTTGTGGGGATTATGCCAGATGGTATTAGGTGCTTATATGTTATTATTAACATTAGCAGTGTGTGAACAGTAGTAACTTTAAAATATTGTTATCACAGTAACTGGTGCACGGAGAGTACTCAATGACTGTCATCTTCCACAAAGCCATGGCTTACGGCCCTCTTATTTCTCTCCCAGGTATCAGGCTAGGTCCCTTGTACCTTTGTCCACATCTACCATCTACAAAATTCAAAGCAGGGTTTGCAGCCTCATCAAATCAACCAATTGAAGATGGAAAACATTTGGGGGGAAATGTTACATTGTTGCTGATGTGTACTATATAGTTAGACCCAGAATGGCTGCATTTGTACTGAACTTGTACAGAGTTTTTTGGTCATTATTTCCTAAACAATACAGTATAACAGCTCCTTACATAGCATTTACATTCTATTAAATATTATAAGTAATCTGGAGATGATTTAAAGTATAGGGGAAGATGTACATGGGTTATATGCAAATACTATAGCAGTTTGTATAAGGGACTTGAGCATCAGTGGATTTCAGTATTCACGCGAGGTTCTGGAACCCACCCCCCAGATACCGAGGGAGGACTGTCCTATCTACCAAGGCAGCCAGAGGCCTCAGCATCTCCAGTTACATCCCTTTCTCTCAGCCCCACCACAAGGGTCATCTTAATAAACTCTTACTCTAGGGTGGCATTTAACAACTTGCAACACAAAAAACCTGCAAGACTCTCCCGTTAGCAGATATTTTGACAACAGCTCTTTTTCCAAAGGACAGCTCAGAGGACGCCCACGCTAAGCCGAAGTAGCTCTCCAGCAGAAAATCACTCTACACCGCACAGCCCATTGGGTGATCAGTGTTTCCAGGCGCTTGGCTTAGCGTGCTCAATCCTGCGGCCACCGACTGTTCATGTGCAGGCGGTAGCCCCTAGTTTGTGCGGGATGGTCCAGGTGATTCCTCAGAGGACGGCGACTTCCCACCCTTTGTGAACTGATGCTCGAATGCTCTCCAACCTCTCAGGCGTTTATCCTGTGCAGCCATCGCTGGAATCTACAAATTCAGGCTCTGCGCTCGGAGCCCCAAGTTGAGACCTTTCGTACATTCAATTTCTGAAATTCTCCCTTCGGTTCCCGCCACCTACGGTATATTACCCAATTACTCTCTATCCCTTTTTGGTAGTGATTTTAATGCAACTCAACAGGTGCCATAATTTTCTCCTCCGAGGGGGCTGCCCTTCCGTGATGATGAGAACCACTGTATTCCCACTTAATCATATCAGCTGGGATTCGGGGCAGCCTCCAGGTGAAAGGAGAAGGTATAACTGTGCAGCGTTGCTCTTGTTCATTTTGACGGTAGCTCATTCTTGCCCATTTAGATTCCATAAAATCAATGGTGTCAAGGGCACAGCGGGAAAACCGCGAAGAGGCTATAATGACTTAGGGGGCAAAAACAAGTTCAGATGTAACAGGGATGATTTTAGAAGCTTCCCCTTTAGTTAGACAAAATGTGCTACAAACCTAGAAGAAAGATTAATGACCAAAAATAGCACCAACTTAGTAGAGCCACAATTCGCTGATAAAGGAAGGGAGGGATTAAGAGAATATTAAAGCCCCTGATAAGTCTAAAATGTATTTATATCTGTCTATGAAATACAGTCATGCCCAGAAGCACAGACCTCAGTCCCCAGAGTCACAGAGTAACATTTGTTGCTTCAAGAGGCTCCCTCCCGACTAGGAACAGGTCACTGGCCGAGAATCAGGCTTGGTGGAGCTGCAAGGAGAGGATTCAGGAGGTCTGCATATTAATAGACACCCCAGGAGGTTCCGAGGCAGGTGGTTTGTGGACCACACTTGGAGAAACTCTGAAGTCGATGACTCCAGGATTTTTCAGCTGTGAATAATATACACACTCTCTCCAAACCTTCGATTCTTTGTATATCTTAGACTTCATAGCCCCTGTGGACACATGCGGGGAGAGACTGCACCATCTGTTTCTCCCCTATATATATGGATTCCACATGTGCCTCATTTACAATAGAACAACTGAACATATACGTTTTCAGTAAAATCAAATAAATACAGCGTATGGCTTTGAGTATTTTCTTTCCTTCCTTGGCCCAGAAGAAGAACGTAATTTATAGAGGATGACCTGAATCACAAACGCAGCTCCACATCTTGAGAACTAAACACAGACGTGTCCGTGTGTTTGATTTCAGGTTCCATTTCAAACAAACTTGGGGATCTTGTCCTTGCTGTTCTGAAGGCTTCTCTGTTCTTTCGGCCTCAAACCTGAGTTTGACCTCCAATGCCTGATGTCTGTGGAGGTCTCTGAAACCCGGTCGTCATTATGCTGAGCTCTGCCCTGCCCTGCCTACGTGGAAATGAATTTTTTTCTTCTGTTGATCTTTTCCCCTTCAGGGATAGCAAGTAAATTGCAACTCATGAGCCGATGGTGGGCATTTGGCAGAGGCTCATGGAAGGAGAGGGTAGAGAAGGATTCTGAGGCTCTGTAAGGGCTCCAAGTAAAGGAGGGTGATCGGGGCCCCAATGGGGGAGGATGGCGCCACTTTTGTACCACATATTTGCCAGTCTAGCCTGGGCTTTTCTCTTTCAAAGATCTACTCTTTTTTATACATAACGTAGAACTGGAAGAGAACTTGTTCTTCTTTGGATTCCACATGTAAGGTAATACCATGCAGTGTTTTATTTTGCTGTCCAGCTAATTTCACTTCGCATAATGCCTTCCAGCATCATTCATGCTATTGCAACTGGTGGAATTTTCTTTAAAATTTCATTATATATATCACATTTTCTTTATCCACTCATCGATAGATGGATACTTAGGTATCCATTTTGCTGAATGATGTGAATGGCATTCTCAAGGTTTTGGTAGCTTATCAGAGATGTCCTACTTTACTTGGATTCTTTCACCTTCTAATCAATGCATAGATTTGTCAAGTTTGCTGATATGAAGAGTGCTTCAATGTATATGGGAGTGCAGATATCTCTTCAAGATAGTGATTTCTTTTCCTTTGGATATATACCTAGAAGTTGGGTTGCTTGGTCATATGATAGTTCTATTTTTAACTTTTTGAGGAACCTCCATACTGCTTTCCATAGTGGCTGTACCAGTTTACATTCATACCAAGAGTGTATGAGGATTCCATTCCTTCACATCTTCGCCAATATTTATCATCTCTTCTTTTTTATTTTTATAGTAGCCATCCTGATAGGTATGAGGTGATCTGATTGTGGTTTTGATTTGCATTTCTTTGATAATTAGTGTGTTGAGCCCCTACCTTTTTATATATCTGTTGGACATTTATATATCTTCTTTAGAAAAATGTCTATTCAGGTCCTTTGCCCATTTTAAAATCAGATTCTTCTTCTTCTTCTTCTTCTTCTTATTATTATTATTATTACTAGAGGTCTAGTGTACAAAATTTATGCATGGGTAGGGTCCCTAGGCCTGACTGGCAATCAGGGCTGATGGGGGCCTTCCGGCTGCTGGCCGGGGGGCCTCCCTTTCACGACTGCCAGCTGCCAGCAGGAGCCTTCATTCATTCCACGCTGACCCCTGGTGGTCAGCTCACATCATAGCAAGCGATCGGTCTCCCAGTTGAACTCCTGCAGGGACAATGTGCACATTAGGCTTTTATATATAGAGATTTTGCTATTGAGTTATATGAGTTCCTTATATAGTTTAGATAATAGTCCCTTATCAAATATATGGTTGACAATATATTTTCATTTTGCTACTTGTTTTCTTTGCTGTGCAGAAGCTTTTTAGTTTGATATAGTCCCACTTGTTTATTTCTGCTTTTGTTGCCTATACTTTTGGTATCATATTAAAAAAGTCATTGCCATGACCAATGTCAAAGAGCTTTTTCTTTAGGAGTTTTATTAGGTGTATTTTTCCATGGCTTACATTGAAGTCCTTAATCTATTTCAAGTTAATTTTTGTGAATGATGACAATGGTATTCTCTAGGCTTTGATAGCTTATGAGAGAGCCCTATTCTAGCTGGATTCTTTGACCTTCTAATCAATAGATTTGTCAAGTTTGCTGATTTTATTTTATTTTATTTTAAATATATTTTATTGATTTTTTACAGAGAGGAAAGGAGAGAGATAGAGAGTTAGAAACATCGATGAGAGAGAAACATCGATCAGCTGCCTCCTGCACATCCCCCGCCGGGGAAGTGTGCGCAACCCAGGTACATGCCCTTGACCGGAATCGAACCTGGGACCTTTCAGTCCGCAGGCCGACGCTCTATCCACTGAGCCAAACCGGTTTCGGCAAGTTTGCTGATTTTAAAGTTAAATATACTCATAAACCAACATACAAAAAACACCTTTACCCTCATGAAGTGTGTGCCTCATCCTTCAATTGGGAGGAAACCCAATGGAAACAGTTTTCCCTAAAGCTTGCTGTGCACTATTTTAACTCATTGGCTTTATTGCGGGGAGGGGGTATGAGGAGAAGAGAGAGCTTGAGTAAAATGAAAATAAATATTATGCACATCCAACATTCAACTTCTTTGATTTCAGGCAGGCTGATTTAGTGGTCAGAATTCAGGTGATAGGAGTGAAGGGTAGCAAGAAAGACAGAGAGAAAGGGAAAATGGTTATAAGTGGGTAAGCTGAGAGAAGCAATGAGTCCTTGGATAGTAATACTGTTCTCATAACATTTCTATTGCATTGTCTTATTGTAAAGAAGAATCAATAAAAAGATGATGCTCAAGGTTTTTAACTTAGTGAATTTCATCTAGGACCAAATACATCTGACAGCAGCCTGCCTTTTAAAAATGCAAACACTATGCACAGATTTATTAATTTTCATGTTATGAATATTTAAATAAGGCTATCCCTTTGGAATCATTTTACATTGAGCTAATGCACTTACATTTTTAATGAAATGAGTAGTCAACCATTAAAAATAAAATATTGATGTGAATTGTTAGACTAATTGATTGGGGAAGAAAATTATTGTGTAAGCAATCAGAGATTTAAGAAAAATGAATAGAAATTGAACCACTCAATTATTGTTAGCCCTTGGCATTAAGGAAGGCTCTGTCCAATCTATCTTTTTGCTTTATGAACAATCGTGTTGTTGGTTTTAAGTCTAAATAAAATTATCATTGTAAAGGAAGCCTCAGGAAGGGAATGTGAGTCAAGAAGTCATGTGATCTTCAGCAGCAGTACTTACCTGTTTAGTTCTGTTAGTGAGGTAGCTAGACATTAATAAAGGAAGGAAGCAAAGGGGACCGGACAGTATTTCACATGATCAACTAGGGAACATAAGCCTGCTTACTTCCCCAGGAAGTTACAGCTTCACACACTCCCCAGGGAACTGCCCATCAGTTCCCCTGCAGATCGACGTGGGTAGGGATAGAATGATAAAGAGAGAGGTAAGCACATGCGCAGTAAGAGCCACGATGGGGACCACAGAGGCCTGTCAGTCTAGCCTGGGGGAAGAATGGCTTGGTTAAGGAGTGGGCTTTTTTTAAAAAATATATTTTATTGATTTTTTTACAGAAAGGAAGGGAGAGGGATAGAAAGTTAGAAACATCAATCAGCTGCCTCCTGCACACCCCCTACTGAGGATGTGCCCGCAACCGA
>NW_006292095.1:11891324-11901538 GCF_000327345.1 Myotis davidii | reverse complement strand
TCGCGAGCCGCAGTTTGCCGACCACTGGTAGGGCAAGGAGTGGGCTCTTCAGAAGCCCTAGAAAACTTGGGAAGTTGGTTGGTTAGTATAAAAAAGTGCCTAGTCCTTACTAAGCCCCAGATAATATAATCCCAGCTAACAAAGCCCTTTATCTCTTCCCCTCCCCATAACATATGCTTTCCCAGTTCTTCCCATGTTCTCTTCACAGCAGCTATGTGGGGCTAGCAGCACCTGAAGTCCTGGCAGCCACAAGGACTTCACATGCAGGGCCCCAGCCGAGGCACAGCTGGGAAAACAACCTCAGCTAGCCGGACAGCGAGAAAGGCTGGACTGGACTAGCCTTGGAATGCCACAATGTCTGGACACTGGCCCTATTTCCGGGCCTGTTGAAGTCAAGATTGTACGTTTCCATGGCAGGACAGACAGAGGTGGGATATTGGAAACCCAGGGAACTCCTTTGATTTTGCACCTGGTGCCACAAATACATTTTATCACCAGACCTCATCCTCCCTGTGAGTCTCCTGGAATGCTTTCCTTGGGACCCCACAAGAAACCCACTTCTACAGGCAGCACTTCCTGCTACAAAATATGGGGTGGGGAAGTGAGATCATTTGCTTTGTAATTCAGGCTCCAAACCTGCCCTTCTCACCACCCCCCCTCCCCCATTCAACATAGAATACAGTAACTCAAACTGAAGATGTCTCCCCTGAATTTCAAGATGCCTGCACTCTTATCAAGATGTAAATAAATGTAATTTTAAGTCACTTTAAAGATTAGTACTTTAAAATCCTTTTGAAGTATTTTTTTTAAGTGGAAGAATTATTATGTAAAGCAAACCTTGGCATTCCTTCTAAGTATAATTTTCTGTGTTTGATTGTTTTAAAGTGAGGCATACCTTTCTTTGAGTTAAGGGTTTAGGCTTAACCACTGAAGACTGCTCAGTTTTCACATTCTTTTTAGCAGCTGAATCTATAAATGAAGAGCACAGATTCACTGTCACCCCACATTCAGTTAGGAGAGAGTTGATAAACAGAAAAGGCAAAAAGAGCTATCACTCATTCAAGAGAAGATTGAGTTCAGATTTCTTGCCAAAGACTTCTCACTTAGCTGTTTTATGAGGAAGGCACGTATAGGCTCAACAAAACACGAGGCCCAGCATGGTAGGTGCCGGGGCCTCAAAAAAACCACAACAACAAAAAATGGAGAAAGTGAATTGTTGGTATTCTGTAGACAGAAATAGAGACTAGAGGAGTGAAAGCATTAAGGGTATTGGAAAGAGGGTTAAAATGATGCATTAAAGAGGAGAAGCACAGGGCGTGGGTGGTGTGGGAAGAGCCAGGTATAGGAAAAGCAAAAACAGTGCACCAAGTGAGGAAGCAAAGACCCGGATTTGGCAATTAGTGGCATTTAGTGCAGTGCTTTTTAAGCATATAAATCCCCTGGGGAGGAGGGTTTATGGGGGGAATGAGGTCACATATGTAATACCTTAATCAATAAAAAAATTGAAAAAAATGCAGATTTTGAGTCAGTTCTGCATTTCTACCAAGCTCCCAGAAGAGGCCCAGGCCCATCTTGGATGAGTTTGGCTGTTGATCCTAACCTAATCCAGATTGGCTACTCTGATCTTCGTGATAAGGAAAATGGAGAATCAGACACCTGTGTGGCTCCTAAGGATGGGCAGACGCTGGGGTCCGGGCCATCAGACAAAGCTTTAGATGGGAGATCACAGGTTTCAACACATGTTGGCAATGTTTGCTGTCCCAACAGCCTTATCTGAAGCTGCCAGAAAGGCTATGGGAATTTTCTCCAGAGTCACAGGAAAGTCACTAAGCAAAGGCGAATGGACCCCTCAAACAACAACAAACTTCTCTGTCAAAAGGACGACCAAGAAGACCGTTAAAGCATAAAGCTCTGTTCCTGCCTCAGATGACACCTATCCAGAAATAGAAAAATTCTTTCCCTTCAATCCTCTAGATTTTGGGAGTGTTGGCCATCTGAAGAGCAGCAGGCTCCTCCCCTTGAATGGAGTGGCTCTCATGCTTCTCAGTGAGGAGGGGGAACTTGAAAGGCTATTACACCTGCGCCCCCCGCCTTCATCTCTAAAGACGTGCCCTCTTCACCGTGGGAGTCTAGTCAGTTGCCAGCTCCTTCAAGCATCCTGTGCACTCTGGTTGTTGAATTGCCACCAGTTTGCTATGATTTAGATATTTAAATGTCTTAACACTTCGTAGTTTGTGTGTGTGTATTAGTAGCTTGTATTAAGCAAATATTTATTTAAAAAAAAAGGTCAACACTGCTCATCCAGGTTGCAGATTGAGTAGCAAGATTAGAAGATCCCATTTCATCTGTTGGAATGTGAAGAATGTCTGTGCCAAAGAGTGAATTATTTATTAAGTGCCTGTTGTGTACCTAGCAATCTGCTAAGTACTCTGAAGAGTTTAAAAGAAGATGAGAACTGCCTTGTACAGGAGCTTAGAGTCTTATGGAGGAGATAAGACATGCAAACACAACCCACTAGAGTAAAACAGAAGACTGTGTTTTAGAGAGCCTACCTGCGGCCGGAAAGCTATAGGAAGAGGTCTATTAGGCATGGTGGAGCTTAGACAGGCAGAAAGGAGGGGGTGGGACTTTAAATTGAAATGAAAACAGAGGGGAAGAGTGTGGAATGCAGGTGCAAGGAACTGCAGAGACCTCTGTGGGGCCATAATGTTCTATTGCAACCCCATACAGGGACAATCTTTGGGGTTGAAAAGGCTAAGTGTTGTGGCTGGATCTGAGTTCAAAGGAAAAGGCAGGTGTGTCTCCTAGGCATGCAGCATATCACTGGCACAGTAATGGTCATGCAGTAGGTGACTGACTCAATGAACCACAGAGCAGCTATTGTGCATATACTAACATGCCCTGCTGTAGGCATTCAGGTTCTAAAAATGAGGGGAAAAATGGATTCCCATTCTTAACAGTGGGAGAAAAGCATAAATAATGTTTGTGACTTGACAATCCACTTAAAATATTCATGTCTTACTTGCTGCTGAATGAAACAAAAAAATATTAAGGATAACATTTTCCTTCTCACTCTCCATTTTGAAGAACAACCATGTATCTTCAAATTCAGACTCGCTGGGTGTTCAAGGCCTTGAGAAGAAAACCTTGCCTGGCTTTGGGAAGATTTGACCCACTCTAGGTTATGCTGGCATTGCCAGAAGAGGAGGATGTCCTGTACCCACAGGTCCTGGGGCTAAATCACATGGCCACACTGTGTAAAGTGGTGATTAACAGTGGTGTCTCTGTAACTCACCCAGGGCCACGAGCAATGAGTGTGTCTGGAAAGAGGAGAAGGCTTTGCCCAGGAGGGATTGACATTTGGATGGGCCTTGAAGGATGAGGAGAAGCTGCCAGGTGGCACAGGGGTAAGGACCTCTAGAAGGAGGTGTGGCTCCAACAGAGCCATGCCTAAATCCCTGCATTAGGGAAATGATGTGCCATGGTTTTTTAAATTATTATTATTATTTTTTTTTGTATGCCATGGGTTTTAGTTGAAACCTGGGGCACATGAGGGGCTATGCCAGGAGGGAAGCATGGGAAGGTAAACTGAGGCCAAACTAAGAGAAATCTTGAACCTTAGGCAGTAGTTTTTAGATCCCTTCCTGATTAGGCAGAGGTATCCAATCATGACTTTCCCATCTTGCTTGGATCAGATCTGATTGCACACACATGGCATGGGCAATTGGCTTTGGACTATGGTTAGAAAAACATGACTACTCGACCTAAATCTCCATTAGAAATCCTTGTCCTCAATCAGCTGTTCCCCGAACTGTGTGGTGATGAAGGAATACACAGAAGCAAGTGAACCACAGGTGATTTGTGATTTCATTACTAATGTGCTGTATAGTTTTTGGCAAGGGGCAACTTGCCTGAACCTCAGTTTCCCCTGCTGCACTAGGAGTAATGCTTATTTTGGCATAATAAACTTAGAGGTTCTTACAATGCTGGTCCCTGAGTGGTTCCTATGTGCCATTCACATGCATCATCTACCTGATCTTCTAACCACCTAATGAGGTGGGCTCTGTGATCAGCCCTTTTACAGTTGAAGAAACCAAGGATTAAAGTATTTAAATCATTGGCATGAGGACACACATGGCTAACAATTAGGGAAGCTTAATCCCAATTCTGTCTGATCCTAAACTCTTAACCTATACCCAATTCTACAACATCTCACACCTCCAAGATGGTCATTTTTTAACCATCATCATTTTAAAGAAAACCTCCAACTCAAAATTGTTCCAAGTACTTTTAGGACATTTTGCCTCATAATCCACATGCTGCTGGGAAGGAACACAGAATCACCTGATGCTGACTGATAAGACTTTAGAATACACTTGGTTCACTCTTCTCTCTTTACACAAGAAAAGAGGTAAGCAGCCAGGCTGTGGACCCCGAGTCACAGAGGTGGTCCTAGTAATAGCTGGTCCTGTTAAATTTCAATGTGTTTCGGTGTATTGGAGATATGAATTTTTGCACTCACTCATTTCTATTTCTCTACAGTCAAGAGCCATTTTCTGGCTTCCTTTATAATCCCACATTTCAGAGTGACATTGAAAATAAGTATCCTGGGGGCTTGGAGAGGCAGGGTCAGGCAGGTATTGTGAAGCCGATTGACAGCTCCCAACGGAGATCTGGATTCTGATGTTTCCTGGGAGGAGGTTTGGGCATGTGTTGTTTCACAGAAAGTGGTAGAAAACAGTTTTCTCATTATTAAAGTGGATATAATATTATTTAAGATAAAAATGTGATATTAAGTCATAAAATGCTCTTGAAAACTTAAGACCAAAATACTATCAAGAGTCTTAAAACTATATTCATACTCTTTAATTTAGTAACTTATTTCTACAAATTCATTTTAAGGGAAAAATCTGAAATTCACAAAGATATGTAGACATTAATGTGCATCTCATCATTACTCATTCATGTCCTTTAAAAAAGAATAAAACTAAAACAACCTAACTGGTCAACCTCAGAGCAATACCCACAACACAGAATATTATGAAGCCATTAAATATTCATAAATGAATTCAATGACATGACTAAATTCTTATTTTACAATCTTAAGTGGGGGAAAAAGGATGGAGAAAACAATATAAATAGCATGACCTCAAAATGTAAAAAAAAAAAAATCATAGAAAGTGGAGAATGCACTAAAATGCTAATAGAGTTTCCCAATGGGAGGGGTAAAATTATAGGATTAAGAATGATTTTGTTTTTCTGTAAACTTATCATAGTTTTCCAAGTTTTATACAAGAGAATGAGTTTCTTTTATAATTAAAGAAAAAAGAGGCACAGAAAATCTTGTATAAATAGAAAAGATGATCTCTTTAAACACCTGCTTTATTTTCCATTTAGAGCTGTCATCCTACATTGACATAAAGCTGTATATTGACTCAGAATAGACAAGAGTAGTTTCAGCAATACTGAGAACTGGTGGAGACAGCCTCTTTCCAGGGCTGTGGCTCAGAAAAGGAGACCTATCTTCTGAGAGATTGGATGGGAGAGAGGCAGGCCACAGGTGGGCATCTTGCCTTAAGATTGAAGTGATTTTCTCTAGAGAAATTAAAGATCTTCAGACAACTAGTCAACTCCCTCAGTTCCCCCCTCCCAAGTTTTATTGAGGTATACTTGATATAATCTGTGTTAAGTTTAAGGTGCACTGCATGTTGGTTTGATACATTTACATATTATGAAAAGATTACCACCATTGCCTTGACTAACATCCCATCAACCCACTCTTGTTGCCGATAAGAAAACTGAGCCCAAGGATACAGTGAATGACCAAGACTCCCAGCTCCTGGTCAAGTTTGGTTCCACTGTCCCAGCTGCCTCCCCAGCTTTGAAATAAATGTCTGGGTGCTTTAAATAGGCATTTGCAGTTTATTATTATAATGGAAACTGTGAGCTTTCACTGTTCCTCTGCGTGGCCCCAGCAACAATGATAGGACACCAAACACTGCCAGTCCCTGTAGAAAGCACACCCCTGCTACTCTCAGCAGACTTATTTCTGAAATGTTTAGATCCCTGGTCCAGAAGTTGGCAGGCTGGCTGCCAGGATCTGTGGAGGTAATCTGCATTTCTGGAATTCTTGAAGGTGAAAGGGAGAACAATATCCAATGGACATACCATTTTCAGAAACTTGGATCAGCTCCCTGGTATAGTGGGGATATTCTTAGCCCAGTTTGCAGAAATTATGCAACTCTTTCTTGGCCATGGGAATAGACCAGAAGGAGGTGGCTGCACTTGAAAATGTAAGGAGAATTTGGGATGTCTGATGATAACATGGAGCAGAGCAAACCTCTAGACACGATGCCGAGAATCCCATTAGGATGGAAATGTTGGGTGTGACAATCAGTGGGAAAATGGGCTGGGGGTGGAATCTAGCTGGGGCAGAGGGAAACCTCCTCTGACTGGTACATCTGAGTACCCACTCTACCCTTTCTAGGGAAGTGGGTGCCTTAAGCTTTCAAAACTGGCACACATCTGGGACTGGTGGGCTCAATATCTCAGACTCTTGCACTTTCCGCACCGAACCCTGCCCCGCCATGTCTTATCGCTTGATGTGCCTACTTCATTCTATTTTCTTTGGCACCTGAGATCCCAAAGCAACAGTGGCAATGCTGGAAGCGACATCATGTTGATGCAGACAGAGCACAGGTGTGTCGACAGCAACCAAAAGGATGAACAATCAGGGAGGGGGGAGGAGTCTTTTCCAAGGTTCAAATACAGAGCAACCTATTGGTGACAATGAGGTCACCAGTGTTTTCAGCTTCCACAAGGAGAATTTGTAAGTTTCCTTTATGTTCTGTCTGAGGAACAGAAAAGCACAAAACACTGAGGACTGCAATAATTATATTGGAAAATACTTGCAATATAACTAACTGGGATTTGCAAGGTCTCATTAAAGTAAGAAAAATGAAATCTTGGACCAGCTGGACCTCATCCCGGCACAAATTTGTGCACTGGGCCTCTAGTCCTATCTAATAAAAGAGAAAGATGCAAATTGACTATACCCCCGAATGCTTCCCATTGGCTAATCAGCAGGATATGTAAATTAACTGCCAACCAAGATGGCGGCTGGCAGCCAGGCAGCTGAAGTGAACAGGAGGCTTGCTTGCTCCAGTGATGGAGGAAGCCAAGGTTCACCGCCTGCCGCCACCCAGCTCTGAGCTCCAGATGCAACAATATTGCAATTATAGAAGCTAAACAAGCTCCAGAAACCTGCTTTCAGCCAGCAGTGGGCTCAGAGCTTAGAGCGGCAGTATGGCAATAGAGTTTCAATTATAGAAGTTAAACAAAGCCCAGATATCTGCTTTCAGCAGCCAAGGCCTCAAGCTGGAGCCTGCCTCAGAGCTAAAGCTGGCTCTCCGCTCCAGTGACAGCCATAGAAAGTAAATAAATCCCAGAATAAAAAAAGTAAAAAGAAAAAAGGAGAGGCTGGGAGCTTCAGTCACCCACCAGCCTGAAAATGGCCCTATCCTATACTACAGGCAGGGCGGGACAGCGCGAGCTGCCATCCGGGCCCCATGTGCAGCCCTGGGCAGCGGGGCATAAGCCCCGCCCCCAGCCAGGACCCCTATGTGCCACCTGAGCCTCCAGCTGGGACCCCTGTGCTGCCTAAGCCCCGCACTGCTAAGCCCCGCCCCCAGCTGGGAACCTATGACTATTGGAGAGCAGGAAAGTGCCGCTGGGCCCTGGGTTGCTATGGTGATCTGGCCATCTGTAAGTAGAAAAGTGCGGCCTGTAGGCAGCCCCAAGCTGGGCCTGATGCAAGAGCAGGAAAGCCCAGCCTGCGGGAAGCCCCCAGCTGGGCCTGCTCCCCCGTCGCCATGGCAATCCTGGAGCAGGAAAGCCCAGCTTGCAAGCAGCACCCCCATCCTGGCCATAGCTCAAGGGAGAGTACAACATGCAGTGGAGGCCAGGAACCTGAGAGATCAACACAGAGGGGCTCCTGCTCCAAGCCTCCATGGTGTGGCGAAACCCCATCCCCCAATGCACAAATTTTGTGCACCGGGCCTCTAGTCTATATATATAAAAGCCTAAGCAGCCATCCGACCATGCGACTGTCTGACCAATAGCTATGATGTGCAATGACAACCAGGGGGCAGATGCTCAATGCAGGAGCTGTCGAGCTGCGGTGACTTGGAAGCTGCGGTTCTCGGGTGACACACCTGGAACCAGAGAGGAGGGAGCCTGATTCGGGGGTGCATCACCTGAGAACCACCCTCTCACAATCCAAGACCCTTCGGGAGATGTCAGAGAGCTGGTTTCAGCCCGATCCCTGCAGGTCAGGCCAAGGGACCCTACCGGTGCACGGATCCATGCACCAGGCCTCTAGTTATTTATAAGCTTGGTAGGTAGCGCAGTGGGGAAGTACAAGACACTGTGAGGTTATATAACAATATACACAAACTTAGGGTGCAGATCCAGATTAAATGAGATGGTGTGCATAAAGTGCTTAGTATGTTTCCTGGCACTTAGTACGTGCTCAATAAACCGTAGCTGTTATTTTTGTTACTATTCATGGCCTGAAAAACATGCTTCAAGGGGGCAACACCTTCTTCAGACATGTGAACTGGGAAAGGAAGTCTATGATCCACATGCCATTCATTCATTCATTCAGTTATGTGTTCATTAATATACTTCTTTATAGCTTATATGTATAAGGCACTGTACTCACTGATAGAGATATACAAAAATAGATAAGAATCCCTACCCTCAAGGGGCTCGAATTTTAATAAGGAAGAATAATATAAACAAATAGTTGCAAAATAGTACAATAAGATATACATCATTAGCCCCAAATACAGCAAGTCCAATTCTGCCTTGCAGAGTCCAAGAAGCCTACACTGAATAAAGGGAGGAGTGTTGAGTGTTTCCTTCCCACGTCCCACGTGGGTCAGGGTTCAGGAACTGGAAGCAGAGCCGCACACAAATGAATATGAAAAGACAAGAGATGATTTGGAAATATTGGGGGACCAGGAGGTCAAGTCCAACTCAAGGGGAAGGACTTCCCCTTGTGCTCAGGCCTCACCAAGCTTTTATTGATCTGGGATGCACCCATAGCATAGCCCTTAAGCAGGCAACCCCCTGCAACAGGCAGACTAGCCCATCAGCCACGATTTACATAATAATAAATGGGAGAGTAGTTTCAGCTACCATTGTCTGGACAAACAGAGGTGGCGCCTAGCTCCGACCTTTGCTAGGGCTTCAAAGGCACCCAGCCTTGGGTTGGGGGAGGGTTAGGGGGGGCGTTTCTCTGTCTATGCTTATCAGATAGTGAAGGCAATAAACAGTTTCCCACAGAGGGGATTGAGTCTAGAAGGACAAGTGGCTGTTCTCCAGGGATCCTTGTTTTATTTCTGTTTGTCCCCCGGGTGTGGAGAGTTTCACAAGATGATTTATTTTTATGCTCCTATTTCCATATTTGATCTCTCAGTTCAATCACCTGAGGCATTGCCAAACACACACACACACACACACACACACACACGTTGGAAAGAGTTCATTGCCGGGCTATAGCTACAGAATTTTTTGGCTATGAGAACAAACTCAGAACAGGCTTATCTCTTAACCATAAAATGGTCCATCTCCACCAGGACCGTGACTCAAAAGATAAAATGTGATCCAATCAAAATTTCAAAGAACACTCCAACTATCTGTGTATCCAAGGAGGTGAGAGATTTCTGGGTCCTGGTCCCTGGGATAGTCATGAAATGCCTGTGAGAGAATGAGGCCGGTTTCCCAGAGTGCCATTTTCCAAGCTGCCACCCTCAGGCACAATCCCGCCCTCTCTGTCCCCTGACTGCGGGGCACAGAGCCTCAGCGTCCTGGCAGCAGAATTTGTCTAAAATGTCTCACATGAGGGTGAAGAAGAAAAGAATAAAAATTTGAGGAAGTTCCAAAGGCCTCCTCAGAGAGGGGCGGCGATGGTTTTGTTCCTTTAAGCCTGTCTGTGACGGAGAGACCAAGGCTGTCTCCACTGTGTGGCCTTTTCTCTGCCAGGAACTCGGGCCAAGAAGCGAAGCCCAGGCTCGGAGTTGACTGATGGCCCAGAGAAGTGTGGAGCCATCTGATGCCTTCGCCTGGGCGCCTGCGTGGCCTCCTCGTGCGCAGAACAGAGTAACTGGGTCTGCCAGGCCCACGCCCTGGAGACTCCTCTTGTCTCTGGC
>NW_006292095.1:11874499-11891222 GCF_000327345.1 Myotis davidii | reverse complement strand
CATCAATTGGAGAAGAATCAAACTTGTCCCTTTTCTAATTCGTGTCCAAAGCAAGCAAGCAAACAAACACAGCTCTAGCAAAATAGGAAAAAAGAGTTTGTTCCTGAACAGAAGAGGGTGTGGAGGATAGCTAACCCTGGGTACTCCTCTCTCAGCTCCATTAATCTTGACCATCTGCCCATGCCTTCTCCATTCTACCCCAGAACCTGTACATTCAGAGAGAAGGCCTATTCACCAGGAAAAAGAGACTAAATGGACAATGTGGGGGGTTTTTAATCATAAGAATATTCATGAGTGTAATGTGAACTTCATAAACCAATACATCTGATTTTTTCATTGGCCACACTCTAACCAGAGAAGGAAGAATCCAGGAGAGTCTGTAACAGAAAGTTCCTCTCTGCAAAGGGACTCGGGTGCTTAGGGACTGCAATGTCTCTATCATAAATTGAAAAGTCAGAAGCAGGAAAGGTAGAGAAGGAGGAACACTTCAGGGTTTAAAAAATTGAAGCTGCTTCTCGGAACGTGATGAGTATTCCCTTTGGCTTCATGGCTCCTCCAAGGAGTGAAGACTCAGAGAGAAACGTACAGGCCAAGTCCCTCTGGAAATTCCACACAGAGTGGAAAGGCTGGTGGATTCAGGAAGGATTTCCGTCAAGATGTGAACAGTGGTTGTCTCCACGTTGTAGGAGTTTATGGAGTTTTCCTGTCCTTTTTATATTTTTCTTGACTGCACTTTTCTTTATAATAAACCTGAGCAATTTTATAACCAGGAAAGAAATAAAATACTCATATGAGCATGGTTTCCTCCTTCCAGAAACCTCAGTAAAATTAAAAAGGGAATAAACTCATAACAGTCAAGATAATTGAAGGAGACAGTGAAGGTGAGATTCTAACACGCTTTCAGAAGATGTAAAGAAAATCAAATCCCGGAAACCATATTCCAGAGTGGCGGGGAGAGGCAAAGGGGTGGGGGGCGTTGCAGAGGAGAAAATGCAAATCCTACACTCTTCTCACCCATCTCTGAGTTTGGAGCCTTGGCAGCCAAACCCTGGGCACAAATATGAGCTCCCTTCTCTACAGAGGTTGACATTCTTCCTGAGATTTAGGGCTTCTAGGCCCCTGGGTGGCCACCCCCAGCTTTTTACATTTGGCAGCTTCCCAGCCAGACTCCTCTTTCTGCTCACACAAAGGTGAAGCCTGCCCTTCAATGCGTCCCACCAAAGGGTGCCATGGTATTGGAACACCGTCAAAGAGCAATGAATGGGATCCATTTAACCTGAGGGCACAGCCCATGCTTCATGATATTGGACCCAGAGTATAATTCTAGCTCAGTGCCTGCCTCCATATTTATAGAAAGAATTCATTAATGTATTAATAATTTCAGTTTATTAACATAAAGTTTATTAGTTTCCAACCTGCGAACCAGCCTAATGGAACACAGAGGACTTAACTATGGCTGTAGAAAAAATGTAATATGATCAACCTTGACAGTCTAAAAACAAATTCCATATGTCAGGAAATGAGAAGGATATGGGGAGAAGGGTGGAGTACTTATATCTTAATCTAATTTAGTTGGGAATCAAGAAGCACTTTCTATATAAATTGGTACAGCCATTATGGAAAATAGTATGGAAGTTCCTCAAAAATTAAAAATAGAACTACCATATGATCCAGTAATCCCAGAAGGAAGAAAGGGAGGAAGTTGGAAACTTATGAAATGAGAAATAGAGAACGGAAAGAAGTAGAAGAAGCAGAGTGTCAGAATCCAGCTATGATGGCCGTGACTTAGGCACAGATTAGAACTGGCGATGCTGATGATGTGTAACAAACACTGATTACTGAGAGGAGAGCCAGACGGCCGAGAAGTAAGGAAAAGAGGCCGAGGAGAAAGAAAGGGAACGGAAGGGTAGGGGTAGAGAGGATTGAAGAAAAGGAAAAAAGGAAGGGGGAGAGAGAGAGGGAAGAAGGAAGGAAGGAAGGAAGGAAGGAAGGAAGGAAGGAAGGAAGGAAGGAAGGAAGGAAGGAAAGGAAGGAAGGGAAGAGAAGAGGGAGGGAGAGAGGGAGGAAGGGAATGCCAAATGCCATCAGGAGGTTACCTCTGCTATATCTAACCACTGATGTTCTGTCACTATCACCCAGCACAAGGTTTCAGGCGGTATAAAATCTGTCTGATTGTTTGGGTGGATTTTCTCTCTCTTTCTGAAAATGATTTGACTCTCTGACAGTCATTGCTTCTGAGTTTGAGGCATGAGGTACAGCAGCCCCTAAGTACATTGAGCTCTTGTGCCCTGGACTGGCTCACTGCCTCTCTTAGTCATTGACTGTCAACCTCTTCTTGACTCTGCCTCCTACAGACTCACCCAGCATGGGCCAGGGTTCTGCCTGGACCTTCAGCTTCTGGCCTTGTTTATCTCCACACCAGTCTCTTCATCCTGGCCTTGTTTTTCCTCCTCTGGCCTCCAACCCAGTCAACCCAAGGTTGACCTATGGCTGCCAGGCCCATTGAGCACAAGAGACAGAGCATCCTTGTTAAGCTTGGACTGCTCAGGAGATGGGTGAGCTAAGAAAATTCACTAGCAAGAAAGGCTCTGCACTAGAACCAAGAATCATGCAGTGTGTAGAGGATACAACATGGGCTTTGGGGCCAAACCAAGCTGCTCAAACCCTAGATCTGTTGCTAATTTTTTCACGTTGGTAAGAATACTTAACTCCTCTGAACTTCTTCTATCTGTAAAGTGAGGATACTGGCATCTCCCAGAAACATGGTTTTATTAGAAAGATTAAATGAAGCCTCCCATACTTCTGACTTGCAGTAGGTACATAAGGTTAGATCCCCTCTCACCTCCAGTTCTCCTATCCTTCTGCTTCCCTTTACCTTATGTGAAGTGAAAAACAATGAAATGCTTTGCAGATGATCAATGTAAGGTTAAGTAATGCCAGGACTGATAATTTTGCTGCTTTGCTGTGAGTCTTTATTTTAATGACGGGTACACATTCACTTTTTTGGGGGGGAAAGCCCTTCTTTCAGGCAGCTTGCCTTGAAGGTAGGGAAGGCATCTGGGGACCACAAGGATACATTAGGACTTAGGGTCATAATGTTTTTTTAAAAAAAAATATGTATTTTTATTTATTTCAGAGAGGAAGGAAGAGGGAGAGAGAGATAGAAATGTCAATTATGACAAAGAATCATTGATCAGCTGCCTCCTGCACGTCCCACACTGGGGATCGAGCCTGCAATCTGGGCATGTGCCCGGACTAGTTCATAGGCCAATACTCAACCACTGAGCCATGCTGGCCAGGCTGTTTTTAAATATTAAAATTAGAAGGAACTTAGAGGCTATCCAGCTGTCGTTTATGGAAGAGGAATTTGACACCCATAGAAGTTAAGTTGCCTGATTCAATGTCACATACCAGATCTTTGCACTTCCTTAAATAAACATTTTAAAAATCACAGGCATTTTTAAGTATTTTTTTAAATGTGAAAACATTAAATGACACTGTAGTTAAATGCCACTACATGTTAAGAGAAAATTTTTGCCTAAGCATCAAAACTACTTGTAGTCCTGGCTGGTGTGGGTCAGCTGGCTGAGCATAGTCTGGTGCACCGAAAGGTCACAGGCTCAATTCTTGGTCAGGACTAATACCCAGGGTGGGGGTTCAATCCCTGGTCAGGGTGAATACAGGGGTGTAACCAATGAATGTTTCTCTCTCACATTGATGTTTCTCTCTTTCTCCCCCACCCCTTCTCTCTCTCAAATCAATAAAAACACATATTTTTTAAAAAGCTACTTGTAGATAGTGAATTTGTAAGAGTATTTATTAAATGTAGGAGATGTGATATATTCCAAACAAAAATAACCAGAAATCCTGTTGCTTAGTGTTTTATAAAGATGACTAAAAATACACAGCACAATTTATATAAGAAATTTAAATAATTTCTAGTGTTTTCTTGTGTCTGATGAGTTAGTATATTAAATACACTATATACGTGTATATATATGTGTATATATATATATGTGTGTGTGTGTGTATATATATATAGTGGAGTTTATTAGGATTGATGAAATAGAAGACCATTAGGCTACAATACCATATGACAAGCATGATATCAGGAAGTGACTTATTTTTTGGATGCCAGAGAGTCTTGATTGTTTGAACATTGACTGGTCAATATTAGTCAGCATGGTCACAGGCTATGATTTGTGATCTAGTTCATGTTAATGTCAAACTTTTTAGGAAACTTAGTGAGGCGACATTTATAAGGGCATAAATTTATGCCTGTTTGTTTCATTATTTGCCAGCAATTGGTTAGGAGTAAAAGGTTAGGATTGTGAAATGTCAGGGATGTAGTAGATAACACTGGCACCAAATATGCTTAGGTGGCTTGAACTCCTGATAGCGATACTCTAAAGCAGAGGTACCATTTTCTGCTGTATTTTGTGGGCTTTGAATGAATCAGCTTAGGTGCTTTTGAGTTGGGAATGGTTTTTGAATTGTTGGAAGAAATTGCCTTGTTTATATGATCCAAGGAAGAATCTCCGTGACAACTCACAAAAAACTAGACTTGGAATCTTTCTTTTCAAGAGTGTCCATGAGTTAGGAGGTATCTACACACTGTAGTTAAAAAATGTAAGAGTCAACTCACTCATTTCTAAAAAAATTACCTCAAAGATACTCATTTTCTGGGCATGATCTGGCTCACCTAACTATACTGGAATGAGTTTTCCAGAAAGGAAAGTTATAGCTTGAACTTCATTCTCAAAATTGTATATTTGAAGATTCCAAAAAGTGTATTTTAAACTTAATGCAAATGAAGTAACACGGTTCAGTTTGCTTACTCTCAAGGAATAAAGGAAGCACTATAAATTGATATTATTAAATTCTAGGGCAAATTAGTCCTGGAAACTAAATGAGGCAATATTGAAGTACCAGAATTCTAACTGTGCCAATATTCTGTTCATGTTCAGAACACAAAATGGAAGACTAGACACTGACATTTGGTATAGAAGGAAATGTGTCAGGTTTCCAGATTCATATGAAGGAGAAATGAATTATAAAGAGGAACATTTTGATTTATTATTAAACATTTTTGCTCTCAATTTGCATTTTCATAAATATCTAATGTAACTGATATTACACATATTTATAGGTAAGCTGCATACATTAAAGTTCAATAACAATACAGCCTGTGTGCTGAGTTTTCTTGATTCCAGCCCACTTCACTCATTTCTGTTACCTGCCTGCTGTGCAGGTATGCATCTTTCAACCCGGACCTGAGGGTCCCTGAAGCTGAGGGAACGCTGGTTTCTGCACAGCATGTGGCTGAGGCTGGAGATGAAGTCTCTGAGTTCAGAAGCAGAGCATTACTTGGCCTGGGCAGCGATTCAGGGCCTTGTCACTGCACAGGCAAGCATCTGAGACCTGTGCCACATGGAGCCTTGTCTGTAATGCTGTGTGGCATGGACATTCAGAGACTTCAGTTAACTGCTAAGAGCTGTCAGTTCCCCCTGTGCTTGGCCTTGGAGCCAGGACTGAGCATCAGCACTAAGGACTGAGCTAGCCTGAGATACAGGGATATTTTTGAATGAGGAATGGAGGCTGTCAAGAGGGAGATACTTGACTTCCTATTAATAGGACCAGTTGGGGCCTAAGTGGTTGACCGACACAATAAAGGATAGATTCATTTATATTTTTCTTTTCACTGGATCTTGGGTACATAGAATGAGATTAACCCTAACTCTTGATTTGCAACACTCCCATCATTGGCCCATGCATGGTCTTCTTTCCGTGTCTGAGTGAGCGCAGTATTAATTTAATTATTCAGAGCTAGGAATGCACTCATACTCCAAGTTCCATAGTGAAGAACACTGAGCCTCACAGTGGACCCTACTCATATTGAGATCTCAGAGAAGGGAGTGCAGACAGGACAGCCAACATTGACTGGGCATCTACTCCTTGCCAGGCACTATGCTGAACCCTTTGCAAACATTACCTATTTAATTCCCCCAAAAGTGTCCCTGGCAAGCAGAGGCAAGCCAATGGCTCCTCATCCTTCCTGCCCGTGGTTCTTTCCCACTACCGTAAACTGGCTGGTCAGAAATAGAATCCCTGTGAGCGACAAGAACATTTCAGTGCAATATCCGCAGGTGGTTGGGTGGTTTGATGTTGGGTGACTTTCAATTTTCACAGCTGAACTTTAAAATCTCATTAAAACAGCTTTTTGTTGCTATTTGCTGAGTTGAAATCGGCAGTGATTCAGCAAACAAGCAGACACAGCAGGTTGCCTCTCTTGGCAGGTATAACGAGGGCCCTGCAAAGTCTACAGCTGAGAACGAAAAATGTGGCTTCAGAGCTAGAGCATTGTGAGCCCTTTTTTAAGGAGTGTCTTCTGCAGATCGTAACTGATCTTTCTATGTGAATGACTTTGAAAGAAAAAGGAGACTCTTTCTTCTCCCCCACAGTTGGCACTGTTTGTACTGGCAGAAATATCGGATGGGTGGATTACTAAGAGGTTTGGAAATGTCTGTTAGTGTCTGATGCAACCTGATGTCCTGAATAACATTAATTAAAAAAAAAAAGTTCTGGACCAGGAAGGCTCTCTCTTAGACTTAGAGCTGCTCTAAATCCCCTAGCTGGCCCTTACCTAGGGTTTTAAAAGTTTTTCTTAGCATCTGGCTGGAAGAATCATGAGAAAACTGCAGCGGCTCCATATTTATTGCACATCTACTATGGGCAAGGGTCTGCTGAGACAGGGCCCTCCCTGAAGTGGCTCGCAGTCCAATGATGGAAGTAGAAAAGGGCTCTGGAAATTGTAATTCAAGGTCAAGAGAAAGAAGGGCCATAGGGGAAGCACAAGGCAGGGACAAATCCCGTGAAAGGGACTTAAGATCAATGTGTTCCTTCCAGTGAGATTTGCAGATCTGGAACTAGATGTGCAAAGGGATCTCTGTGACAATGAAGGACGGAAGATGGGGTAGCCGCTGGGGTGGAGATGGTGACTTACATGAGGACACATGGAGAAGACTTCCTTAGGTTGGAGCCACTATGCAAAGAGGAAATGTGGGGGGTGAGGGGCAGATCAAAGCCAGAGATAAGGAGATCAAGACCTTACCCGTGCTGCCCATCAGCGTTATGGCCTCACCCTGACCTTGTCCTTCTTCCCCATCTTCCGTGCTCTCAGGTCTAACTTAGCAGGAACTCAATTCCAGCCTGTCTTCTTCCTTGTCACCTCTCTGTTCTCCTTAGGAGCCAGATCACTGGCTAAATTACCAAATGACCAAAATGATGACATTAGTAATAACTGAACTGATTTGCTCCCAAAAGGCCAATCCTAGCAGTGACACCGTCAGTCACTCCACAGCAGGCCGGTAGGAAGGTATTCAAGGACTTGGAATTGTAAGTTCTTAGCAGCACTCATACCGCTGGTATCAAGACCTCCTAACCATCCCTGACATCAAGGGAGCTAGGCCTACGGCTCAGCAGCCCCACTCCCTCCTGCCTGTAGGTGACTCAGAGACCAATTGCATGCGTGTCCTTATTTCAGGTCCCTACGTTGGTAGCATTCAAGAGGATTAAGGTCTGAATTAAGGGCACAAAGCCCCTCTTCAGCCCTAGGGTAGCTGGGGGGTCCCAGTGTCCGGTGTGACCTTGCCGGGGTGTGGCCAAGAGAACAAGTCGCTACTCAGCCTGGCCGGCTGTTTACGTGGGGACCCAGGCGCTCCGCACCAGCTGCTGCCCGGGGTCTGTGGCTGCTGACAGGCTCTGGGTGGATAAAGTGGGCATTCATTTCCTCCAGAGGCTCCTCGCAGGGCATGCTCACCACGGCAGCGGGAGTGAATGAGACGGGAGTGCAGAAAGCAGGAGGGAGAGGCAGCCATGTGGGGGGAGCCCAGTGCGACTGCAAGGCCACGGTCAGCTCAGGGTTGAGACATTGGCTGCAGGGAACGTGAACTCTTATTGCTTGACCTGCCTGAGTCTAAATGAGGCTAGTTAAACATTTCTAGCCCAATGTCCCCTCAATGAGCTGCCTGCTAAGAAAGGGTGGACAGACCCAACACTCTCAAATCAGTTTGGCCGCAGTTCAATCTTTTTGATCCTCTGTGAAGAGCTGGGTCAGTTCTCTCTGTGATCTGCTGATAAGAGTCCTGGATGCGGAATTAGACCTTGGGTCTATTCCCAGCCTGACCACCATGTCCGTGACCTCGGAGCAGTTATGCAACTGTTCCCGGCTTCTGGGTCCCCCCTTTAAAACGGACATCATACCATTGTGCTACCTACTCACAGGGTGGCCGAGAGGATCAAATGAGAAAACCACCACAAGTCATGTTTGCATGAGTGGGAAGTAGGTCCTCCAGACCAGTGTGGGCAAGTCGTTCTGCTAAGGGCCACGTAATAAATATTTAGGCTTTGTGTATCACCTAAGGTCTCTGTTGCATGTTCTTCTTTGTGGATGTTTTTTTTGTTTGTTTGTTTGTTTTTGTTTTTGCAAACCTTTAAAAATGTAAAAATCCTTTTTAGCTTTTGGGTCACACTAAAACAGGCCCTGGGCTGGATTTTGCCAACTTCTGCTCAAGACAAACCACGAGAAAGGGCTGCAGGTAGGCTCAGGTGTTGTGATAAATCTAAATAAACATAATAGTAAGTAAATAAAGTATAGGTAGTGTATGAGTGTACAAATCTATGGCATTTTCTGTCTGGTGGCTCCACTAGTGACATGAACCCCAGCTCACGGGCCATATTGTTCAAGTTCTCCTAGAAAAGCCCAGCTGGCATGGCTAAGAGGCTGAGCGTCGACCTATGAACCAGGAGGTCATGGTTTGATTCCAGTCAGGGCACATGCCCGGGTTGTGGGTTAAGGCCCTGGTGTGAGGTGTACAGGAGGCAGATGATCAATGATCCTCTCTTATTATTGATGTTTCTATGTCTCTCTTCCTCTCCCTTCATCTCTGAAAACAATAAAAATATATTAAAAATCTAGAATACTTTGCCATTCACCGAACACCTCACTGCCCGGACTACAGCATCCATGCTGACCAGCTTAGGAGTCTCAGCCTGGAGGTCAGATCTCAGCCTCTGTTCAGCCTAAGAAGTTCACTGAACCCCATGTTAATGAAACCCTGAGCGGAGCATCCTGCCTCCCTAGCCAGTGTAGCCTGGGCATAGCTCCTGCAGGGAGAATGGAGTGAAGGCTTTTATTTGGAGGCCACTACTGTTCATGTAAGAATAACAATTAATATTACTTGTGACAGGGCACAAACAGTACTTTGTTGACAACGTGTTTTTAAGCTGTGTCATTATTTCTCCTGCAACACCCGAGTGCGGTAAGCTGGCTTTGTCACCGTCATTTGCGAAGAGGGGAATTGTGCTGATGAATAGTCATATAGTACTCAAGACACTAACGTCAACTTTCATGATTGGGGCAATGCTTTCTGGTTCCTTCTGTCTCTGATGAGGAGTTGGGTCCCTGCTTCCCCTTGCATGTCAGTTTCCTCTTTCCTTATCCTCACTCCTTGGTTGGAGATACTAGAAGATCCACAAAATGAAGCCTGGATGAGAACAGCAGAGGGCAAAGAAGGTTTGCTTCATTCCCTTCCCTTCCAAAGTGTTTTCAAAGAGAGATGGTGGATCAGTAACATTTAGACTAGAATAAAGAAGCAGCCAGATTTCAGCTATCCCCATGCAAGAGATCGTGCCAACCGAGTAAATGTTGCTGTTGTTGGTGCTATGTGGAAATACAATGAAATAAATGCACCATTTTACAACCCATTCTTAGTGTCAAAACCACCTTTACCTTCTTTTCACAGAGGGTACTATGGAGGGCCAGAAGGGTGTGAGCTTTTCAAGAAGAGGACTGGTGTTCAGAGCTGATACCAGCACGGCAGTTTCTGATTCTGGTCCAGTGCACTGTCTGCTGCACCTGCTGGCTCCCAGGTGTCAGCTGTCCTGATGGTCACATCCCTACATAGCTATACTTCATGCTTGTCATTTTATTTTTATGATCTCAAGAAGTCTTTCCCCACTCCAGTTGAAGTTCTCTAACATTCCTAACTCAATACAATGAACCTTGCATGATTATTTCATGTTGTGAGCACTTTGAAAGGTCAACTCTACTATTACAGCACCACACAGAGTTAAAGTTCCATTCTGCAGAGGAAAGTTCTAGTCTTTCAAACACAGACCACCTCAAACATGGACCAAGCATCTTATAAATGCCTGACCCTGCTCACAAGAGGAAAAGTGCAAGAGGTTCAGGGAAAGTCTAGCATCTTCCAGGGTAAAATCACCCTAAGTACCCATCATAGCGATGATGGTCATCTGAGCCATTTTTACGTATGAAGGAAAGTACTTTAGAAATAAACACCTAGCCAAGGACAATGCCTGGCAACCACTAGGCACATGATCGAGGTTAAGTAAATGAATGAAAACTCCTCTAAGGAGATTTTGAAGGTGAAGCTTCTTAGGAGAAGAATTGGACATGCTAATGAACTTAAAAGTTGAATGGCTTATTTGAGAACCCTGCACACAAACATCAACTTCTTAATAAAACATAATAAAGAGAGAAGATAGATGGCAGTGTCTCCCACACAGAAAACTATGGAGACAAAAAAATAAATAATTCTTACTCTGCAATTTTGGTTTCATTACACTACATGCATCTATCACTGTGTTGTATTTCAAAACTGTGAATTTTTACTAAAATTTGGGTTGATTGATCCCTGATAGTATATGAGAGATTATGTCCTAATCTAAGCACAAAACTTCCCAATGACCATTAATCCCAGGTGTGGAGTGTGAGTCCTTGTTAGCTTTAGCCCTAACACTGGACATTCTTGAACATGTCTTCAGACTTTGGGGAAGGGGCATCCTGCTGTCTGGAGGCTGAAGCCCTTGATATAGGGCCTCCTGAGTACCACTGGCCATCAGCTTCATCAGAACCCTGAAAAGGGAGAGGTATCCATGAGTAACATATTCAGGGAAGGGAAGGTATGCCAGACCCTCCCTGAGGAACCGCTGATTTTATTCTTCCCACTTCTTATTCCATTATTCCCATGGGGAAGACAGGTAAAAACACACTTGGGAGAGAATGTCATTTTTCAAAACATCCTATGACTCCCACTAACTTCAGGATAAAACAAACTTATTGGTATGGTAGACAAGACCTTCCATGATTTGACTTCAATCTTCCTTTCTAATCCTTACCTTCTGTCACTTCCCTCATACTCCATCAGCCTCTGTGAACTCCTGTCCCTTCTCAAATGTACCCTCTTCTTTTTTTTACCTTGTGCCTTTGCCTATGCTAATCCCTGTGCCTGAAAGGCCCTTTTTTCTTTCTGTGCTTGGTGAACTCTTACACACCCTTCAAGACCTAGTTCAAATAGTCCTCCTGAAGCCTTTCCTGACTATCACAGGCAAAGGGATTTCTTTTCTCTGTTCACCCTTAAGGTCTTATGCAAATTTCTATGATGACGATACATATGGCTCTTCAAGAATTCTTTATTTATATGTGTATCTCCTCCACTAGTCTGTGAGCTTCTGATCTATAGGGGCTGTGCTGCTTATTATTACCCCCAGAGCCTAACCCAGTACCTGGCCATAGTAGTCTCTAAGAAATGTTGAATGAATGAGTGAATGATCTGGAAATAGGTCTTAGAAGGCTTTGATAGTCCAACAAATTGATTCAGTCTCAGCTCTCCTCAGTAGTGTTACGCTGTGGGCTATTAAAAATGATCCAGCAGAGTACAGGAAGAAAATATTGTAACTCCTGCTTATATTTGTTCGTCAAAAATTAACAATCAGCCGAAACCGGTTTAGCTCAGTGGATGGAGCGTCAGCCTGCGGACTGAAAGGTCCCAGGTTCGATTCCGGTCAAGGGCATGTACCTGGGTTGCGGGCACATCCCCAGTGGGAGATGTGCAGGAGGCAGCTGATCGATGTTTCTCTCTCATCGATGTTTCTGGCTCTCTATCTCTCTCCCTTCCTCTCTGTAAAAAATCAATAAAATATATTTTAAAAAAAATTAACAATCAATTTCATATGAATTGATATCACATGTACTTAGTTTATAAATAAAAATACATACATTAAAAATAAGGTATACATTAATAATATTTTAGGCTACTGTTATAAGCAATGGGAAGTCATTGAAATACAGAAGAACATGAAAAAAGCAAGTGTGTAGGAAAATTGATCTTATAGACTGGACGGAGGTATGTCAATCAATATGGGAAGCACTACAGTGGTTCATGCACAAGACGTGAAAGACTAGACAAGTGTAGGTACCATAGAAATGGTGGAAAAGGAAAAACTACTGAAGAATTACTATCATCATCTTCATTATTATCATTACATCAGTGTGACCAGGAAAAGTCAGAACCACACCAAAACCCTCCAATGCAGTCATAACCTGGGAGGCCAGGTAGAACTCAAAGGAGAAAGTAGAACACTTTGCTCCAGGCTTAGATTCTATAAACAAGACTTAAACAAATTTTCCCACTTATTTGAGGAGTCAGCAAACAAGGGTCACCTATCAGGCCTTCCAATCCCAGATGAGGCTTCTTAATAAAGACTATTTATAGGCTCAGGTAATTGCAGCAGTACTATGCAATAATCACTATGTGGGGACCTAGGATGGGGATCTGGTCATTGCTGGGTGAGTGACCGTCTTCTGGCTGCTTCCTGTTGGCTTAGGAAAGAACAGAAGGTGGATTTGTTTGTTAGTTGAGCAACCTGGCATTGCCCTACCTTTGCCTGGCTTTCTCCCTTTAAATATTAACCATTTCTTAAAACATTTGGGATTTGTGCCCAAGGCCAAGAGAGAGGAGGAAAGTGTAGGAGAAGAGAAGGGAGGGAAATAGAGGAGGATTCTCTACAGCAACATTTTCATTCATTCCACAGACATTTGTGAAGTATCTGTGGTGGCCCATGCATGGCCAAGACCCAGGGTTTGGATGTTCAGTAGAACAAGATACCCATCATCAGAGGTTCACAGTATAACAGAGGAGACAGACCAGTAAGCCCAAAACCAATGGGAAAGATAAGCCCTACCCTGTCACTGTGCCTTCTCCTGGCATTTCCAGTCACCAAAGAAGGTTGTATGGGAGAAATGGCGGAAGAGATCAAAGACTTGAAAGTTTCCAGGGTCTTTGTCTTAAGGGCAGTGACTTTCAGACTTTAATGGGCAAAAAGTTGACCAGTAATAGTTATTTAAAAACAGCTTCTAGTTCAGCAAGTCTGTTTCGGTGGATCTAGAGTGAGGCCCAGAGCTCTGCATTAGTCCAGCTCTCTGATGGAATTCAGATTTAGATGGTCTGTCACAACAAAGAGGTTCCCTCCTTCTAGGCAAAAAGCCTGGCCCTGGAGCTACTGGCCATGGAGCTAGTCCACCAGAGGCTGATGCAAGACATTGGAAAAATGGAAGAGGGAGACTTAGAGATGATCAAGAACAGAAAAAATGGAAACAGAGAAAACCCAGTGTGTGTAATAGAAAAAGAATGGCTCTCTAAGGAGAAGTGAGCAAATATTACCAGAATCCCTGGGGCCACTCAGCTGACTGGTGTCCATGTGTTAATCATGGTTTGCTGGTTGTTTTTTGTTTTTTTGTTTTTTTGGTCTTTATGATATAAACTTGATGACTTACCTAAGCAAGCACATAGCAATAAACAGAGCCTTGGACTTACATAGCACCCCTGGAGCCCAGGCTTCTCGTTGTCAGACCTCTTGCCTTTCTCCCAGGTCCCCTGACTGTAACACATTGCTTATCATCAAGTGCTGTAGCTAAAATAAGCCATGGGCTGCGGAAAGGGAAGCCATTCGAGAGAGAGGATACACTGCCTTCACACTATCTTCAGTAGCTTCCCTGGTTCTTACAGCTCTGTCTAGCTGCACCCCCACCCTCCACAACCCCTCAGGCTAGTCTAATCCAGAGCAGCAGCCAGTTCACTTCCTGAGAAGCTGGTGGTGAACCAACCTACATGAACCAATCTACATGAAGATTGAGCTCTGATGATGACAAGCAATTTCCACCCATGATCTACAGATCTTCCTCTTCCTCCTAAGAGTCAAAATTGTTCTCTTTCTTAATCTGGTTTTAGGCCCAAATTTGAGCCCCTGAGGTGTGATGGTCTGACCCTCGGAGCCTTTGGTTCTTCTTCAGCAGATAGGATGCTCCTGTCTATCCTGGCCTGGGCCTAAAGTTCACTTTCCCCCCATCTCTCCAAATGGACATCCTTTTCTCATTCTTTAAGATTCTGTTCTGGTGTGACCTTCCCTGGGACTCTTCCTCAATCATCCTTTTTCCCATTTGGCATCCTCATCACATGGACTCTTGGTTCAGGTATGCACATCCCATTTGACTATAAATTTTAGGGGTCTAGTCTCATGGGAGCCTCTAAGCATAATGGTTAGGAATTCAGGTTGACCTGAGTCAGAAGCTCAGCATCGCCACCTACCAGCTCTGTGATCTCAGGCAAGTAATGTCACTGTCCCAAGTATCAGTTTCCTCACCTATGCAATGGGCAAACAATCATACTTACTATTAAGGTTAAATGAGCTAATACTTGATCCAGCACCTGAAACATTGTAACCCTCAATAAATGTTTACTTTTCTCAATTACGATTCATAACAGTAGCAACATTAGAGTTATGAAGTAGCAACGAAAATAATTTTATGGTTGGGTTACAACATGAAGAACTGTATTTAAAGGGCCAGAAGGTTGAGAACCACTGGAGTAGATAGTCAGTGATATTTAGCAAATTAGCAATAAAATATGTAATTTTATCACTGGCTCAGTTCATTAGTACGTTTTAAGGAGTGGACAACTCAGCAATCCCCTTTACCTCACCAATATTTTATGGTGTTTCCTATATGCAAGGTTTTGTTTCAAGTGGAATTATCTACACAGACTCAGGCAGACTCAGACTCTACTCTTCTTAGTCACTCTTCTTCTGTGTCCATTGCTTTAGTGTACGTTTCTTCTGTTTCTATCCTCACGTTTGCTATCTCGCGTCTGAAGGCATCGATCAGAAAATGGTGACTATTTAAAAGTACCTTAAACTCTGTCGCAGTTCTCTGGAGGAAAATAGCGACAGAATTCTATTAAGTCTGCTATAAACGTTTGAATTCCGCTTCCCCCACTGCCGACTTCCACCTGGTGAAATGAGATGGAAGAACTAAATGAGCTCAGAAGGCCCTTTTAATTGCAATGGTCTGTGATGTCCTTGCTGCACAGCTGGATGCTTAGGCTCAAACAGGTTAAGCAATTTTGGCAAACAAACATAATTTAATGACTAGTTCGGACTCCCCGAAAGGAATTATCTCAGAAAGAAAATAGGTGCCTCTGTCCTGCCTATTTACACTGTCTTCACCACTGGCTGGAATTACTAGAGCCTGTTTGCATGGCTTAGGTCCTTTTGAGTTCAGGAATTCTGAGGAAAGATAAGAAGGGTGGGCTGAGCTCAGAATAAACCAGCTTTCCTTAAAAATCTTAATCAAATAATCAGAGGTTAAATAAGAAGAGGAAACACTGTAAAAGTAGGTGAAAAACCAGAAACAACGCACTAATTTTCTTTCCCCTCTGGGAAAAGCTGACTTTGAGGCCCGTGTATCCCCA
This sequence comes from Myotis davidii, assembly GCF_000327345.1. Lineage (NCBI taxonomy): Eukaryota > Metazoa > Chordata > Mammalia > Chiroptera > Vespertilionidae > Myotis > Myotis davidii. The sequence continues at coordinate 11,875,614 of NW_006292095.1, read as the reverse complement.
GCCCTGTGGTCGTTGAGCCAAGGAGCACCCTTACCCCAGCAGGTGGGCCTGGGTGCAGTACTTGGCCCTAACTCTTCCTCCCTCTCTCATCCACTACTGCTCACTTTGAATGCATTCTTCCTCTGGGCCATTGTTTCTCACCCTTTTAAAATCCATTCTGCTTTGGAAAAGCATTTTCAAAAGTCTCCTACCCCAGGGGTTGTGATAGGTGCTCACTGGGCCTGGTCTGTCCCACCTCTAATCGGTGTGGCCACTGCCAGCTCTGGCTCCTCCCTCTCCCTGCTCTTCACTGATTGTTGGGGATTGCTCACTGGGACGCTTTCTTGTCTTGAATCCAGAGATTCTGCAGTAAAGACAGTGCCTCAGTGAGTCATCCATTCAGTGAATGTCTCTTGAGCATCACCCACAGGCCATTAGGCACTGAGAGAGACCTTGAGGGTGCAGTGATGATGAAACAAAGGCCCCGCTTTCAGGAAGCTTCAGGAAGACACATGAGCAATTCCACGATGATCAGTGCCATCTAAAGCTACGTACAGAGGGTTGTGGGACCCAGAGGAAGAAGTGACTAGCTCTGCCTTGGGATGCCTGGGAAGGTTTTGCAGGCAGAGAAAGGAAACAACAATCAGGAACAGACACAGATGTTGAAGGGCAGGGGCTAGAGGAAGTGCAGCTTATCCAGCTTATCCGGGTGGGCACAGGGAGTGGAGCACAGTGTCGGCGGCTGGAAAGTGACCAGAGCTGATGTTGGAAAGCAGGGTCACTGTCAAATGTGAGGGAACTCAAAGGCATTTGGACTCAATCCTGTTGAAAATGGGATAATCAAAAGATAACTCAGCAAAAAAAACTAAAAATAATATGACTTTTAGGTCTTCCAATGTGACTCACTGCTATATTTCTTGATGGTCTTGTAGGGTGTTCAGCCAGCATCCTAGGGTAGTCAAGTAGTTAGAGATCAAACTTGAGAAAAGGTCAGAGGGACACCTCCAAAGCAGGCAGTGGGTGTACTGTTGACCAGTGGAAGCTGCTGAAGAAAGTAGAGACATCATTATCCTAATTCTTTAACTTACGGATGGAAAACCTCCACAAACCAAACTTGTTTGGCTTCACTCCTAGAA
>NW_006292095.1:11872447-11874467 GCF_000327345.1 Myotis davidii | reverse complement strand
CATCTTTATGTTACAGTGAGAGATAAGTAATCCAATTTCCATAAAAGTGCTTTGTAACACACAGGGTGTTCAACAAATACATAGATAATTATTATTGCAGGTTTCCATGGGCATGCTCAGAAGTTCCAGCCAGGGTAATACCTACTCAGATAACCTCCTCGGAGAAAGCTGTTTCCTTCCATTTAATAGGCAACTCTAAGGCAGAAACGGATGGTAGTGAGAGAAGATGGGCACAGCCAATCCGACAAGCCAGAGCAAATTTCATGATCATTAATTTTGTTCTTGTTATTTAGAAAAACCATAAGGCAGCAAAGATAGAGGACATTTTGTGGATCTCTCTTGTTCCTTGGGGTTAATTAAACTGGTTTCTTTAGCAGCAGAAGTTCTTAGAATCTTACGTATGCTAATGAGCATTGTGAATTCAAAAGAAGTTTGAATTCAGAATCTCTCAAGTTAACTTGACTACCAACTCTGCCTATTTCTTGATCTACACTACCTGGAGGCCCTACAAGACCCTCAAGAAATATAGCAGTGCCCCCTTATCTACAAGGGATATGCTCCAAGACCCTCAGTGGGTGCCTGAAACTGTGGATAGTACCAAACTCTCTATATACAATACATACATACATACTTATGATAAAGTTTAATTTATAAATTAGGCACACTAAGAAATTAACAACAATAACTAATAGACTAAAACAAGTACAATAAGATACTGTAATAAAAACTATGTGAATATGGTCTCTCTCTCAAAGTATCTTATTGTACTGTACTCACCGTTCTTGTGATGATGTGAGATGATACAGTGCCTCTGTGATGAGATGAAGGGAGGTGAATGAGACATTAAATAAAATGAGGGTGTTATGAACACAAGCTCTGCAATACCTCAACAGCTGATCTGATAATCCACACAACTACTAAGTGACTTCAGGCAGGGAGCATCTAGAGATGCTGGACAAAGGGATGAGACACAAAGGTGGGACACACTGCTGTAGGCAGTTAAACAGACATAAGCAGAACAGGGACCATGGGCCAGATACGGAAGGTCATGGGGTGGAAAGCCCCAGGTGCCTAGCAATGGACAATCAATTGTAAGGTGAGACCTTGCTCCGGGGTGACTTTTTCTCCACTAGCATATCACTGGTCATTCGGTTTGGACCCCTGACCTTTCCTCCCTAGAGATAACATCTAGACCTCAGTTGTATTTCAGCTCCAGGCCCAGATAAGCAATAAAACTAGCCATGGCTGACCTCAGGACCCGCTGCATTGAATGATGACCCCCTGGTGCCGGCCAATCAATCAGTGGAGATCACAACCCGAATGGACACACTTGGAAAACTACTGAATATTCTACTGAGATCTTTCCCTGGGACCTCCCCTAAAATCTCCACCCTTAAAACCCTGAGGACAGAGGACCAAGTGTGCTCTCCCTACAGGGAGCACGCCCACCTCCCTTTCCCTTCACTCTCCATTTCCCTCCTCCTTCCCTCTTCCCTCTTCCCCTCCTCCTCCACAGGCTCATTGCCATTAGCTTCCTCATGCCCAAGCTCCAGGAGCCCTTCCTTTGCCTCTAAAACTTGTTTGCTAAGCCCATTTCTTCTAGGAATTACTTTTTCCACCTCTGTAATTTACCCAATAAATGTTCTCTTACAGTTTGGGTCTGGACTTTGAATTCTTTCCTAGCCAGAACCTAAGTACCAAGGTTGCTGAACCCAGGTTTGGTCTGACCCCACAGACCAGACAACTGGTATCATTCCTGCCACTTACAGCAGAACAACACATGATTTAAAATCTAGGAATTGTTATTTATGGAATTCTTTATTTAATATTTTTGGACTGTAGTTGACCACAGGTAAACTGAAACTGTGATAGCAAAACCATGGATAAAAGGCAAATACTGTATTAGAGTCCTCTCTCTGTCCATTGTATGTTTCAAAAGGAAAATACCCATTTTCGGGGGAAGCTGAAAATAACCTGTGAGGCAGGAATTGGTGGAAGAGCAGCAGTAGGGGCTCCAGCC
>NW_006292095.1:11839891-11872385 GCF_000327345.1 Myotis davidii | reverse complement strand
TCTGTAGCCTCTGGTCTGACCTGAGGAGATTCCCTTCCTGTTCTCCACTGAGACCTGCCCCGCTACCCATCTGCCTCACCTCGCATGACCATCTGCCTACTACCAGCCCTGGCTGGTAGCCTCATCCCTAACTTCTAATTGTTTCCATTCCTTGATATTTTTAGCACTGGTCCAGTCCAGAGCTTATTAAAATGTGGACGAAAGGGGCCACATGCTAACCTGACTAGCTCAGGGGAGGCCTGCATGGCAGTCCTACAAACTCTGAGACCTAAAGTAACCACAAAGGGTGGTCTAAAATTAAACTTTAACTAAAGGCAGTTATGGTGGGTAGTTACCTCCTAGGCTGGTATCTTCACTGACAAGGGCAACCTTTACCTTCACTGAGCCTATTGCCTTTTTGCATCTATGATAACATATCCTTGAATGTCTGGGTAACTTGTAACTTCCCTTTTTCTGGACCCCTTGGCAAACCGAATATGCCTGGGCACCAGGACAGATACCACAAATTCCTTCATTGTTATTGTTATCATGTTAATTGTTGACTGTTAACTATCCTACACTCACCTACGTATATGTCTATCATTTTACTTTTTATCCAATCCCAGAGGTTTCCCTGTTTTGCTTTCTCCCGCCTCCCTAATCTATCACCAGTGGATTCATGTAACCCACCTATGTCCCCTCCTTTCATTGCAACGTATAAAATAGATGAAAAGCCGCCATTCTCTGAAGCATTATCCCAATCCATTTGAGATTCTGCTTCCCGGCAATTGTCGACAGTATGGCTCAAATAAACTCACAAAAATTCTTTACAGGTTTAAATGTTTTTACATTAACAAAAAGAACTCAGCAAGAAAGGCCCAAGGCTGTGCCATGAATATTCTCTCATTGTTATAATACTGGTTTATGAAATATTACTCTCATTTCTTCACAGTTTTAAGTTGCTATTTTTTTGGGGGGGACAGTCTTTTAGGACTCTTTTTGTTCTATATTCTACCTCACATAGTTAGTAATTTTTTAAATTAGTTTTATGTATGGTCTCAGGGGTTTGATCTGTTTTTAAAATATATATTTTTATTGATTTTTAGAAAGAGAGGACGGGAGAGAGAGAGAGAGGAGCATCGATGTGAGAGTGGAACATCGATCTGATCCCACCAGGGATCAAGACCACAACACCAGCATGTGCCCTGACTGGGAAATGAACCAGCAACTCTTCAGTCGGGCATGGGATGAGGCCCAACCAACTTAGCCACACTGGCCAGGGCTGATCTGTTTTTTGATCTTTGTGTGTGTTGTCTTATTTTCTTCTCTGACACTTTGGTTTCCTTGAAGGTGAGAGGAGACCTTCATTTGTTTCAGTTTTCATGTTAAGTAGTAATAATATGTGCTTATTTTGGTTGGTATAATTTTTTCAGAATAACATGTACAAAGTGCTCTTCACAGGTGGTTCTGGTGAGGACAGCTGCATTGAACGGGAGCATTTATCCTTTTTTATTGGGAAAAACTGTTTTCTCCTGATTCAGCCCTTTGAATTTTAGTCTCTGGGTCTTTTGCCCCTCTAAGGATACTGAGATTCTCTTTGTAAAACAAAAAGATGGCTGCTGTCTGAAACCACATGATCAATTTTAAAACTTAAATCCCAGACTCTCCATTTGATAAGAAACTGTCCTCCAGCTTCAAGTTTTCTCTCAATCACTGTTGGTTTTATTCTAGTTAAAAATGCCCTCTTGGTTCCCTCCCTTTCCACTAAAATGCATAGTTACCTTTAAGAGCCTCATTTTACTAAAATAATACAATTTTGCTCCTTCTCTTGTACCCTGAGCTTATTTCCATCTGTTTATGGAAAATCTCTCTCTATGGAGGGCCTGTGAGCTTGTCAAAGTCAGCCTGTCCAGAGAGAAAGCACATCACCCCCCTCCAACCTGTCCCTTCCTTGCCATCCTTTGTCAAGACTTACAACAGCCTCCACACAGCTGCACAAGCTCAGATCTCCCAGTCCTCACGGTGTCTCCCTTCTTCCCCATTCCATCATGCCATCTGACCTACTTAAATTTTCTCAATGTCGAAGCAGTCATTTCTCTTGCATGAATCTCTTTTTCCTCTTCTCTTCTGCCATTGCCAGCTCTTAGCCTCTCTTTTCTGCACAGCTGGATAATCACCTTGGTGGTCTTACGAGAATTTCCCCTCCTCTAAATCCACCTTCTACTCAGGAAGAAGAAAGGCTTAATCGGCAATAAATACTCCCTACCCCAACCCGGAACCACTGCCAGTATCTGGCAGCAGGTCCTCAGCAGTACATCAATATACACCTGCAACAGCACATACCTTTCAGAGAAGGACTGCAGGTTATTGTGTACCTGAACCAAGTGACTCTAACTGCTCCTTCACCTCCTCACCCAAAATATAGGGGCCTCTACAAAGGGCCCACGGCTCTGGGAATTTCTCCAGGCTCTCAGCCTGGCCTGGTTTCCCCACTTTATATTCTGTGCTTTATACCAAGGTATTCCTATGCTGTCTGTCCTCCAATAAGTAGTGGCCCAGTTGGACTCTCTGATGAATTTTGGAGGTGCTTCTTGGATCATCCTTGGCATCATGGTCTATGAGCCACAGGCAAGCCCCACACAGCCCAGGTGACAGGGTCGCTGAAAACCAGCCCAGGTCCAGCACTGTGGCCTTCCACTGATTGAGCAGGCGGTCCAGATAGGACTCCCAATGACAGTATTAAAGACTATGAGGTTTGAGAGATGAAGTTCACTGGAAACCTCTTAGAGTTCATAACAAATATTTCTAGTTTGTTCATTCATTGATTCATTTAATAAACCACCAAGTGCCAGATACATTATATAGCATTGAGGATAAAGCATAGAGGATGTCAGACGAGGTCCCTGCTCATGGGATCTCTATTCTAGTGTTGGAGAGACAGATACAAAATGCATGTCAGCTCATACACCGTATCAATAACTATCAATGGTTTTAAAAGGCTGAAGACAATCAAGCTGTATAATCTGCAAGCAACTGAGTGGGAAGGGCTATTCTACAAGATGCTGAAGGAATTAACTTCTGAGAAATGACACTTAAGCAAAGATCTGAAATATACGAAGAAGCGAACATGCCAATTTTGGTGAGCAGAGTGTTCTAGGAAGAGGACCAGCAAAAGTACAAAGCCCTAAAATGGAAATAATCTTTGATGAGTCTGAGGAACAGAAAGGAGAACAGTGTGGCCAGGCTTGATGATCAAAGAGGTAAATTAGAGGACATGAGGTCAAACAGGAAGACAGAGAGCGAAGGGGAGCAGACCCAGAAAAAAGAGCAATACTAGAAATCATGGGGATGGAGTTTCCATCTTTGTTCCTGCTCATCACACGGGGAGTAGAGTCAGCTCCCAGGTAGTGACTGACTAATGAGTTTCTTAGATGTCCACAGCCCACACCTGACTTCTAGGGCTGGTGTGGGGTTCAAAGAAGGAGACTAAATGAATCCACCAGGGAATAAGCAGAGACCTGATATTCTGTCACTAAGTCTCATAGAAAGGAAGAGGTTGAGGAAGTCGATAGAATATAGGGTTCGGGACTCCAGGAGGCTGGAGATGTGAGCTCTGAGACAATGCTATTGCAGACTCAAGACAGATGCAGGGTTGCAACAGTAGAGCCATGCTAGAGAAGCAAAAATACACTAAACCCTAGCTAGCCCTGGACATACCATGCTGTTCATTTTCAGCTCTGCTCTCTCTCCTCTGTACAACACACGCAGGTCTAAAAATACATGCGAAAATGGCACCTTGATATTTATGTAGGGTGGGCCCCAGAAGTGCCCAATATGCTAACAGTATAAATCCCAACTCCAGGCAAAATGGCCTCTTAACCATTGTAATGGCCTAATAAGCAGATCTCCTTTGAGAAGGGCCTCCTCCTTCCATGAATGTTCTTTTCCTTGCAATGCAGATTTACCTTTGCTAATTGCAATGGTAAAAAAAGAAAAAAAGAAAGAAAAAAGCAACCCTACCAAATAGAAGGTACTTTGAAAGCGCTAAGACTGCCCCGTTCTCTGACAAATCCTGCTGCCTAGGCCAACAGTGAGGCTTTGGAATAAAATTAGGACTGTATGAAGGATGAATGGGCCCAGTCTCTCTCCTGCAGAGCTCTGCAGTGCGGATGGGGCCAGAGTCCTCACTTGGTTTATAAGCTTTAATAGAGCGTCTTTCATTCAAAGATCCCAGGACACTTCACAGCTGCTAAAATGATCCTAAGCAAATATTTGTAGCCACACAGTACAGGTGGGAATACGGAGGCACCGAGAAGAAAAAGGACTGACCAAAGCCCCCAAGAGTCAACTAGGAGGTAGAACCAGAATCCAGGACCTGAGCCAGTTCCTCTATCTGCAGGATCAGGCCTGGGAAAGGACAGTCAGGACTTTGTGACTGAGACAGTCATGATCAAACAGATTTGAAGGTTCACAAAAGCAGCCAGTGTGGGCCTATTGCGTCCTAATCTAATGCTGCTCAGGCACATGTGCATGGTGACTTGGCCACCTGCAGCTCTAAGTGGTTGGGCACTTTAATAATTAAAGCCCTCTGATTAGATGGACGATGTGTCAGAGTGAGCATATGCAGTTGAGTGTTTTCAGTGTTCCTGACAAATTCACTTAATAGCGTCAATTAAACCCATTTCCTGCATGCTGGGGCCAAAGAGGCCAATGTACAGAACAGCCACACTGCCGAGATAAGGGTGGACACAATGCTACCCATCTGGGCAAGCTGGGCTCTGAGCCAGAGGGCCAAAGTGAAGACTAAAGAGTGCCATGGTCTGAATGTTTGTGTCACCCCCAAATTCATATGTTCAAATCCTACCCCCCAAAGCTGATGGTAATAGAAGGTGGGGCCTCTGGGAGGTGTTAGGTCATGAGGGTGGAGCCTTCATGAATGGGATTAGGATTCTTATGAAAGAGCTCCCCCAGAGCTTTCTAGCCCTTTCTGCCACGTGAGGTTACAGTGGAAAGTCTTTGATCTGGAAGGGGGCCCTCACCAATGATGCTGGCACCCTGGTCTCGAACTTCCTGTCTCCAGAACTGTGAGCAGTACATCTCTGTTGTTAATAAGCCAACCAATCTGTGTTATTTTGTTACAGCAGCCCAAACGAAGTAAGATCAAGATTTTATTTTAACATGGTCCTTCAGGGTGGACACTGCTGACCTTAAAATAATCCAAACTCCTACACAGCATAGAGTTATGATTTAAGGTCCTCAAGCCTCCTGTCAATTGGCTGCCCTGGAATTGATTAGTTGAATGACAGACAAGGCCAGAGGATTTGCGAGAGAGGATAGGAAAGAGAAAATAAGGAGACTTAAGAGCTCACGATGGGCTGCCACCAATGGTACTTCCTACCCCATTTGATCTTCAGAGGCTGCTTTGTTCTGGGGCTTCCTCCAAGGGTCAGACTTTGGTCGAGGCCTGTCAAGATGCCAGGAACTTGGTGGAGCTTCAAGGCCCCTCGCAAATCTCCAGCTTGGCCATGAACAATCAGGAGCCATTTTGACACTACGGAGCAGTAGTTACAAAGTCAAATTTAGGACTCCTCCATTTACTACCTGTAGGATCTTGTGCAAGTCACAGCATCTCTCCGTGCCTCGTTTTTATGGGCACAAATAGTATGTACTTGGCAGGATTGGTCAATATACCGAAGCACCTAGAACAGAGCGTGGTCTGCAGTAAGAACTCACTAAATGCCAGCCATTATTGTTAGTTTTATGTCGCAAACCCAGGGTACCCCAGATCTTAATAGATTTCTGGTTCCTCTTCCATGCAAATCAAATTCACTCTTGGGTCCTGTATAACTTGGGAGTTACATGTAAGACTTGATTTCCAAATTAAACAGCTTTGGTGAAAAGACCACTTTTGTTGGCAGATGAGGAAGGAAATCAGGCCATGCTGCGTAGCCCCTCATCACTGCCATTTCACTCAGCATCAGCCAAGGCTGCCCCTGGTTAAGACCAAATTTGCTTACATGGAGCTGCTCCCCTCCACTGTGCCACAATCCCAGGCCCGCCCGGGATCTATGACCCTGGAAACCCCAATGCAGGGCATCAGTGGCAGCCTGCCACCATCAATCAATCAGCAGGCTTGCAGTGAATTGGGGCGCAAGGGCCAGTTGAGGCGAGTATAGCCATGGCTTGGGGCTGGTGGGGAGCAGCCAGGGAGAGAACCAGAAAGAAGGGGGTGGAACTCAATGCTAGGATTCATCTGAGCGGGTGTTGGGCAGTGGAAAAGTATTTTGTATGCTGTAAAGGGCCACCCAAATGTTTAGGGGTGTTATTATATAATTGTTGCTACTTTTCATTCAAAACCCAGTTATTTAGTGTTCACCTAGCAGGCAACAGAGCAAAGAAAGCCGAAGAGATCTGGGTTTGTATGATCTCGGTGGCTGAGACGTGTGACCTCAGGCAAGTACCACCACCACCTTTCAGAGCCCAAGTTTCCCCTCTAATGGCCCAAGAGAACAGGGTCTGCATTGAAAGTGATAATGCGAAGTGCCCATAGCAGACAAAGGCAACAACCAAGGTTGCTTTTTCTTTCTCTTTGGTGAAAACACTGGGTACCTTTTTTTTAAAAAAAAAACATAGAAATATAACTTTACAAAACTAGAAAACAAGACAGCAGCCCCAGGGAAGGCTTCTGAAATATTTTCAAAGCATCTCTTCTCTGTTCAAAGACCGGGCAAAGAGGGAGTATCTATTTCAATGTGCTTCAGACCTCAGCAGCAATGGCTCGCAAAACGTGGGGTTGGGGAGTGTTTTCAGTATGCAGAGCTCTTTTGCTGACCTGGGTCCTATCTCTACGGACTCCAACCAGCAGGAGCCTCCAGGTGTGTGCTGAACGAGCAGAAGGCAGAGGCAGCTTGCCAAGGAAGCTCAGGGCTCCTGGGCCTCAGCACCAGGCTTTGTGTGCTGGCTAGAATGCTTCCCGCAGCGATCACTGACCACAGAAGACAATTCCCACAGGCCGTGGAAGCGGAGAGGTGGCAGGGACCGTGGGAGCATGCTACTCAAGTCCACCTGACACAGCCACGTTCCTCATGGCTCCCCATATGTCCCCTTGCCTGGGCTGCTTCCAAACTTCCAATCAGGCTGGTCTAGGAGCTGAGAAGCTCTGCAAAATCCCTACATCCTGGAGACCATGGCTATGCATTTGTCAGATGTGGGGATGGGAGGCTGTGGAGGTCACAGGGATTTATTATTCCACCATCAACTTGATTGGCACCTTTCTATGCCCTGACCATATTACCCTGTGCTTCAGTTGTACTTACATCACCACCTCATGGACAGACCTGCTCACTACAGATAGATGGCATTGATTTTTGTTGTCTTTGTTAAGTTCAGTATTTTCCTCCTGGAAATGAACTCTTCTTGTCACATTCACTTCAAACTTCTAGGCCTGTGGGGATGCCAAAAAGGAAGTATAGACCAAGAAAAATATTCATAAGGAGTGTGAGCAGATTAGACCCATAGTCCTAGATTATTTGTGTATATATATTGGTACATGTATAGGCTGTTTAAATATATGCATACAAATGAGATATGAGATATATGTATATACTGATATTTATGAGTTTTTGTGTTGTGTGTATGAGCTCCAGCTAATCGACATCCAACACATCTATTTTTATTTACTTAAACTATATAAATAATATTTATTTAAATATGTAATATAAATGTTACAGATTTATTCCTGAGCCATCCCTAGATCAATCTTGACATGTTCCTTTCTGACTCTCACATACTTCTCAGGCTTCATACCAGATGATTTCTTCTCTATCCTGATGTATATTTTTATATGATTTCTCTGGGATAAAAATTACTCAGCCTCCAGTTCAAATTAGTTAATGGTAATGAAAATCCTACTAGAGTTGTTAGAGCAATGACACAAATCCAAAACAGCAGGATAAATTTAAATTTGATTCAGAAATTCAGATTGACTATCATCTGTGTGATTCAAATATTGGTTGTTTTGCAGAGAACTAAGTGAGTCTGAGGGCACTAATGATGAATGTTGATAGTAGTTTGCATTTTATGATCACTAGCAGTGGTCAGCCAAGAGAGGACAGATTCTGTGCCTCAGAGAATAGAAGGAGTCAGCACTGGTTTGACAATTAGCACCGCAACAACCCTGAGAGACAGCACGTCCCGCATTGAGTTTGTATTCCACTCACAGGGCATCTTAGGTACAAAGTTCTGGTGGTTCAGTAGGTCTGAGGTGGAGCCCAAGATTCTAACATGCTCCCACAGGAAATTGTGTGTGTGTGTGTGTGTGTGTATGTGTGTGTGTGTGTGAGAGAGAGAGAGAGAGAGAGAGAACATGCGTGTGCACATGCCTGTGTGTGTAGAAGACTAGGTGCCATACAAGATCTTCCGCTAATTGCTGAATGAGGGATCCAGATTTTAAATCACTTGTGGTTCAGAGGATGTGGGCAGCCCCAAATATTAAAAAGGGAGGCATAGCTTTCTTAGAAGAAGAGATGAACGAGTCTGAGGACAGAGTGCTGCTGTGGATAAATGCTTGTGGATAATTGAAAATGAACGGGAAAGGAGGGAGAAAAAAGAAGGCATTTACAGGCACCTGGAACTGAGTGTTATGCCGACTGCAGTGCTCTTAAGATGCAGTGATGGTTCTGAAACACAGAGACCCTCATCTCACGCAAGGCTCTGGCCCTTCTGTCCTTTGAATTGAGGTTTGCCTTTGACTTAATGGAACAATTTTCTTCTGGTGCCACAACAGCCATTTCATTCCAAGATGGATTGCACTGTGAACCGATCTTTTTCCATTTCATGTCCCAAACCGCAGCACAATTAGTCTCTAAATAAATGTCAATGGCTTCTGGGGGAGGCTCTCAATGCAGGGCTGGAATAATAGTGGCCAGCCACAAGAGCATCCGCATTGACTGCTCCCCTAAAAGGGCTCAGAGGTTCCGATTGCACCCATTGTACTTAGACCCTGTATTTCCTGACCGGCACCAAGGCTGACAAGCCCTTGTTGGACATTTTGATGCAAAGTGATTTAAAAGAAGATGGAGTTTGTTTTGAAGGTCGACACATGTTTTAAGGTAAACACAGATCACTTCTGCCAGTAAGCAACTCTGTGTGATCTCATAAACTCATGATTTTTGTCTTGACAGACTTGTCACATGTAGAGATGACTCCCCTCTTCACCCCTCCTTTTGATCTAAGTGAGGACAGATGCCATGGTTGAATTGTGTACCCCAAAATCCATATGTTGAAGTTCTAACCCCAGTACTCAGAATGTGGCCTCGTTTGGAAATAGGGTCATTGGAGATGTAATTAGTTAAGATGAGGTCATACTGGAGTAGGGTGGACCTTAATCTAATATGACTGATGTCTTTAAACAACGGGCAGATTTGGACATAGACACACAGAGAGAAAGAATGCCATGTGAAGGTGAAGGCAGATGTTAGGATGCTACACCATCAACCAGTCAAAGAGCCCCAAAGATTGACATCAAAACACCAGAAGCTAGAGAAGAGGCAAAGATCAGATTTCCCCCTCACAGCACTAGAAGGAATCAAGCCTGGCAGCACCTTGATCACAGGCTTTTAGTTTCTAGAACTGTGTGACAATATATTTCTGTTGTTTAAGCCACGTGGTTTGAGGTGCTTGTCATCGCAGCCCTAGAACCGTAATACAACAAATGGCTGATAAGATTAGGTATCAATAAAATTAAAATCAGGCCTTGGAAAAAATCTTTTCCTCTGAGAAATGAGGAAATTGGAGCAAGTGGTTAATGAGATCCCTTGCATTTCAGGAGATAAAGCATTCTGTGAGTCTCCAAGATTCTGATATATTGATCATTCTAATGCCATTTTGCGGATAATACCTGGCAAGTGAGAGCTAAGTAACAACTGCACCCAGAGGGAGCTGAGTACAAGTGGAAGAGACACAACTCATTCAACCAAGTAGCCAGGCAGAACCTTAGTGCTATAGGGACTTCAGATGCTAAACAGAGATGACCATGCCTGGCTGAGCGGGCTCTGGTAGCAGACGGCAATCTCTGGAGGAAGAGAGGGTGACCTAGGCAGGGCTCAAAGTGGCCCCAGGCTCCTCCTCCTGCAGGCAGGGCAGCAGCAATTCGTATTCAGACTAAGAACTCTCTGCCTGACTTTCTGACTCCAGAGTTGGCAGTCAGCAAAGAGGTAGGAGGACCAGTTCACAAACCACAGTGGGCAACCTCATGACTGTTCAGGAATATTTGTTGAAGGAAACACTTGGTAAGTTGGCAGGTAGGAATCCAGAGTCATCATAATTTGGGTGTTCAGAGGAAATGTGACCTCATGTTGTAGTTACTGGCGGGTGGCATGTGGGCATTTGGGTTACATGTGAACAAGTTAGGGCAGGGACCATTCTATGCTGTTCATTACTGATTTATCTAGTCAATGCCTTGCACGTTGTAAACCTTCAGTTTCTTGCATGAAAGAAGGACAATGAAGTATGAATTTATTCCAGGAAGAGGGAAAATAATTAACCAGTTTAGTAATTAGGGCCATGCTACCTTCTAGACTCATTTTAATTAGCTATTTATTTGAATTAATTTTATTGTCATTACACTGATTATAGTATTTAGTGCCTCTTGGTGAAGAATAATATGTGTAACCACAAAGGTTAGCTTAGCAATTGAAGGATTTGTGTGTTTTTTTAAATTTTTTATTACAAAGGGTATTACATATGTGTCCATTTTTTCCCCCCACCCTAGACAGTCCCCTAGCAATTGAAGAATTTGAATTGGTGAGGCAGAGTTCAGCCTTCCCATGTTATCAATCAACAAATATTAACTGGATTTTTGAAATTTGCAAAGCACAGAGTTATACAATTGTAATCAAGGTTCATGATCACATATAAGGTGCTCAAAGATTATTCTTTAAAATAGTACAATAAGCAGAATCTCATGTTCGCTGAACAAACTCTGTTTTCTCTTTCTGTTTAAATACCCAGGTTCTCTCCCCTCCTCCCCACCGCCTTCCCCCCTAAATGTCTCTCATCTTCAAGGCCTACCTCTCAAATTGCTTTATATACCTGGTTCCTGTAGATCTGCTAAATTAGAACAATCCTTCCTCTATATATCCATTAACTCATTGCAAGTCTCTCATGGCACTTATATTCTACCTTGTATTCTAGCTAATAGTTATTTGTCTTCTCCTTCTTACTAAATTATATGTTCCCTGATGTGATGGGTTGACTAGTGCCCCCCCCCCCAATCCATGTCCACCTGGATCCTCAGAATGTGATCTTATTTGGAAATAGGGTCAATTAGTTAAGAATCTTGAGATGAGATCATCCTGGATTTAGGGATGGCTCCAAGTCCAATGATTGATGTCTTCTAAGAGAAAGGAGAGGGAGATTTGGAGAGAGAAACACACAGAGAGAAGAAGTCCATGTGAAGATGGAGGTAGGGATTAGAGTTATGCTGCTATGAACCAAGGATTGTCAGGAGCCACCAAAAGTTGAAGTAACCAGAGTCAAGAAAGGAGTCCCCTCTACAGCCTTTGAGGGAGCATGGCCATGCTGACACCTTGATCTCAGACTTCTGGCCCCCAGAACTATGAAAGAATGAATTTCTATAGTTTTAAGCCACCCAGTTGATGGTATTTTGCTGAGGCAGCCCCAAGGAACTAATATACCTGAGCATAATTTATGATTTACCTTTGTATCTTCTCAAACTTGCTCATGAGGATTTGTGAAAGTACTACATTTGCAAGTCATAAATCTCAGCTTTTCTTAAAACAACTGTGACTAAAGAAGCACTTATAAAATAAAGCTAAAAAGCATCAAGGACCAAACAAAGTCAAATTACATTAATTAGTTATATTTTCCCTGATGTGTGTCCTGGGAGGTACACATGTCCTTTGTGTGCAAAGGAACCAAGCAAGACAGCTTGGATGTAGCTACAGGAGTGGCCTGCTGAGTGCAAACATCTGACTGAGGCTTCTGACAGCTGGAAGGAACCCCATGCTCATAGTGAGAGGAGCTTCCAGGAGAGTTGAGCCACTCTCAGTGGCTCTGAGTAACACAGAGAAACTCTAGCTTCTGGATTCCTAGATGGCCCCTCAAAGGGCATTTAGACAAGCCACATGAAGCACTGACCTTATGTCCAGGTGGACAAGGCTTTGTCATCATTTGAGGGTGCCTAAGAGTTCTTCTCTGTGGACACAGGAGTTGGAAAGTCAGGACTAGATCATCATTTCTTTGGGTTAAGCATTGGCTCTCCAATGCTCCTTTGGGAGACCTGCTCACAAACCCACTAATTGTCTAGTGGCTCTTGATTTATCCAATAAAACTTTTTGTAATAGCTAACATATATTGAGTGCCCACCTCATGCCAGGAACTGTATTACAAACATTTACACATTTTTGACCATTAAATTCTCATGGCAACCCTACAAAGAAAGTATTTAAATCCCTATTTCACAGATAAGGAAAGTTGAACCTCCAGAAGTGAAATTACTTGCTCAAGGTCACACAGCCAGTCAGTTGTGCTGGACCTGAAGCCCTATGGATCATTCTGCCTCCAAATCCCAGGCTGGTAGCCCAAGCTACTATTGCTTTTCAAAGGGCCTCTCTGCCTCAGTGAAAGCATGAGATCCTGGGGGTGGGGAGGGCTTAATCACAGGAAGAGAAAGAGAAGGCAAAGAGAGGGCAGCTGCCAAAGACCAACTTCACAATTTCTTCCACACGAACACACCCCTGAACACCATGCACAAAGGCTGTTTAAAGCAGAGTTCTTTAGAAATTCAGCGGTAGCTGATCACATTAGCTAAATGAGCCCCCGAGGCACCTATTAACCTGTTTCCTGCACTGAGAGCACATTATGCATCCCCTTAGATTTATGCACTGGAAGGAGAATGTGGCTTTTACCTTACTTCACTCTGACAAGCCTTTTCCTGGTGGTTTGGTCAACCATGATGATGAGATTTTTGTACTTTGGAAGTTATATTCTCAGATGGAGGACAGATGAGGCTCCATTTTGGTGATAACATGGAGAAGCATTCTTCCAGAGTCTTCAGCTTCTGTCATTTTGTTCATTCTGATTTAAACGTTTTGCCCTTGTCTGGCTCTTTCCCACTCATAACTGTTTGCGAAGTGGTACAATGTTATCACTCTATTACTAGTCACAAACCATGGGCAAATCATTCTTTCAGTTGATATTGCTTATAAATTATTACATCAACTGCTCTACAATTCCAAAGTAATGCCTTTCCCTAAGTCCCTCAAGAATATATTTATATATAAAAAAAGCCCAGCACGATTTCAGTTCAGAACCCTCCAGCACAGCACTTTCCTCTGACTTCTTGCCTCAATGGCATTTCCTGGGGTTGAAAGTTATTTAATGCTCATATGGTGATAGTTGATCTTTCTTTCTATTGTCCCCAGTGGCCACTGGAGCTCTCTCATTCAAACACAAGCTCATGGGAAGCCAAAGAGAAGGCAGTTACCCTGCAGGGCACCACACAGCTGTGCTTTTTAGTACCTGCCTAAATGGCTTCCTAGGGTAACATTGATCACCAAAGTGCTCTGTTTTGAGTAAGCAAACTCCATTTTAACCACAAATTGCTGTAAGTGCTGTGGCCCTACATGTTATTCTAGAACAGTATCGAGGCACTCCTTTCTCAGCTTGGGCTCCAAGTCTGGGAATGCACACTCAGCAGCATGGATTACTGGTGGTTTTGTTGACAAACCTAAGGCAGTTGTTCCCAGGGTAGGCTGGAAATGCCGCCCACCATTTAGAAAGCAGCCCTTGGCTCTTCAATCAAACAGTACCATGCATTGCTTCCTGGAAAACTGGGTTCTACTGGTGAACTTGGTCGCTTTCCTACTGCCAGCCTGTCCTTGGTCCGGAGGGTAGCACGTTGCTCGATCATGAGCATTACCAAGGCTTTGGCAGCACTTGTTGAAAACCCCTGTGTTTTGGGAGTTTTGGGAGAGCAGAAATGGTTTGTCCCATTTAGCAAAACCACCTCAGAGGCCTGGTTCTGTGGCAACATATCCATATGGATCTGTAGAGTGTGCCTTGCTCCATCTCTACCTCAGACCTGCTCTTGACTTCTTATACCAGAGCAATTAAGGAGAAAGAAGAAGACGGGAAGAAACCAGCCTTCTTATACCAAGTTCCTGGTACCGCTTGAGTGTCTACTGCCTGAAAGGGAAGAATGGATAAGGGGCATAAAGGTCAAATGGGGATGAAGGTAAGAGAAAGCTAACCTCAGGTGAGTACGTCAATGATTCTACATCCCAACCTTGTCTGTGTGCTCTTGGGTGGGGGTGTTGGCACTAGGTTGTAGTAGCAGATGGAAATTCAAGAGGGCTGCACTAAGTTTTGTTCTCATTGGTGTCTGATGAGTCACCCACCCAGTGCCTCCCACTCCTCCAGGGACTATATCATGAGCAGCATGTCTCACTAGGTGGTAAGATTTATGCCAGCTGATGATATCATGACCCGAAAGTTGTTAAAAGACCATGATGTTGAGCTGTTAATGGCCACATTCCCATTGTCCAATCCAATTAAAAGCTCTATTCTCATACATGAAACTCAAGAGTGTCCATAGAAGCAGTTATATGACTCAGACAAAGAGTGGTCTGTAAGGATTTTCCAGGTGACCGCAGACTGGTTTATCATATGATCCTTTCACCTGCTCATCATTCTGCACCATCAAAATCTGTTTCACTCCAGTATCATACCCATTGACGTATACATCTGACTTGACATAACTCATCTTAAAACAAACTTTCCTTGGACTTGATATTCTCATTCAACCATGGCCCATTTTTCTTCTTCTTCTTATAGTAAAACCCCTAGAAAGTTGTGGATTATCACTACCTATTTCCCCACTTCCCATTTCTCCCAACAAGCTTCCTCATTCCCTGGCTTATTTCTGTCTCAGAGTCTTTGCACATGCTGTTCCTTGTGCCTGGAATGCTCTCCCCCTCACCTCAGCATAATTAACTCTGCACCAGTCAAGTCTCAGCTTCAGCATCACCTCCTGAGGGAGACCTTCCCTGACTGCATGGTTTAAAGCCATTCCAAAACCTAGTCATTCTTTATCTCATTACTCTGTTTGTTTTCCTACGTATCAATGAACACTCTCTACTTGATGAAATTATCTTTGTACTTGTTTATGTTTATTTTTGTCTCTCCACAGTAGACCATGTGACAGCAATCTTGTCTGTTTACTGCCCTTTCCCTAATTTATACTATTGCTTTGCTCATATCATATGCTCAATAAATATTTGTTGTGTGAGTAAATGCTCCCATTATGAAAAGTTCTATACTGTGGTTCTGTTTCTAGTATGAAGCAACATGGTCTGTAACCCTGGCAGTACAAGAAAATTACTTAGGCATCCTATATAATAAAAGGCTAATATGCAAATTGACTGAACGGCAGATCGACCAGTCGCTATGATGTGCACTGACCACCAGGGGGTAGATGGTCAATGCAGGAGCTGCCACTGGTAGTCAGTAAGCTCCCACAGGGGGAGCGCTGTTCAGCCAGAAGCCAGGCTCATGGCTGGCAAGCTCAGCAGCGGTGGCAGGAGCCTTTCCTGCCTCCACAGCAGCGTTAAGGACCCTTCGGGGGATGTCCGCCTGCCAGCTTAGGCCCCGTCCCATCGGGGAGCAGGCCTAAGCAGGCAGTCGGACATCACCCGAGGGGTCCTGGACTGTGAGAGGGCACAGGCCAGGCTGAGGGATCCGCCTCCCCCACTCTCCGTGCATGAATGTCGTGCACCGGGCCTCTAGTATTTTTAATAATTCAGGTTCTTGAACCCCATACCAGGCTTTATTGCGGTACCTTTGAAAGTGTCCTGACTTTTCCATTCACTCAGATGAAAAGTCTTGAAGTGACAAAGGTCAGGAACAGAGGATGAGCATTCAGGCTAACAGAGTTTGGGTTAGGTGACCTTGTGAATCCTTGTCCCACCAGAGTAAAAAATTGTTGGAGACCACTAGATTGCAGCTGGGAGTGGGGGTAGAAGGAGATGAGAAGCTGAACTCTATGACATGGGCCCATCTGGCTGTTGAAAGCCACGGTCATTTTACCCACTTTGGTAGCAAAGTGGTTCTGTGAATTATCAGGGCACCTATTAGTCAGGAAAAACTCTCTACCTCACTATATCCTTTAACGTCATGGTCTAGAACTCTGCTGTCCATACAGTAGCCACAATTCAAGTATGAATTAATTTAAATTAAGGTATTTGAATTAAATTTATTAAAATTAAAACGAAATAACATGAAGAATTTCATTCTTCAGTCCCACCAGCACTAACCACCTGAGCTAATGGCTATAGTATTAGATAGTACATTTCCTCCTTGAAACCTGAGGTCAAGGTCACTCATAGTCAAGGTCACTGGGATTCCTAGTTCACTTTAAGGCCATTCACATGACTTATGATCTTATATTATCTCCTCCTTAGCATTTTACTAGCTAGATGATAAACACTAGCACTTAGTCTAACTTGCTTTATAATTAGGTCCCTACGTGTCCAGGGTTATATCTTATTCCCTTCTCTGCAGCACCTGGTAGTATGCATGGTGCATAATTATTTCTATACAAATGTTCCTTAGATTGGATGGATAAGTGGATGGATGGATGGATAGATGGATTCAGACCTGCACTGCCCATGTTTCAGTGATATCACCAGACATATTTTCTCATCTTAGGACTTCAGAGGAATTCTTCTCTCTTCCAAGTCAACAGTGCATGGATGAATGAAGGAAAGTTTCTCTAATGTCATCAGAGCATTCTCATGGGACTTAACCAGAAAAGCCATTTCCATTTCCTTCTCTCTGGTAGAAAACTGGCTACAGAACGAAGAAATCCAACTCTAAAGGAAAACATGGCAATAGGTAAATTTCATAAGAAATTGTGCCTGTGTCATGTGAAACATTCAGGTTCCCAGAGCATTTTTTCTTACTCTTTTAAAAACCCAATCTTGAATGCTTATTATAGACTCTCGAATCTTCTGTTCTCACATCTTGTCTCTGGGGGAGAGGAGAAGGAGACTACACATTCCACAGCGGGGAGCACATGCCACCTGGTAAAGGAGCCTAGTTGTCGGGGTGTATTCGTTATCTCCCAGTGGTGTGCTCATGTCCATGAGGATGGGACAGTACAGGGAAATCCAATAATGCTTATTCAGAACAATGTGAACAAACTGTTTCTCCTCTCTAGCATACCTTTTCTTGTTAAATTATTAATTATGTAAATATTGGTTACTTAGCAATAGTGGTTTTTAGTAACTATTTTCTGATTTTAAAAATAATCCACAGTCGCTCTGGCTAGTTTGGCTCAGTAGATGGAGCATCTGCCTGTGGACTGAAAGGTCCCAGGTTTGATTCAGAGGCACATGCCTGGGATGTGGGCTCAATTCCCAGTAGCGTGTGTGCAGGAGGCAGCCAATCAATGATTCTCTCTCATCATTGATATTTCCCATCTCTCTCTCCCTCTCTGAAATCAATAAAAATATTTTAAAAAATAATCCACAGTCATTACAGAAGCATAGAAAAGTATAAAGTAATTGTGGAAAGCTATTAAGAAAAATAAAAATATTTGTAACCTTACTACCCTGAATTACTACTGTAGTACATTTCCTTTCCTTTTTCTATGCTATGTACAGTTGTATCTTATGAATAATTAGGATCATGTTGTTCATACTTAATTTTATTTGTATATTTAACAATGCATTATTAGGAGTATATCCCTATAGCATTAAATAATTTTAAGAGCAAGATGATATATAGTTTTACCCCCTCCCCCCAATGTATAGGCTATACAGTATTATTTAAAGGAAAACTTATGGTTTTAATTTCTTATATTAAGAAAGAAGAAAGTCAGCACTCTCCCTCTCTGGAGCATGCTGCACCTGTCATCTTCGCCCCCCCCCCCCCCCCCCCCCCACACACACACACACCTCCTTCCTGCGCCGTTCCCTTGCCCCTCTTCTTCCCCCAGGGCATTACCTTTGCCTTTCTCTCACCTAAGCTCCAGGGCTCTTCTTTTTGCCTCTGTAACTTGATTTCTGAGCTCCTGTATCTCAGCTGGCTTGCTTCTTCCTACCTGTGTAACTTTCTAGATAAACTTCTGCTTATAATTTGAAAGAAAAAGAAAGCAAGCAAGAATGAAGAAAATCTAAAAATTAATGCATTACACATCTAATTTAAGGTGTTGAAAGAGGAATAGCAGAATTAACAAAGTTCCAAAAAGGAAATTAAACTAAATTCATGAACACAGGAATGTGTTAGATTTGTCTACTGTATCTTTTCCATGCTGTACTTTGAACCCTGTGATCTTTATGTTTTAGTTGTGTCTCCCCTCCTACATCTTTGAGGATCTTTAGCTGAGGCATTTGGTCCATTTTCATTTAAATGTAATCACTGAAATATCTCTGTCTCTTATTTTTTTTTGTTTTCTATCCTACTCTCTCTCTCTCTCTCTCTCTCTCTCTCTCTCTCTCTCTCTTCCTTCTGAACTGATTTCTTTCCACTTTTTTCTACTACTTTTAAAGTTATACATCTAATTCTCTCTCCTGGAGCTCCTCCTAGAATGTTAACAAGCATATCACTGTATTCTAAATTGAACGAATACATTTCCTTCCTTCCTTCTCTACCTTATAATAACCTTAGAGCACTTTAATCCTTTTACCCTTTCTAATTTATATGCTATTGTTGCTGCGTAAGTCATTTCTATTGTCACAGTTTTACAAAGTCAGCTTTTTGGATTCACTCATATACTTGCCACTTTCTTGACTCATTATGCCATCTTTCATCTCAATATGCATACATAATACAAATATGTACAGCTCTATCTTTTTACCCGCTGTTGTCTCTATCTGCATTTTCCTGACCAGCTAGATGAATCTTGCCTCCTAGAGAGCGAGGTCAGAGGGAAGCATAGCCTGGAAGCCAGTTCTAGAGCTTCCAGCAATTTATGTGAAGCCCTTATTCATGCATTGACTGTCCTGGGCTCGAGCCCTCACCCCTCACAGTCACAGTACTTCAGAGATCATGTATTCCCACCACCAACTCTCTAACCACCCCTTCTCCATTTCCTATACCCTCCTTTGAAAAAACAACAACAAATAGAAGAGCCATCTGCTTTGGAAGCTATCCTGGTTATACCTTCCTCTTTCAGAAAGTGTTAGAAATAGAGGCTAAATTCAAAGATACTACATCACCCAAAATGGTATGTCGACAGGACCAGGACTCTTGCATCAGCCACATCCCTAAAGGAGAACCTGCCAATTCTTGCTGCAGAAAGGATTTTCATTTCAGAAGCCTGAGCCAGCTTTGAAGTGGATCTCTGGCCTGGAGGCATTTTGAAGCATCGTAACACAAGGCAGGTGGCTGAAAAGTGTGTCTAACTCACCTGGCACTGCTTTGGGCTTCCCTGAATGCAGAGCTGGTCCCAATCTCCAAGCTCTCTCAGGGAGCACATGGCATCCAGCACAGGATGAGAGAGGCCATCAACACTGATGAGTTAGTAGTCCCCAAGTGAAGGTCTGACTGAGAGGCATTCCATCTGATTATTCTTTGTTTTATGTAAAATTTCCAGTATGGTTTCATTTTTGTTCTCTTTTGACTGAAGGCCTGGGTTCACAGTTGATCAAAGCAATTGTGCAGGTTTTAAAAAAAAGTCCAGATGATGGGTTTACTGACACACCTACTGACCTTCCTCATTAGCTGCTGTTGCAAGGCAATAAAAAGGGAAGCTAAGAACATTTGCAAATTCAAAGTCAGGTCTGGGCATTCTCCTTGGACATGGGCAGGAGTCAGCCCTCTCACCTTGTACCAGTCCTGCCGAATGCTTTCAACAGGATAGATCAGGCCAATAAATTTTGCTTGCTTGATGGAAGATAAAAGGCATAAAGGGTAAATATAATTTAGGAGATGAAAATTTAGTTAATGCTTAGGAAATGTTTAAGCCAATATAATTTTTTCTATTGGTGAAGGTGGTCACTTGGAAATTAAGGTTAAGTTTACTATGAGTCCCGTGGGTCTAAAAGACTTTTCAAGTACTCTTCAGCATTTCTAATAACAGATGTCTTCTTTTCTTTTTGGAATACCTAGAAAATAGTATCTACAGCCCCAAACCATTCTGAAGAATATTTGGAGCTGATTGATGAGAGTAACAGAACAAGGAGACAATCAGACCAGCACTTGACACTTGATAATTGTTGACTGAACAGATGAGTAAAACATCAACTCTCCAGATCTAAAGCAGGGTGCTGACATCTCCGAAGAAAGTGAGTGAAATAATTCCATAAAGCTCAACTAAGATTTCTATACTTGGAAAATTAAGTTTCAGTTCCTGAGAGAACACAGGGGAAAGAAGGGCCATTTCTATAGTGGTATTCTAACGTTTGAATGGCAGGGGATGTGTGGATGTCATAGGATGGGACCCTAGGAAAAGTCACCTGTGTGTTTTAACACAGATACAAGCTTGACAGTGATGGGCTATTGTGCACACTCAGAACTCACAAAACAGCAGACCAGTTTTACTAATAAATCGAATGCAAATGTCTTAAATAAAATATTGGCACATTAGTTAGGATATTCTTTTTTATTTTTTCAACTGGCACACTTTCTAATAGCTTATTGACTAAAGAGGAAAAGATAACTTTATTATAAAAAATAATTAAAATATTTCAGTAATGCAGAAGGGACCCTGGCCAGTGTGACTCAGTTGGTTAGGTGTCAAAAGATTGTAGGTTTGATACCTGGTCAGGGCATATGCCTGGGTTGTGGACTTTATCGCCAGTTGGGGCCATGCAGGAGGTTGTGAATTGATGTCTCTCTCTAAAAATTAATTTAAAAATATCTTTACAAAGAACAGAAGGGCATTTTGGGCAAACTCACTTTTGATCATGGCCTTTGGATCAAAGTCTTTGTTAGAACCACCAGCTGAAAGAGCGTTAAATCAGAATCAACAGGTGAACCACAGATAAATGGGTTTTTCAAATCATAGAAAAGTGGGAGTAGAGGCTGCTCAGAAACCCAGATATTGACTCTGCTTTCTCCAATCTGGCAGAAGTTTCTTCTGTGAAAGTCAATATTCTATTTAGGTAAGTTCTTCCAAAATGATGAGGCAAATACAGTTCCACTTCCTGTTGGAAATTCCAGTCGGTTCTGAGGGGAGCCACTGAGAAGGCTGACCTGGTGGGATGAGGGAAGCAGGACATGAGCTATGAGGATGAGAGGGAGAGTGATGGCCCGCATTCTTCAGGAGAATGAACATTAAGTGTGTGAAGAGAGGGCTATGGCATCTTTGGAGTGGCACCGATTAGTAACATCAATCATAAAGAAACCCAGTCATGACTGCTGGCCGCTGACAGGCCTACACCAGTAAGAGATTAGAACTGAAGTCATTAAACCGTCTCCTGGAAGCTTAGCTGATTGTGCTCTGCTTAATCCTTTTAGGCAAACAGGCCCTTCTCACCAGGCCTTGGACAGAGGCTCCGGCCAACTCTGGCCTGAAATGCTGCTGACTTGAGAAATTAGACCTAGTATTCCACGAGCACTGGGAGTAAGTACATGAGTTGTTGGTGTGTGAGGTGTGGACAGCCAGTTTGCTCATGGCATGAGACTTCCATAGAACTCCACCCAAGCACAAAGGGATAGAGGGAAAATTTCTTTAAGATAAGTATTCAGGGTGGCTTTACGGGAGCTAAGAAAAAGTAACACTGCATCTGTTACCTTCACTCCAACTCCCAGGTTGACCAGGCCCCGAGGGGCCATGGGTAGGAGTAGAGGGGGGTGGGAAGGGGTGAAGCAGTTCTAGTGCATGACTTGTGGGTCTGAGGTGGAAACTGGCCTTTTGAGGGACGAAGCCAGAAGCTAGAGATCCCGGAGACTCTGGAGACTGCTCCTGTTCTTTTCAGAGGGACTCCCAGCTCAGGCCCAGGAGGCACAGCCAGCTGCCGCTGGGTCGTCAAATCTCAAAGAATAAGTTGAAAGTCAGTCTGGGTTGAGGGAAGACTGTCAGTTCACAGAGTATGTGAAGATCTTCCTCTGAGGAATTTCTGTCCTAACTGGCTGTGAAAGGAAGGGACAAAGGCTGGCTTTTAACTGGTTAAAATTTGAAAGGCCCTGAGATCCCTCTATTTTATTTTTTTCTAAGTGTGGGCTTATCATCCAACATATACAAAGGTCTTTGTTTTCGATGTGTCACCAGGAAAGGTCTAAGGCACTGCTGCCCTAAAGAAATACAATGCCTCAAATGGAGTTTTAAGCTCCTGAGTAGTCACATGAAGAGGCAAAAGATATGAACTTCGGGTGATAATGATAGGTCATTGGAGGTTCATCAACTGTAACAAATGTACATTCTGGGGCTGGATGTTTGATGGGGGGGAAGCTGCGAGTGTGTCTAGCAGATGGGAACTCTCCATGCTTCCCACTCAATTTTGTTGTGGACCTAAAACTCCTCTAAAATAAAAAGAAGTCTATTTTTAGAAAAGTAAAAGGAAATGGAAAACATGAATTTTAATAATGTATTTTATTTAATCAAAATACTATCATTTCATCATGTAATTAGTATAAAAACATACAAATGAGATCTTTTACATTATATTTTCATGTTAAGTCTTTGGATGTGTTGCATCTCAATTCTGAGAAGCCACTTTGAAGTGCTCAGAAGCCACAAGACATAAAGGATTGGATATAAAAGATTACATCACAAGCTCCCTGCCCACCGGGAGCTTATAAGCTTGAATCCTTACCCTGTATACTCTACCAGCTGACAGGTACGGAGACCTACCTATAGGATCCCTCTGGAGATGGGAGCTTTTCTAGAGGTTGGTGCCAGTGACTAGTACCAGGTGGTTTTACACAGTTCTCTTCTCAAGTTCTTAACTGAGAGCTTTGCCACCCAAACCACGCCAATCATAACTAATTCTGACAGATTCCACAGGACCAGTTGGGCCAACCCAAATTCACATACTTCTCCTGACAGTATTTTCAAGGTCTCCATTCTGCATGGATTTAGGGGAACAGTACAAAGCAAGGAAAGAATGTAACAGCCTCCCGGGACGACCTCTGTAGGTTAACTTAATTTAAAAATGCTTGTGGACACTGAACAAGGACCAGGGCCAGTAGTAGCAGGACTGGTTCCGACACAGCTCTCTTGCCACTCCTAAAGGGAGGTTTGGCCCACACCTCCACAATTTAGGGATGGAATTTTTTAAAGAGCCTCTGACCTTCACATGCAGCCAATTCCACATGAGGTGGCACACCTGAGCCAGCACCGGGGCTAATGCCTGATCCCTGTGTCTGTGCCACACTGGCCTCCACTCACCCTCCAGACCTGCTCATCCCCTGGCCCTAACCCCTGGCTCAGCACCTCGGCCTTCATATCTGCTTCTAGATCTCTTCAGATGCCCTTGTCTGGTTCACTGACCTTGGCATCTTGCTCAGCTCTGTGCTTTCCTGACTCTGTAGTCTTTCAAGTGTGGACAGGAGTTCCCAGTTGCCCCAAGGACCCTGGGAGCCCTTATCAGCAAGGTTGCCCAGGCCTTCCCTGCCTCCCCTCCAGCTCCCAGGTGCATGAAGTTCTAGCTAATTCCTGCTCCCAAGGTCCTGGGAATCCCATGTTAGAAGCGCCAAGTATGGGTCTCACAGCCCCACCTTTGTCAAGGCCTCTCTGCTCCCAGCACCCTACTATCCTACTCCATCTACAGTCCCTACTTCGACCCCACCAGTGCTCTTCTCAGATCTCTTGGAGCTGGTTGCCTCCTCCATTACCAAGCTGATAATGCTAATTTCAGAACCCTCAACCTCTATATTAGCAATTTCTCAACTTCAGTGCCTAAAATGGATTGAAACCAACTTTCATTATTTTTTTTTAATATTGATATTGCCCAAACCCCATGCAACCCCCTAATTTTTTTCTCTGTGGGAGCTGGATACTACAGATCACTGTGTGGTGACTTCCTTTGCAACTATGCCCCCACGCTGATGCCATCACTTTCATGGGGTGAAAAACTCCCTAGAAGATTTTCAACTTTTACTCAAATGCTCTTTTCTCTCTGGTAATTTTCCTGTTTCTGAATATCAAAAGCTCCACCGCTTTTGAATTCAAAGAGGCTACCTGTACTGAGATCAGTAACACAAGGAGTTTTCAGCCTAGAAAGTCTGTTTTATTCTTTTATTCCCTCTTCTTGAGATTACGTTCCTGCAAAATGTTTGGTGTCCTGGAAGGGGTCTAAGGTAACAGTGACTTGGATAGCTCCAGAAGGGAGTCAGGTATTTGGCTAGAGTGACCGGGACCCATCTTTCCAACACATCCCGGAAGAGACAGCTGGCTCTGAGGGTTGCTCTGAGCAGCTGGCTTGACATAATGAGAATGTGCCTTATTCTTTTTGATAGCAGTCCTATGCTCAACCTCCTACTGTGATTTGGAGCAGGTGGTTTCCTTGTGTTTGGTTCTGATTGCTCACCTCTTGGTAAAATAAGAAATGGGCCACACAAAACTGTCACTTGACAGATACTGTCAGCAGCCCGTTGAATACAAGCCAAAGCCTACTGTCAAGCAGAAAGCAAGTGCAGGTGCTCAAGTGGAATTCTACCTGACTGAGCAGGTCTTAGCAGATGTTATAAAGGCCCTTCTGAGATCGTCTGCATGGTGTGATGTCCTTCCCACATCCTGAGATACATTGTGTTGTTGGCTCCCCTTGGGGATGAAAGATTGAGAGATTAATATGTTCACAGGCATGAATGAGGTTGTTCAGATGTACCTGTACTTTCCAGGATGTGTGTTCTATTCGGATTTCCTGAGCATACACCTGAGGGAAGGGTAAAGAGTTCTACTATTACCTGCATCCCATGAAAATCCACTGGCTGGTATCAGTTTTTGCTCAGCCCCTGAGACATTTCTGCTGTTCTGAATCAGAGGATCATCAGGGCTGACATGCCCCCGCTCTCCACTAGGGGGAGATTCCAACCAGCACAGGCCCCAGGAGGAGCTGTTATTGAAGAGACTGAACGGCAAAGAAATTGGATTTTTGTGTGTCTGTCTTTTAACTGGAAACACAATTCTTCCATATATTGGCTTCTCTATGATTCTGTGGTTAGATTTAATTTGGGTGCTGTCAGAGTGCATGTTATATCTCCCTTTTTCCTAATCTAAAAAGTTCAAAGAATTTCTCTGCAGCACAGGGCATTTTTGTTTTTCTATTATCAAATAATACATATACTCTTCCCTTCTTCCTGGCACTGAGCCTGGTGCCACACAGAGTCATATGAGGGGGTAGGCTCAGTGCCACACAGAGTCATATGAGTGGGTGGGCTCAGTGCCACACATAGTCAAATGAGCTGGGAAGTTCAGTGTCAATGTCACAAGAGCCCAGTGTCTGCCAGGGCTCTCTGAAAACTGTGACCTTCTCATTCAGTCTAACCAGCAGCCTGCAGCTAAGCCTACTCAACACCAAATCTATTTTGTGTGTTTATCACCTTCCCTCTATTAGGTATATAGCTAAAAGAAATGGGGGTCATTCTTGCTTTATGGATGGAGATATATATAGTTGAAAACCGGTGAGTAAAATGTAATTGTTTCTAGGTCAGTGACACAGAAGTGCTCTATTCAAATGCTGAGGTAGTGGAAAGAGCATCATGCTGGAGGGAGAAGTTGTGTTCGAATTCCTGCAATGCTCCTCACTTATTGGTCCAGGTTCCTCAGTTTAACATAATACCTCATGCTTCCATTCTCATCAGTTAAATAGGGATAATAATGCCAGAATCCTAGGAAGATGGATAAAGTTATGCAGGTAAAAGGTATAGCATAGTGATTGGCACATAGTAGGTACTTAATCTGTTACTTCTCCCCTTGGGTCAAGAAGTTTCTTTGCCATCTGGTTAGTTTTAGAGATAATCTCTCTCTAATGCTGGTTTTCCTCATATTACTTAAGTTGTATGAGTTCCCTGTAAATGTTGGAGATTAAACCCTCATCGGTGATAACATTGGCAAATATGTTCTCCCATGCAGTGGGCTTTCTTGTTGTTTTGTTGATGGTTTCTTTTGCTGTGCAGAAGCTTTTTATTTTGATGTAGTCCCATTTGTTTTCTCTTTAGTTTCCATTGCCCTAGGAGCAGTATCAGAGAAGAAATTGCTTCGGCATGTCTGAAATTTTACTGCCTGTGGATTCCTCTAGTATTTTTATGGTTTCCCATCTTACATTTAAGTCCTTTATCTATTTTGAGTTTATTTTTATGTATGGTATAAGTTGGTGGTCTAGTTTCATTTTTTTGCATGTATCTGTCCAATTTTCCCAACACCATTTATTGAAGAGACTGTCTTGACTCCATTGTATGTTCATGCCTCCTTTGTCAAATATTAATTGAGCATAGTGGTTTGGGTCGATTTCTGGGTTCTCTTTCTATTCCATTGGTCTATATGTCTGTTCTTGTGCCAGTACCAGGCTGTTTTGAGAACAGTGGCTTTGTAATACAGCTTGATATCTGGTATTGAGATCCCACCTACTTTGTTCTTCTTTCTCAGGATTGCTGCAGCTATTCAGGGTCTTTTTTCTCATATTACTTAAAGGCCTGTTCTTTTGATCAATATGAGATAGAAATGCTCTGTAGTGAATGAGGAGTGGGCAAATTGAAAAGAGAGCCATCTGTGAGGAATAGAAACATGATGTAGTTGTAATAGAAGTGGGTTGAAATTGCTTCCCAAACCAGCCAACAGGACGCTGCTTCTGCCAACCCCAACTGCCTTGATGCCCATTTCTGGCTCAACTGGCATGCTCCAGACCCAGGTGCCACCCCAGCAGGGGTGCCTTCATTCTCTCTTGATTTAAGGTCTCCAACCTCATCCCAGGATGATAGATGTTGTAGTACGTTGGCAGGTGGTATTAAATTGAAGCTCTACTGCCATAGAACTAACTTATAACTTTACACCTTTTTTTGGAAGCTCGCTGGATTTGATAAATGACTCCATGAACATCAACATCCAAGATTTCTTCACCCTCAGAGGCTTGGTTTACTGGTACCTGGACGCAACATCCCAACAACTAGATAGATTTAAGTCCAAGATATATTTCACTCTGTCTTCTTGGCTTCCCATTTGGTACAAGACATGCGTTCCGGTGGAAACACATTGCTGTGTGGCTAGGCTGCGATAGCTTTATCACCTCAGTTCAGCTGCATTTAGGATGAGTAGGCTTTTGTGGGCTGGCCTGAGAACTTTGCCATTATGTGTAATTTTTAGCTATGAAATATGAGGCCCAAATTCTAAGTGACTGTCTTACTAAGTTGCTTTTAGAATTACTTTCTTATAAACTGGGAATAGCTGGTTCTTTTGTAAATGTCCAGAACCAGAACTATGCTTCAGATAAGTAAGGGCATTTTTAAATGACAGGAAGTCCGTTTGCAAGAGGGGCTGATGTGCCTTAGGAAGGCAAGTGGGGCACACGTTGCTTCTTACATCATGAGTCAAGGTAAGAGAGAAAGATGACTGAATAAAGGACACTATATTTCAGGCCAGCCCCAGGGACCAATGCCCATGTCTTAGAGAAAAAGAGAGGCCTAAAGCAGAGATAAATTACCAAAAGTTATATGCATTGGGGGCAGTGTAACTGGGACACCAGTACCCTCAGTGTGGGCAGAGTGAGAGCCAGCAACGTGGGCAGCACCCTTGACACCAGCATCCATGTGAGGTGCTACCACTGTGAGCTGGAATAGGAAGAATACAAGTGGTATTCTTAGTCACTAGGAAAGACCATGGTGCATTGGGCAGTACATGGGGACTTCATTAATGACGGGGGAGGATGTGAGGCATCTGGGAACGCTAGATAAATCTGTTGTAAGGGCTGCTGAGCCCAAACTGGTATGGACTAGAAAACATTTTTGAATAAAAATTTTTAAGTGTATGTAAGTATGTAAGTATTTTTGTGTGTGTGTTAAGTGTTCTATATGTATGTGTGTTGCATGTCATACATATTTGTATATATGTGTACAAATACATATACATATATCATAGCTGATTATAACCAGACCTAAATGTGGAGAAGGGGGCAAGGCGCGGACAGCCACAGTGCACCAGAATGTCTTATTCCTGGCATTCTCTCCCCAGCTCCTGAGCCCTTTCTCCTTTTTCTACCCTTCTGGCTTTTGACTCTAGGCTTCCCACAGATGCTGGCTTTTGCTTGGTTTTGATTTGACATCTGTTCTGGTTTTGCATCTCTCATTGCTTACACTGGTATTTGACTCAGTCTCTGAGTCTCTCTGCTGTTTAAAATAGAATTTCCCAAAGGATTTCCACAGAAACCAGTTCAGAGAGTATTGTGGAAATTAGGTGTGTTCACATTATTCATAAAGAACAGAAATTCTACCCATATCCCAATTCCCAACCTCATGCCTGTATACAGATTCATGCCCAATAAATATTTGCTGCATGAATAGAGGGCCAAGTTCAGGGAACTCAAGTTGAAATAAAAAATAGGTGTCTTTGATTATAGAACTTTAGCCCTCACTCTGTTAAAAAGCATTAAAATTGAACATCGTCTGAAATTTCATGCCTTAAATAAAAGTTAACTCAAAATAGATCATGGACTTAAATGCAAAACTAGAACTTTATATTACATTTGAATATATTTCTCTGTAAAAGTAAAACTTTCAGAAGAAAACATAGGAGAAAATGTTCAGAACTGAGGGCCAGATAAAAGGTTATTAGACATGACACCAGAGGCACAGTCCATAAAAGAAAAAGTAAATTGGATGTCATCAAAATTTAAAAGCTTTTGTGCTGTGAAAGATCCAATTAAGAGAAAGAAAAGGTATCTCACAGCCTGGAAGTAAATATTTGCAAACCACATATCTAACAAAGGACTTGAACCAAGAATATAGAAAAAACTCTTAAACTCAACCGGAATAAAATAAAAAAAAGTTCAATTATAAAATGAGCAAAAGACATAGACAGACATTTCACCAAAGAGGAGATACAGATGAATAATAAAAACAGGAAGAAAGATATTCAACACCATTAGCCATTAGGGAACTGCAAATTAAAATTGCAATAAAATACCACTGCATACCTGTTAGAACAGCTACAATAAAAAAATAATAATGTTGGTGAAGATATAGAGAAACTGGATCCTGGTGGGAATTTAAGATGGTACATTGCTAGTTTCTTATATAAATAAAAAATAAACATGCAGCTACTATACCAAGCAAGTATATTCTTGGGCATTTATCTTGAAGAAATAAAAATTTATGTTGATATAAAGACCCACAAATGTTCATAGCATCTTTATTCATAGTCAGAAACTGGAAACAACTTAAATATCCTCCATTGGGTGAACAGTTAAACAAACTGTGGTGCATCCATACCAGGGAATATTAATTATTCAGCATTATAGGAGAATAAGCTATTGATAGATCCAACAACCTGGACCAAACTTAGGGGTATTATGCCAAGTGAAAAGAATTGATCTTAGCCCTAGCTGGTTTGGGTCAGTGGATAGCGGATCAGCCTCTGGACTAAAGAGTCCTGGGTTCGATTCCTGTCAAGGGCACATGCCTGGGTTGCGGGCTCGATCCCCAGGAGGGGATGTGCAGGAGGCAGCTGATCAATGATTCTCTCATTATTGATGTTTCTATCCCTCTCTCTCCCTCTCTGAAATCAATAAAAATATATATTTTAAAAAAGAATTGATCTTAAAAAGTTACATACAATATGATTTTACTTATATAACATTCTTGACATGACAAAATTATAAACATGAAGAGCCTATTAGTGGTTGCCAGAAGACAAAGGAGAGGTGTGAACACAAAGGGGGAGCGTAGGAAACCCCTTTGTGGTGATGGAATAGTTCTGTATCTTGGTCATGGTTACATGATTCTATACATAGGGTAAAATTGCATAGAACTATATGCACACACCAATGAATACATTTAAAAAGTGGGGAAAACTAAATAAGCCTGTAATTCAGTTTATAGTAGTGTATCAGTGTCAATTTCCTGGTTGGTACTGTACTACAGCTACGTAACTGTCCTCATGGGGGTAGTTGGGTGAAGGACACATGGGGTAATTTTGTACTACTTTGCAACTTCCTGTGAGCCAATATCTACTTCAAAATAGAAAGTCTTTTTACAAAATGAATAAAGAAAAGGATTTAGAATATCCAAGAAAGAGTTTGAACCATGAGACCCTTTGTTCCTGGAGTATCAGGTAGAACTGGTGCTCTACAGAACACAAGTTGGGAAATCCATGTCAAAGAAACAGGGTTCTGGATCAACTACCATTATTCCCATTTTTCTGGCATCCCAGGCCCAGACCTGCCAGGCTTTATCTCCATCAGTGGCCACACTGGCCCCAAAGTTCTGTTTTCCAGAGTTGGTTTTGTTTGAGAAGGGTTTCTAGAAAAGTTGTATCTTAGTTCATTTTTATTTTTTTGCTTTGATGCAGCCTGTCCTATCAAGCTTCCGCCCCAATGTGTGTCGATCTGTGACCAATGCCATGGCTCATCCACAGAACCTAATGGGATGTGACACAGCCACCATGTCAGGAGAGTGACAGCCAAGAGTCTGGAAGAAACAGCTTCATTGTTGCAATAATTGTGGACCCTCAGACGGTATTATGTCATGAACAGAAGCTGTGAATGGATCTGGAAGGAAGAAGCCCTTGTTTCTGGGGCAGCAGATCTGCAGTGTGTGCATACTTGGGTTGATATCTTTATCTGCACTGACGCACTACCTAGATCAATGGTTCTTACATTTCAGGGGCCATAAGAATCAGTTGAGGAAGCCCTGTAGCTGCTCTGTTACATCAGAATCTTGGGGGCAGGGGGGCCTCACCAGGTGAAACTGAAGCAGGATCATCTTGGACCACATTTTCTTCTATGGTATCTCTTTTCAAAAAATTATTAGTTAGACTCTTGTTATTTGCAATTCACATTACATGAAGTATTTAAAACTGATAACCTCTACCCACTCACCTCTACCCATTGGTACATATCCTTAATGATTTTTTTATTCCTTTACATACTACTTAGAAACAAACCAATATAGGTGTGTGTGTGTGTGTGTGTGTGTGTGTGTGTGTGTGTGTGTGTTGAAAAATAAAGGGTAAAAATCATTTCCAACTTATTGGAATCTCAATAGCATTTGTGATATTCCCAAGGCTCTGGGAAATAGCAAGATTTTTATTTTGTTTTGCTTAATCGTGGTTAAGAAATCATTAGAGACAGTTTGAGCATTACCTTATGAGCCCTGCAAAAACCTTTATGAATGCTTTTGAAAGCTATTTTTTAATTGACCTGAAAGAAATCCTGACAAATGAGTCTGATGGACTTGGTAACTCGTTTGCGATTGGATATTCTGGCTCCGCTTTAAGAGCCCCGCTGGAGCCATAACACAAGGACAGCACAGCTTTATGAAAATGGAAGGTAATACAGCAGAGACCGTCCCAGTAGTGAACATCCTGGACGTGACCTGAATGTCTCACTATGAATGTCCTTGACTGAACAATGGTGATCCATGTCACCCTGTGTTTCCCAAAGCGATGTAAGCAATAGGGAAGAATCTAATAAAAAACTATTATAGGATTTCATAGCCCTTCCTACTTCCCTCCCCTAACAAGGAGTTTTCTGGGTTTCTCTGGGTCCTGTAATCTTGTTTTAAATCAGTGATCTCCAAAATGGGATGTTCAGCATTGATCTGCTGGGGTGCAGAAGAAAATGTTAGAACTTTTATTTATAGTACTTTTATCTAAAAATAAAGATATTTAACTTAACTAATACTATTATATATGTTAGAATTAGCATCCTCATTTAGTCTATATGCCCCCAGTGCTGGGACTCCTATAGTGTTCCCAGCTTCTTAAGAAGAGAGTGGAGACTCGTTGATTAAGGAGGTTGATGACAGCCCTCATTTAGACATGAGCCATCAGGTTATTGAAAGACATTGTAGTAGACACGTTCCTGGTTAGTGAAATTAATCTGTTAAAATATTTAACACATTAATTTAGTTAAATCTGTTATCTAGATTTAGCTAAATTAATCTTCATAAAATGAATGAGTGGCTTAAAAACAATTTCTTCAAGGAATTTCCCATGTCTTTACCACAGAAAACTCTCACCTTGAAAATGTCCAACAGCCCAAATAGTCCATTGAAGGTGGTAACAATGCAAACACAAGAGAATGTCAAGAAAATGAAAGAGCTGGCATTTTTCTTACTCCCTGAGTAATCAAATCTGCCCACATCATGGAGTATATTTTTATTTTTATTTTTGTTATTATTTATTAAAGCTTTATTGTTCAGATTATTACATTTGTTCCTCTTTCTTCCCCCCCCATAACTCCCCTCCACCCAGTTCCCACCCCACCCTCCTCCCTCACTCCCCACCCACTGTCCTCATCCATAGGTGCATGATTTTTGTCCAGTCTCTTCCCACATCCCCCTCATCCCTTGCCCCCCCCCACCCAAGAATAGCCAGTCCACTTCCTTTCCATGCCCT
>NW_006292095.1:11836508-11839181 GCF_000327345.1 Myotis davidii | reverse complement strand
CCCTCTAGGGCCCAGTGGTTCAGCCTTCCCAATTACCTGAGGAGGGCACTCTTGGTGTACCCCCTTGTGGTCTTTGTGCACAGTCTTGTTATAGTTAAGCCTTGATTGTTGTAGGTATCACTGAGAGGAATTGACCTCCAGGCCAATTGGCTGGAGAATCAGCTGTGTCTGCAGTGGTAGAGACACCCCTCTGGGGCAAGACTTGCTTCAATGGTGCTCACTGAGTCTGACCTCTGAGTGTGTCCTTTATGGTTCCACGAAGCTGCAAACTGGATGGTCCCACTCTGACCTCTGGGTTTCCTGGCTCTTGGATCTCTAGGGAGGTGCTAATCTAGCCTTTGCCTGAGGCTATCCAGCAAAAGCCTCCCTGCAAGGCTTGGGCAGGGTGGGTCCCACAGGATCAACAGGGCGGGGCTAGCAGTTATGGTGTCTCTGCTTCTCAGTATCCAGGAAATCCCTGGCAGCCCCTCCGAGACAAAGCTGCCCTCGAGTTTCGACCACTGCCAGACAGTCCGGCTTCTCCCATATGAGTCTGGGTCCCTAGAGACTCGCCCAGAACTGGAGCTCAGAGCCTGAGACTCCCTCCCAATTGAAAACGACGACTGTACCCTCAGCCGCCAGCCCGCTCCGCATGCATCTCCGCACTTTAGTATTTTACTTCCGCACTGCGCCTCCTCTGAGTCTCGGTATGCTTTTCTCTTTCCTTCTAGTTGTAGAATTTCCACTCAGCCAGCCTTCCTGTGGTTCTGGATGATGTCCGTTCCGTCTTTTAGTTGTATTTTTGAAGTAGTTGTTCGAGGCAGCAAACTCCGGTGTTTACCTATGCCACCATCTTGGTTTCTCCCCTGGAGTATATTTTTAAAGTCAGAGATCATCTATTAGATTTGAAAAGAAGTTAGCCAATCTGTGAGAATGCTTTTTGAGGAGATGCATATATGCAAAGAACAATTTGAAAGTGGGTATTTGGAAACATGTCCAGGTTTATGTGATTTTGTTTTTACCTGAAGAAATCCGTGTGTCACCTATAAAATTGTTCATATTCGTACACTTAAAAAAACTATCAAATATCTGTTGAAAAATCTTCTGAAAAGCTTTAGTGTACTCTGAACCTATGGTTAAAAGTACAAAAATGAAACACCTTGTGATTAGTTAGGAAGAGCCAATGATTGACATCAGAGATGATGAAATTTAGCAGCAGAATTCAAACAAAAACCTTTGCATAATCAGTGGAGTAGAATGAAAATGAGCATCTAAAGGGGCACTTCTTTCACCTGGTTCTATGCATCTTTGAAGGGAACTTTTTCAGCTGCAATAAGCAATAAAGGTAAGTATCAAAGAGAGGAAAAAAGAGAGGGAGTGAGAGACGGAACTGAACCCATAATCTGAATTAGAATCTCTGTATCACAAGTATTAAACCAATAAATTATAAAATAATCAAGTATAAAAAAATAAAGTAATTAAGTATATTTAATCATACCATTCTCACTAAAAATATAATTAATTAAGTTTCCATAGTGAGGGCAAAGTTTTGTTAACTTATTAATAAACTGCCTTGGAATATGTATACATATTTTGAGGAATAAATATGATCTTTATCTCAAAAGTTTTTAAATAATGGAGGTATGCAAGGAGCTCCTCAAGGTAGGTCTAGAGTGGTCAGATATGGATGCCAGAGGTAGGGGATGTCATAAGAAGTGTCTGGGATGTGGTATTTTAAGGTGATAGAACTGAGATATCAAGATTCTGAAGTCTTTGGAATCATTTTCAAGGACTGAGCATAAAAATCCCAACCATCAGGAATCAGGAATAGAGAAAGATTCCATGAATTGTGTAAAAGTCTGCATGTGCGCGTGAGGAGTGTATATAAGCAATATGCTAGAAATCAAGATGTTAAGAAACATTTCTAGTCATAAACGCTTTGAAAATAAACATGCACTGTTAGGTATTACAGCCTCTATGACTCTTTGCAAAATAATGAACAGCACTGGATGATGTCACCTTGACTGCTGTATTATTAGTCAGCTTGGGCTGCCGAAACAAAGGACCACAAACCAGGCAGCTTCAACAACAGAAATTTACTTTCTTGCGGTTCTAGTAACTAGAAGTTTGAGATCAAGGTATTAACAGGGTTGGTTCTTTTCAAGGACTATGTGGTGTTAAAAAACAATTCAACTTAATAAATTGTAAAGATCTTATTAGCTTTCTTCAGTGATTCATGAATCAGACAGCATCCCATTAGCAGACAGAAAGCAGCTTTACAAATGGACTTTTGTAAGCAGAGGGAGCAGGAACAGGGAAGTGATACACCCCCCCCACCCCCCATCCAAAAAAAAAGCAGGTTGATTATTGCAAGGTTACTTTCCTCTGAGTGATGGATGGTAAGGTTCTATCAGGAAGATTACCTAGTAGTGCTGATCAGGTGATTCCCAATGGATTGGTTTAAGATTTCATTTCTGGGACAGCCAAAACTCTTATTAAGTTGTCTTGGTTTGGTGACATGGGGCTTAGCATAAGCAACTCCATTTTGGGCCTGTTGACTTGTTTTGAACAGAGAGAAGGATCTATTCCATGTTTCTCTCTTAGCTTCTGATGGTTTGCTGGCAATCTTTGGTCTTCCTTGGAGATGGCTGTCTTCTCCCCGTGTCTGCACACCATTTTCCCTCTCCCCCTGTC
>NW_006292095.1:11811725-11836292 GCF_000327345.1 Myotis davidii | reverse complement strand
CGCTGTAGATAAAAGATTTCAGACCAGGCAGCATTTCAGAGTGTCTGCGCTTATCTGTGAAATATCTTCCTGAAAGGACAGTGAAAGGAAGCACTTTAAAGGTCTTATTTCAATAAGATTGCCTGTCTGAGCACACTAACAGTGGGATTTTAAAAGATTCTTGCCCTTTATTTGCTATCATTTTCAATGTGAAGAAGTTGTCCTTAACTCAGGACAAGAGGCTGCTCTCCTTCAGAACACAGCGCCTAGAAATATAACACTTAGGCTGTTGTAAATCCTCATTGTCGGTGATAAACAGAATGTAGTCTGATATATTTCATGACCTATGCAGATAAAAATCTTCCACAACCATCAAGTGTTGCTTTTGGTATTCATGTGAATGAGCAGTGGTTTGAATAATGAGTGAGACCTTGGAGACAGCCAGCAGGATCTGGGAGCGCGGGAGGTGACTCAGCTTCCATATGCAATTGCCAGCTAGAAAATACAAGTCAAAAAGGTGAATTGAACTGAAATTTTTTGAATCTAAAAAGCCTTCCTGAAATGTTACAATAACTCAGTCTAAACCCAATACAGAGATAGTAGAACTATAAGTCTCTGCATTGGTGCAAGATGCTTTAAAAATTCGTTTATGTCTGAAATTTTGAGGGATTTCTCTGAGGAGAGAGAGTGAGTAATGGTCACAGGGACAACCTTTCTCAAACATAGGCACTGCACTGGATGTATCTGACCACAGACTTGACCATGTTCCAGGCATCACATGGGTGGTAAACAAGACCTGTTAGGACTCCTCCAACCTTGAGATTCTATGTCTCTGAACTCCGGGTGGTGAAGACATTATAGGCTATAATATAGGCCCAAATATGGCAGACTGAAGTGAATCTGGGCCAGATATCCAAAGCCTTTCCCTCTTCCAGCTCTGCACTGAAGGATTCAGTTCTGGAAGTGAAAGAAAAAAAGGCAAGTTGACATTTGAAAATACTTATTGAATACCCACACCAATTGGGATGAATGGTTTAACATTTCCATAGGAAAAGTAGAATGGTCTACCCCAGAGACTAACTCTTAGGTCCACCTTTTGGAAGATAAAAGGAATTCAAGTCTTTCTAAAACATGCTGAATTATTAGGAGTTAAAGCGAATCCAAGTGCCACAGAATTAGATTGAGCATAAGCACTTGTATGATTCCTATAAGAGGCAGCTTTAGTCACTACCCCCAAGTTGAGTCAACCCTACAGAAGGGACAGTCACTTGTCCAGTGTGACATTTGCGAATAAGAGGGAATAGGTGGCAAGTGGGGGTGGGGAGGTGGGAATTTCCCCCTCTTTTCCCTCTTAGTTCTGGCTGGTCTGACAATCAAATTGATTAACAAGAGAAAATAACCAAATTTAATTATGTGGGTACATACAAGGGTTCCATAAGAATATGGGCCCTGTAGGATATATTAGGTAGCTAATGCTTATATGCCATCTGAGTTAAGAAGAAAGGGGGTGTTTGGGGTTTCAAGGGAAAGAAAGGCAATTCACGTAGAGATTGTAAAGCAAATGTTTGGTAAACAAGTGTTTGCTGGGCCGTCTTCAACAATAGGACACAGAGAGGATTTTCATCAAACAGGCCTTTCTTGGCTCCTCCCTGTCGGTCACAGTAGTTCATAGTAAGCCATAGTTATCTATGCTAATAGCTGTCATCCTAGAGCAGGTCCTCTTTCTAACATTTTTTAGGCAGCTAGCGAGAAAGTCAAAGTTTCTTCCTGAGTCTTTTGTTTCTTGAAAATAATCTGCTTAAATAATCAATATCCCCAAAAAGCCATATTTGGGGTGTACAAACTCTGCTCCCCCTCACAAATGTGTGTAATTCCCTCCCTCCCTACAATTGGATTAGTCTGTGGAAGCCTACTTTATATTTTTAAAAATTGTGGTAAAATATACAGAACATAAAATTTACCCACTAAATTGTATCTATTTTTAAATGCACAATTCAGTGACATTAAGTACATTCAACAATATTGTGCAGCCAGCCACCATCAAAACAGTTTCATCATTTCCAAAACTGTGTCATCATCCTAAACAGAAACTCCCCAATTACTCTAATCCAAAAGAAATAAAAGTACCTATTGTCTTACTCTCTCCTCTCAAACTCCAAGCACTGCTTCCCTGCGGTAGCATCTACCGAGGATCAATGGTGCCGAGAACAGGTAGTGCCCACCATAACCACACTGCGGCCCTAACTAAGATCCAATGACCTTGTGGGACCCGGGCCAGGCTGCACCACCCTCACAGGGAGAACACACTCAGACCCTGTGCCAGTGTTTTTCCAGGAACACTGCCTCGGCCACATGGCCAGACGTTATGTGTTAAGATGAGCGCTCAATTAATTTTAACGATGTCACGAACTAGATAATCGGAAAATGAAATGGACCAGTCTGCTTTCAGATTTAGGGGTTAATGACAACAGACACACGATAAACAAATAGTGTTAAGGCTGAAAAATGGCTCCCTCCTCTTGGTCGTCTGTCCTGACTGGGCTTTTCAAGCTCCGAGGGCTTTGTTTGTTTAGAAGGCAGCAGTAAATCTCTGAAATTAGAACAGACAGAGCCAGAGGGCCAGGGCACCTTGCTCCCTGCTTTGGCTTCCCTCCACCATTTTGGCTTTTCCACCCTGAACCCTGGGAATGACTCACACTACTCCTGCCTCTGGGATGAGGAAAGAGTTATGGGCAACAAAGCTTTTAATCATTCACACGTCCTTCTAGAATACAGGGTCAGCTCTGACTGGATACCAGTCCTATCTCTGCTATCTGACATCTGGGATCTTCTCACCCTCAGGTGCTCAGACCACCTGCAAACACTTGTGCATTCTTGGTGGCTCCTCTGCTATAATAATAACATTGTAGGTCTGTTTCATTCATCCCTGGGGAATAAATTGAGTGGCTAGACTTGTGAGTTACAACCTTCATTACTGATGAGGAAACTGAGGCTTGGTGCATTAAGTGACTAACTCTAAAATAACCAGTTGTTAAAACCCCAAACCTTACCTGTTGGCCAATTTATAGGTGCTCCCTTTCCCAGAGGTGGAGCATCAAAGACCAAAACTTGGGACTGACTATGGTGAGAACCAGCAGAGGTGGTAAGCTGGCAGCTTGAGACTACAGAACCAGAAACTGGACACAATATTTTGAATAATAGAATTCAGGAACTGGAAACAATCTTAAGGTGTGTGTGTGTGTGTGTGTGTGTGTGTGTGTGTTTGACCAATGAGCCTCAAACAATTTGTGCTGGTTAAAATATAGATCCCTAGGCTCTTCCCTAACCTGTCCATTCAGAATTTCTTGGAGGTAGAATCTAGAAATCTGTATTTTTGCAGCACCCCTGGTTATTCTGGCACTGCATCGGGCCTAGGAAACAGTGACCACATTGAACTAACCTCCCGCAGAAGGTGCATCTGAAAGAGCATGAGACCATCCCCGCCTGTGCTGGACTTGCACTCCTGTAAATGCAGCCTGGATGGCACTAGCATTTTCAATGATGGAATCATAGAGAGGAATCACTATTGAGTCTGGAATCAGAAATATTCTCAACTTCTTTTCTCATGAATAACCACCATATTTATCCCTGTGAACCTCTAACGGCACAACACAGGCAGAATGTCTGAAAAGCTGGAAGCATAAATTAAGCTCGTGTGTTTACTCTGCCCTTAGTTTACTTGCCCCCCTTTCCTATGACTGTCTTTCATTGTTAAAATCACTGGTGTTTCCATCTCATCCTGGTTACCAAATTATAATACAATTAGGAAGTAGGTCTTATTCTCTAGCATGGATCAGTTCAACAAATATTTAATGAGCAACTAATTCAGCCAATTATTTAAGTGGTAGGCCTTTAATATATAAACATATAATTCCTACATAAAGCAGAAATGATATTTCCCTCAAAAGAGATGCAAAGTTTTATGCATGTTCAAAGAAGGCAAAGATCACATCTTGTTGAGGGTGGGCAGAGGACAGAGAAGGGCCTTTTGGGGAGAGATCCCATTTGAGTTGGAGCTTAAAGTACCATCATCCCAGATGGGCTAAGGAAGGCATTTCATATAGAGAACCTAGTGAGCCAAATAATGAATATAGAAAGTATTGGGGGCAGGGAGGGCGGTCACAGAATAGTCTGTTTTAAGGCTCGAAGGTGGGTTAGGGTTAGTGTTTGAAGGGCCTCTGAACTGAAGAATTTGGATTTTATTTTTCAGAAGTGGGAAGTCCTTAAAAAGCCCTGGAACAGAGTGACTATGTGGGACAGACTGAAGCCAGGGGAGATTGGAGTCATGGGTTCCTGTCAAGAGGTAGGATGTCATGAAATATTTACAAGTCCAAAAAGTTAGAAACAACCTGTATTAGTTTCCTATGGCTGCTGTAACAAATGACCACAACCTTTGTGACTTAAAACAGCAGACATTGATTGTCTTACAGATGTGGAGGTCAGAAGTCCAAACTCTGTTACACTGGGCCAAAATCCAGGTAGCTCTATAGGAAAATTTGTTTCCTTGTCTTTTTCAATGTCTAGATCTGCATTTTTGGCTCTTGGCACCTTCTGAAATAAACATATGTTATTTTTTGTAGGTAAAATAGAGAGGGGAGAAGTCAACGAGGGCCAGAAATAGGGCTGTGAAGATGAAAAGGGAGGGACTGATGTGAGATGAAATTTCCAACCCATAGGACATCAGGAACAATGGAAAATCCTGACCACTCCCAGGCTTGCAAGACATGGCTAGGCTGCTAGCAGACATCTGGGCCAGAGAATTGGAGAGGATGAGGTTTCTTTCAGGTGTGTTTGTCCTTTTAGGCAAGTCCACTAGTGCTTGACTTTCATGCTGTGCAACATGAAACTTCTAGAAAATCTGTCTAGTCACTGGGAGGAAATATCCTTTTACAGAACCAAGACCCTTCAGCAGTTCTAGGTTTCCACTTGAAGGCCTCTCTGTGTCTGCATTCACAGAGCCCTGATTTTGGAGTCTGGCTCTAATGAGATGTGGCAATGCCTTCACTCTGGCTTCTTGTCAGCCTTAACAGCTCTGAGATCAATCCCCTGGGAAGCTTGAAGGTGGAAGTATCTCACTGGGACCAGGCCAGGAACCTTCCCTACTGTCAGAGGCACAGCTTCTACTCTGGCCAGGCTGGAACCTTCTACCCCACCTTCGATAGCCCCTCCTCCAGCAACAGTAGTTGAGGAAGCGAGTTGGTCAAGATAGGCCTTTGGCGAGAGGCCAGAAAGGGGAGTGGGAGTAGGGGGCCTGCATGTGCAGAGTGCCCATTCCTAATCATAGTGGAAAACCTGTGTGCAAAAAGAGCACTAGACTGAAAAGCAGGAGGCTAGATCCTTTCATGGCTGCTAGCTCGCACCAGTAACCTGTGAGAGGCCCTTCCTTCTCTGGGCTTCCTTTGGACTGGGTTTTCCCAGCTCTCCCTTCAGTCCAGTGTTCTGGCCACTGAGTGGGGCTCCTCTGGAGATTAAAAGATAAACATTTGTGGCCACTTCTCAAAGCGTACTTTGGTTTGCTGAGTGATGGCCCCCAACTATCCCAGAAGCCTATAAATGTTATCTTTTTTGGAAAAAGGGATCTTTAGAGATGTAATGAAGGATCTTGTGGCAGAGGAGTTATCCTGGATTACCCAGGTGGGCCCTAAATGCCATCATAAACGTCTTCCTGAGGGAGAGACAGAGGAAAAGTTTACACACACACAAGCACATGCGTGCTCACACACAGGTGAAGGCGGTGTGAAGATTGAGCAGGGAGTGATTTAGAGATGTTGGCCCTGCAGACTGAAGTGATGTGGCCACAAGCCAAGAAATGCCAGTGACCATGCAAAACTAGAAGAGGCAAAGTACAGATTCTCCCCTAGGTCCTCTGGAGGAAGTGCCGCCTGCTGAAGCCTTGATTTGGCCAGTGATACTGATTTCAGACTTCTGGCCTCCAGAACTATGAGCAGACAAAGTTCTGTTGTTTTAAAACTCCAAGTTTGTGGTACTTTGAAGTCATAGGAAACGAATACCGAGTGCAAGGTCACCTTGGGCCTATGCATTTTGGTAGTACTTATTATGTTCTTAACAGATCCTCCTGACACACCCTGCATTTTGTCAGGCTCACCCTGGGACTCTTCTATTGAAAAACTCCTACTCTGGGTACCTGTTGTGGAAAAGGCAAGGAGAAAGTCAAAAGACACACATAGCTTTGAGCAAATCAGTCCATTTATCTGAACAATGGTCCCCCAATATGATAAGAGCAGGGACTCAATTTCATTCCTCTTTGTTCCATAGTCACTAGTATAGTGTGAG
Source organism: Myotis davidii (assembly GCF_000327345.1). NCBI lineage: Eukaryota > Metazoa > Chordata > Mammalia > Chiroptera > Vespertilionidae > Myotis > Myotis davidii. The sequence goes on along the minus strand of NW_006292095.1, from coordinate 11,829,980 downwards.
GCACATCCATGGTACACACTCAATGCTTGTTGACTAAATAATATGGAAATTACTATTACCCTTCCCTGCCTACCTCACTGAGTTGTTTATTGTGGGGCCTAGATTAGACATTTTAGAACGTATTTTAAAAGTTGCAATGCAATGAACCAAAGTTAGGTATGATTAACTGAGAGATGTATGTCTCTCTAAATTTGGTTACTTGAAATGATCAAGTTATAGCAAGAATCTGGCTGGCTAGAACCCACATCTCCTATGCACAGGTAAGGTTAATATGCAGACACAGACATGAACCACATTTCTAAATGTTTAATTTGCTTCAAAATAAATTAGCTAACCAGGAATAGATACTGTTGTTTAAGCAAGTGGTGGCCATTTAATTAACTTAATTACTCAAACCTATGATTGGATTATACTTAGAAGTTAGATAAAGAGAAAAAAATGGGAATAGGAAGAAAAGAGAATTGAGTTTTTATTAAACACTGGATTTGTGGACATTCATGCGAGACTACTGCTGGATATAAGACATAACATGTCATCTCAGGAACCAACCCTCCACCCTCACCCCAAGATTCCCTGGGGCACTGTTGTCTTAATGCTGTTTGTAGGTAGCTCTATTGTCTGCAAGAATGAATGAAATTATGAAGAGATTAACAAGACCAGAATGAGTCTGCAAAATGGAAAACCCAGGAGGAAGGAAATGACCTCTTAAGAGGAAGAAAATTATCTTAAAAGCGGGAATAAGTATAAAGTTTAGAATATTCTACTCAAAGTTCTCTCTGCTCTTATTGCTTGTTAAGGAGGCTGGGAGGGACTATGGGAGAAAGTCAGTGTTTTTTTGCTGAGTAGTCTCATAGATGGGTTACAACTAAAAGAGAGAAAAAACTAGGCTTAAAGTGGCCTTCCCAGGGTCCCAAATGGTATTGCTGCAGCAGTTCCTGGCACCAAACCAGAAAGCTCCATAGGCCTGTAGAAGATGAAGCCATGGAGGAATGAACATCCAGCGACTGGTGGGCAGGGTCTGGGTTGTTTGTCACCTGCCTGAGACATACACCAATCATGGATGCCGTGGATACAAAGCAACAGATGTGGGCTTCAGGAGAAGGTGAAAGATTTGAGGGATGCTTCTAGTGCTCAGAGATTAGAGGTAATCTCTGGGATGATTAGAGATAATGAACAGATCCAGGAGAAGATGGGAGAAATAATCCAAGAGAAGAGACAAAAGAAATGAGTCCAAGGAGATAGAGATGCAATTCAGTGCTACACGTTTGCTGAGAGTAGGGGAAGGTGCCAGCAGGAAAGAAAAGACAGGAAACTCTGCCCCAGCAGACACCATGATATTAAAGACCATGGAGACAAATACACTGCGCAGATGAAGTTTGGGGGTTCCTCATTCCCAATGACCCCTTTCCAAGAGCCTAAAAAGGACACTGACAATGTATTTCTATGATTATATGATTGGTAAAATTTCATGGGGAGGGAATGTTTTAATTGAAATTAGAGTTGATGACTCTCTTTATTCCAACATCCCCTCGCCCTACTTAACCCATTTATCAGTTGGCCTTGGAATGTCCAGGGCCCTTTTGGAGACCTGACTAAGGAGAATTTGACTGGGGGATACATTTAGTCTGGGTCTAGTGGGGTATATTAATATGGTTTTCAGTCATTTCCATGAATAGTCATTTCACATAGGAATGCCTTTCAGGAATATACCTACTACTGAGTGTGCTGATTTACTCAACATCATAAGATGAAGATGCATGGCCAAAGATCACATCTGGATATGAAAGATTTCTCCAGTGGGAAGACAGGAAAGGATCAGGATGGTGGAGAATAAATAAATGTCTAAATGTTTGGAGTCAGAGAAGCCGGCTGGAATTTGACAAGTCCTGTTGGGTTTGGAAGATTCTTCAATCAATATGTCAACCAACACAGATGTTTCTCTTTCTTCATATGATGAAGGTCAGGGATCTAAATTTATCCGAAAAGCTAGAGAGGCACCATTTGTCCCTATTGGGATGGCAGGTTTTGCAGCAATCATTGCATATGGATTATATAAATTGAAGAACGGGGAAAATACTAAAATGTCCCTTCACCTGATCCACATGCATGTGGCAGCCCAAGGTTTTGTTGCGGGAGCCATGACTCTTGGTTATAAAGGAAGAAAGACAATCCTGTCCATCACTGAGTTTATAATTTCACTGAAGAGCCTAGACATGCATAGGGTTGGAAGTAAGACCCATTATCTGGACGAGACCTATGATTGCTGTTTTATTGAATTGAAGATAAAAAATATTTTTTAAATGTATGGGCTATGCCATGTATAAGGAATTCTGGGCAAAACCTAAACCATAGAAGAGAAGCTGTCTTGGTCTTCCTAGTGGTGTTTGCTATAGTTAGACATCTCATATTGAGGTTATATGTTTATTTTGAAAATAAATCATTTGATTTATGTTAATTTGAATATTGGCTTCCTTTTTTTGCAGGCTTGATTTGCCAGGTGACTAAATTACTAGTGACTAGTTCACTAGCTAGGTCATTCAGGGGAGTCGGGTTAGCACGTAAGAAACATGTCACTTTTAAATGCACTTGGTAGTGGTGAAATATCCACCTTCTTAAACTCTTCTGGTGAAATTAGTTCTCAGAAGAACAACATGCCAATCCTGAAGTACTACCAGTTGTTGCAGGATCTCACATGCTTTTGATGTTATGTAGGAATCCTGTTTGCTCCAGTAACTTTGACTTTTTTCTGCCTGCCTTGTGGACTGAATGAAGAGTTCAGTTTTTAGGGCTGGTTGGCTCTTAAAGAACCCTTTCAGAACAGTGCATGGCATATAATGTTACAAACCTGCCCCCAACTGAACATGTGTGTGTGTTTAAACCAAATCTAACATGCTGAAAACAGCTGCTAGAAGGTAGTATTTATTTTAGAGTCACACTTGTAAACATAAGATAATATGGATCCCAGTTTAGCTCTTTTCTAATTGCAGAATTATATTTTTGCTGCTGTTATATTAGAATATTTTTAAATGTCACCTTGAAATAAATATATGTCTTTATAAGTGCTAACACAAAGGTAATGAAAAACAGTTTTTAAATATGTGCAGTATGTTCATTTTCTCTGTAAGAATCATAAATGTTAAACTAAACAAATTACCTATAATGGAAATGATGACTGATTCAAGAGCAAGCTCTGGAAAGACATTATACAAAAACTTTGGTGTACTTTATTGTACTTGTGAAATTCTAACCTGAATTACATTCCATGGTGATAGCATGGTAAATGTAGTGTTGTTAGAGTAGGTGAACACACACAAAAAAATTAAAATAAAAAATAAATGTTTGGAGTCAGAGTGTAAGAACATTCTAATCATCAGATGAATAAACATGAAGCCGAGGATTTGATTCTTATAATAGCCTAATCTAAATGGAAGCTTCTCTTGTCGGGAATGTGCACAGTAATGTAACATACACAACTATAAACTCTATCTATGTTTTCTTTTTTAATGGGAATTTCATGAAATAGAATTTATCCTAAATCTGTTTGTAGGACCCAAACTTGAAGCAGTACTATAAACAGCAAGCATGTCATTGTGTGAGTTTGGTATCTTTTATTCCATCCAACTATCAATGAAAAACTATTTCTGATGATCTGTAGTAGAGGAAAGACCAAATTATCTTGCAATTCTCTATAGAAAAAAAAATCACAAAACTGTCATATAAAGAAGTAATCAAAGAGTAGGCAGCCAAAAAATATAGGGAAAATGTATTATAAAGTTGTTTCAGGCAGCCAAATAATAAAAAATAATGTTATTTTTATGACTTTCTGGATGTTTATATTTGCTCTTAAAAATACGTATTCGTGTTTGTATCTAATTCTGAATTTACATGTTTATATTCCTTTTCCTAAAGCCCATGGGAATTAAAAAACTTCAAGCTCCACATCCCACCCGACTAAAGGAGGAAACAGAAGAGGCATTGGCAGCAGGAAACTGTGAAGAGGCCAGCTGGTGAGGAGGAATTCTTCAGCAGCCCAGGAGGACAGTTACCCTGCTGGTGTCTGGCTCTCTGTGGGAGAAGGTGGAGGTGGCTACTCAATGGCTATACCCAGCGTAGGGCATAGCAATGGACAGTTGAAGCTATGAACACATCTGCTAGGTCTCTCCTGGCCTGGAATTTTCAGAAAGTGTGTGAGGTTTCCTATTTGAAGCAGCAGGGCTGTCACAGATTCTACAAGCCAAGCCAGGCATGGCTTCCTAACAAGGGAGGTGACACTTAAGAAAACTCAAGGAATGGGAGCAGAGTCAATAAAACCTATTTCCAAAAATTCAGGAAAATGTGTCGCTCTCATACTATGATGCACTGGGCCTCTCAGTAGCCCTAAGGAACTTCTGTTCTCAAAGCTTTGAGATTTGCTTTTTCCAAATTTTATTACAGGCAAGCACAGAGCAGCATCCGTAATAGGGTACTCAACCCATTACACCTTAGCTTCCCTGAGAATTAGTGCTCGGGAATGAATACAAATTAATTATCTGGCTACATGATGGCAGGATTAACCTTTAAAGTGGATGCCAGGACCATGATTTACATAATCTATTTAATCACTTTTCAAAAGAGTTAATATTTAGCAGGCAAGTGGGGAGAAATAAATTACATCTCATAACTTTCCGTAAACACCAAGATCAGATCACAAAAGAACAAAATTAACATTATCCAAGGTGTAGAATATATCAGATGCCTGAAGCAATAAATTAGACTGCAGGAATAATTAACAAACCTTCCAGAGCCTTCTTGTTATATGAATTCATCCAGAAAGCAAATAAACAGTGACACCAGGAGCACATTGCATCCATCACTCTCCTCTTGGAATCCAGAGTTGTCCCGATCTGATGAGATATTTGACAGGTATGTTTAATAAATATCAAGACCATTTGTTTATGGATCTACCAGAGATATATCTAGACTACAAAGTACAGGTTGAAAATGAGCCAAATAAAACTTAATTTTAATCTGGCTACATTTCCTATCTTATCATTTTCTTCATTTAGATTCCATTCTAGGCAGGACATGTTTTATTCTGCTTCTTAATGAAAGAAAGGTCTCACAACAGAGCAACCAGCTGTTGGTCTGTTCTCTAGTCCCAAGGATCCTGCTGCCTCAGAGCTGCTATTTACTAAGGAATCCAGAGGAATTCTTGGGGAATGTGCTTAGGGAGAGATGCCTTATACAAAGTGAATTTTCTGAATCTAAAATTTCTGAAAACTTAGCTTGCCTCAAGAGAATGACACTAGAAGAGGTGGAATAGAAAAAAGGGGAAAATAACATTTATACAAGTAGTTTATACTAAAATTTAATTTTCAATTTAAAAAAATACTCACTGTGAATTTTGCAAACATGGGGACACAAGAAGAGTTCCAGAGGATACAAGAGCTCTGCTTTTCGGTATTAGAGGTAGAGGGAAACGTATAGTAGAGGGCTCAGGGGCCAGGGAGGCCAGAGAACTGGCTTCTAGCCCTGACTGCCACCACCTGGATGGCTCTGAGCAAACTCTTGTTACTCCTCTGGGAGCCCAGGCTCCTCATCTGAAAAATACCTAGCTCCCAGCACAGCCATTAAGCATGGTGTAGACTCAGTGCATGCAGCCTGTGTTTGAGTTTTAGGCCTATTAGCTGCATGACTTTGAGCAAGACATTTAAATCTTTGGCCTCAGTTTCCTTATCCGTAAAATGGAGATTATTTTATTGATAGGATCATTGGTATGATTAAATACAACAAATGTATAAAGCCCTCAGCATAGTACAGTGATGGCGAACCTTTTAAGCTCGGCGTGTCAGCATTTTGAAAAACCCTAACTTTGGTGCCGTGTCACATATAGAAATTTTTTGATATTTGCAACCATAGTAAAACAAAGATTTATATTTTTGATATTTATTTTATATATTTAAATGCCATTTAACAAAGAAAAATCAACCAAAAAATGAGCTCGCGTGTCACCTCTGACACATATGTCATAGGTTTGCCATCACTGGCATAGTACTTGGCACATAGTAAGAGTTTGATAAAAATTGGTTTTTATTATATTTAATATAGCTCTAAGATCTCTCCAGCTCTATTATTCTGTAATTCTAGTTTTATGATAAAAAGATAGAACATCCACATTTGAATAATATTACACATGATGCGTCTGTAAACTATGTCAATTTATGAAAACATACCTACACCATAATATCAAATAGGAGAAGGAAGCTGGGAAGAGTTGTCCTCAGTGTGAATGTGCTAGGGTATACTGGCAAGCAGTGGAAGGAAATTATCACTGAAACAGTTGAAATGTTATATCCTTTTCTCTAAAGTTGTTTGAGAGTTCAGTACAGACCTAATAAGAAGCTAGAACACTATGAAAAGTGGTTTTGCTACTCTTCTTTTGCTCTGAAATTGTCCCAGATAAGTAGAGATTGCCATTTAGGGTTACAGTTAGTGCTCCAGGGCCCTTACAAAACCAGCCTGCCAAGGTGATGGATCTAGCTCCTCACAAAAAGCTTTTCAAAAGAGAAAGATGATCCAATCTCTTCTGGTGAAGCTTGCTGAACATCTCTGCCCAGAAAATATTCCCATTAGCTTTTCTCCAACTCAGCCCAAAGCATTTTAAGAAACTTCTGTAGAGGTAGCCTACTGCACTCTTCATCAAACTTTGATTTTTTACTTCTTGAATGTTAGCAGGAAGAGAGGATTTGCAACTCTATTGTCGTTTAGACTAATGCTCTCTCTACCGCGCCAGAAGGCTTCTGTGTTACTCCGATAATTAAAACATCAAGAGCTCAATTATTGAGCTTTTTCCATATGCCAGGCACCCTGCTAAGCACTTTACACACTTACATCATTTCATTCTCACCACAGCTCTATGAAGTCAGTAGTAATATTGTTCCCATTTTTTAGATGAAGACATGGAGGCTTAGAAACTTTAAGTAACTCATTCAAGGTTACAATGTCGGTAAACATTAGAGTTAGAATTGCCTTCTACTTCATTCCAAAGCTCCTGGTCTGAACAGTCACTTCCTATAGGGCCTGTGATCTGTTGACTGTGAACCCTCATGCGTAACAGTCTTCCCCAAATTACTGTGCTGTCTCTTCTCCTTTAGGAATAAGACATCTTGTTGCACATGGCCTAGGGAGAGTTTTCCCCAGAATGGATGCCTCCATTAGCCAATAATTTGATTGCCTGTTTTATACTCAGTATTGTGTTACATAAAAAAGCATTTGGACTTACAATCTTGTAATTTTCAAAAAATAATATATTTGAGGAGACATAATACACAGATAAGGTTGTAAAAAAATTAGCAATCCATGTTTAAGTAAGAGACTCTTAAAAGTAGACTAAAGAGCAAAAAAATCTGAACCAGAATGTGTGTGTGTGTGTGTGTGTGTGTGCCTAAGGGAAGTCAAAGAGAAAAATTGTTGCCCATTTACTCCATTTACGCCACCAGAAAATATGAGGAATATCAAGACAAAATGAGACTATAGCTATTTATTTCCTAAAAGAAGAGCATTAGAAGAGATTCACCAGCATGACATTAGCAATCATCCAAAACATTTATACGTGAATTCTTGAAGACATGAAAAGGACAAATCAATCAGGCACATCGCGTTTGAAACTATCACATTATCGAGTTCTGTAGTAAGTCATGGTCCGGGAATGCAGAGTCACTAGCTTCCCCTCCACTTGGTTTCCTCGTCTTTGCAGTCAAGTATGAAAATACAGCTGGGAATCAGCCAAATCAAGGGAACTACAGGTGTGCTCCTTCGAGTCCGTGGGCAGGAAACAAAATGGACAAAGTCCGCTTTTAAATCAACATAGTCCTTTGAAGAGATAGCTCCTCCTGTATATGGGTGTAGCACCCCTCAGAGACAATAGGCCAGAACTGATTTCTTTTCCTCTTTTCTGGGTCATTCACAGAACAGAATATAATATCAAATTGGAAGAGGGCCTTCTTTTTTCCTCTATGTCAGTAATAACTGTGTTGTGTGGATTTTGTTTTTGTTTGTTTGTTTCAGATCAGGATGCTGGAGGGAGAGAAATGAATGCACCAAATAAGCATGAGGGAGGTATAAATTTCCTCTCATACAACCTTAACATGAGCTACCCAACACTCTATAGCTGTGTATTACAACCTTATCTGTGTATTATGTCTCCTCAAATATATTCCTGACCTGAAGATGAGCTCTGTTGGAACCAGGAAAGTGTTTCTTTCTGTTATAGAAAATGACTTTTTCACATAGATCTGGAACACGCTGGTTCTCTAAAAGTCATGCCTCCCCTCCCCCCACCCCCTAGTACTGTGGGAGGCAATAGAGTTTGGCCATATCATTTTTACCTCTGAAGATGTACAGACCTGATTTCAAGCCCCCAAATTTCTTCTGGGCTTTAAGATCTGTGATTTAGGGGGAGAAAGTAGATGTGTCAAGTTCAGAACTACTTGGCTACATGATCAATTACAGACCTTTGGGGACTGCTGTCAAGGTTTGAGGGAAGAGGAGAGAGCATTCTTACAGCAACCTTTTAAAGCAGCGGTTCTCAACCTGTGGGTCGCAACCCCTTTGGCGGTCGAACAACCCTTTCACAGGTGTCGCCTAAGACCATCCTGCATATCAGATATTTACATTACGATTCACAACAGTAGCAACATTACAGTTATGAAGTAGCAACGAAAATAATTTTATGGTTGGGTCACAACATGAGGAACTGTATTTAAAGGGCCAGAAGGTTGAGAACCACTGTTTTAAAGGCTTCATTTGGGTATTTGAGATATACAGTGGAATTGTTTCTCTGAAATTTTGATTCTTTTTTTGTAAAATGGAAATAACCTCATCTTCTGAACACTCAAGAACAATCTATTAGAGCAGAAAATGCTTGTGCACATGGATAGTGTCTCCTAAAGTTGTATCTCAAATATTTGAGCAGTGCCTAACACAGATAAAGTTCATAAATTACCATTGTTGAGTGGACGAGTCAATGAAGGAATGAGTACCTCAATGGATTGACAGTAATAAAAATATGAAAAGTTCATGAAATCCTCTACGCTATTTGTAAGCACACTCTTCCCCAGATGAAACAAACTATAGGACTTCCTTTGGCGTGCCTCAGAGACTATAAAATATCTCAACCTTTGATTTGAATGTTTTAAATTATCGGGTTTTTTGTTTTTTTCATTCTGTTTCATCTTTGACAAGCCAGTGCTAATAAAAGCCTGGTTTTTCCTCTAAAGACGGGGTGACTCTTGAAATAGCCTTTGCCTGAGCTCTAGTCTAATCTCCCAGTAATCACTGGTCTACTGGTAGCTAGAATTATATCCATTGGCCAGAATGACAGCTCAGTGGGAGGTTTTGTGAACTTGCTCCCCTGCCTGCCCCCCTTTGCCATAATCCCTCCAGCTCTCCCCTGGCTGCACCTTTAGACATCACTTACTCTCAAATATTAGTAGGAAATGATGTTATGGTAGAAAATATGAATGAAAGTTGAGGTCTGGATCTCAGGGCTGGGTTCCCTGCAAGGCAGGAAGAGGTCTGCCTGGGTCTTCACAAACTCCTAGGCACCTCCCTAGGAAAGGTGTGAGCCACCGACCAGTTCTGCCCATGCGCCGGGCCCCTGCAAGGCTCTGTGGGTAAGTCAAGGCATGCTGTGTCCACGTGTCTCTTAGAGACTCAGACATGAGACCCAACACGTTGCCTACTACTCCCAGACCGCCCACCTTCAGGGCCGCAGGAGTGAGGAGCAGGAGTTGCCTGGACTGGAAGCTCCAAGGGCCAGAGTCTTTGGGTAAGATTTTGTAAAGAAAGTAGGACTTGACTCTGGAGCCAGGGAGAAGGATTCACCCAGCTGTGCAGAGACGGGTGGGGGATTCTAAGTGGAGGCCAGGACGCAGAGTGAGTGGCCACGGCTCCCTGCACGCGTTGGAACCCTAGAGGAGAACGGGCAAAGGCGGCGTCTGCACGGACCTGACCCGGAGCCTGGGGCCCTGTCCGGGCCTGTGGCAGAGCCAACAGGCTGCTGTGGCCCTGGCTTTTCCTCTCTTGACAACGCCTTCCTCCCGCCAACCCTTCAACCCTTGGAGGGATCGGAATACATAGCGGATGTGAAAGTTACCAGGAAATGCTAAATTGCTGCATGAAAAGTATGTCCAGGAGAGCGGGTCTGGCACAAACCAGGAAGGACCTTAAATTAAGCTTGGTGAAAAAGTGTCTTGGGGAAAACTGAGCTTCATAAGCAAAGAACGGCAGTGAGGAGTCCTGGGCAGGCGCTCTCTGCTCCTGTAGCCCCGCAGGCTGCCCCCTCCCCTCCCCACACCCTACCACCCACCTCTAGGCTCAGATGTAGTGGGGACATGAAAGCTTACCTCTGAGAGTACTCACTCCATTCCAGCTCTACCCTCCCCCTGCCCCAACATCAAAAAATGAGCAAATCAATGAACGTGATCTATTTTAGAATTTCAGCAAACATGGAACCTCTGAGGGGGCGCTGCCTAGCAACATGAGTGATGATGCAGAGATAGGCTGAGTTCTGACTGGCAGCCACCGCAGATTCCCTGCTGGACTTTGGCTTACCTTTATTTTCCTTGTCAGTTTCCTCGTCTGTGAAATGAGGGGCTTCCATGTTCTCCAAGGACCTGTCAAACCCTCCTTGGGGGTGTTTCTGGGCCTGAGGACAGGGGAGGGGAGGAGCTCCAAGAAGGGCAGGTAAAACATACAACGGACACACTGACAACCATATACCCTGTCTAGAGCCAGGTGGACGCTGGTTATTCATCCATCAGACTCTGAGGACCGGCCAAGTACATCTGTTGAGTGACATAGAGCTTCTGCCATCATGGAGCCCACATCTAGTGGCAAAGTCAGGCAAATAAGCAGACCTTTGCTATGAAGCGTGGCAAATGTTGGCCTGCAGTAGCGCTGGGAGCAATGGGGACAGTCGAGTCTATGCCAGACTGGGGGTTTTCCAACAGTTCCGTCTGTCCTCCCTGCAATGCTTTCTCTGTTTCCAGAATAGCTTCACCAATCAAGAGGAGTTGGATACATCTGAGCTTCTTTTTCAGGAACATTCATTACAATGGCATTAACATAACGAATATGCCCAACCCTCAAGGTCTTGAGATGCCCGAGAGGAGAACTTTCCCACCCTCGGCGGTGAATCAAGGATTACCTTTCTCTGAGCCGTCATCCCACAATTCCCTGTCGTGGTCTATGCTGGCTGTTTCTGCGTGGCATTGATCCAGCCTACTTCTAGAACACGGCCCTTTCCTTTGCCATTTGGCTGTGTTACCCATTCACCAGGTGCCCAAATTTTGTTGGGAAAATTCCCTATATCCCTGGGAAGTTACCACATTACAGACTCAGCACTGACAAATCATCAACCACCTGCTTGGATTTAATCAGGAGAGTTCCTGCCCAGAGCCGATGAGAGTCAGTGGGGTGGTGATTAGTGGTGTTTAGCAACCATCTACAAGTTTCCTAAGTTTACTGTTCACTGTAAAATGTCATGCTTTAATTCTTTTTGTCTCTCCTAAAATGATCTTTCTGAACCTTCAAGGGTTTGATATCCAAGAATCTGCGCTCACACTCTGTTCTCCATCCTTAACCTCTATTCCATCCCTTCTTAGCCTCTGCCATTCTGGACTCAAGACCCCAATATTTCCCATCTGCCCAGTCTTCCAACCCCTTGTTCAGTTCACTGGCCCATCCCTGGCCCTTCTCCAGTTCCGCTCTGCCTTTCTTGAAGTGCAGGGATGGGAAGTATGCATGGCATCCCTCAGCTGAAAGAAGGCTTTTGTTATGTGTTTCAAAGCCCTTCCTGGAGACACCAACCTTGTGCTGGCCATCCTGGCCCCATAAACTGTGTCCGATTCTAAGACAGACACCCTCTCCACGGCTCTCTGTAAAGGATTGCTAGCCAGACAATAGCAATTCTTCCTTGTTGTGCTGCGGCTCTCTGCCACAGGTAAGCATCGGTAGGAAGCAAAACCCATTTTGCAGCCAGAATTCTAATCGGGGGCTAAGCACGTTCCCATCCTGAACACATGCAGGGCACGGATTCTGACAGACAGATGATACAGCCGCAGTTGTGGAAACAGAGCTGTTCACAGCCTGCTGGCTTCATCCTAGAGCGATGGTGAGGAGCTTTCCGTCAATGCCAGTCCCTCTGATTACCCCCCTGAAGCTTAGCCACAGCGTGCAATTTCCTTCCAAACAGCATGAGCCTAGGTCTACGTGAAATGAACTGGATTGCGTGCATCAGAATAACTTCAGCAGCTATGTAGCCACTCCATTTCTTACATTCTGATGCAAGACTTTTCAGGGTTTTGACTAAAAATTCTAATGTAGGATTTACCTTTTCCCCCTAGAGACACACTAATCTGTGCATACGCATACATACATCTAACTTTGCTCATGTACACAGCCTCCCCTAACCCCCTCTGCTATCTCTCTCCATCTTTCTACATCTCCCCCCAATTTATTTTTATTGTTGACAGTATTGTAAATGTCCCCCCTTCTACCTCTTTGCCCACCTCCACTGAGCTCCTGCCCCACTATTTGCTTCTCTGTTTATATATTTGAGTTCTTCCCTCCTTCCCCTTTTGCCTTCCTCCTTTGTCTCTATATCTCTCTCTCCTCCTTTCCTCCCTCTGTTCCTCCCTCTCTCTCTTCCCTTCTCCTCCTCCTCTTTGTCTTCTCCCTGTCTGTAAGTGCCTCTCTCCCCCGTCTCTGCTAATTCCCCTGATATGTAAAGCTGCGCATACCAGAGTACAGCCCACTTCCCTAATATGATAAAGTGGTGGCTTTGTGTGGAAGTGTCATCTACTCACTCTCTCACTCTATATCCCAGTCTCTTCCTCTAAAGATTTTCTTTAATACACACTCGATAAGCAGCAACATTGAAAATACAGCAGGAAAAAAAGCTGCAGACACAAGGCTGCACTGAGCCTAACTCTCTTGTGTTCGTGACAACATGTTGCTCCCGTGGACTCTGTTAAGCTGACCTTTCATAGCTGTGGTGGGGTGTGATCTCCATTATGCCAGTGCAGAGCTCTGAAGTGCTTTCTAATTATGCAAGTAAAATGATCATGATTTGGAATATGTTCTTATGCTTTGATTTTTAGAAAACTGATAATTTGTGTATGGCATAATGTATACACTAACATAGAACCAATCAGGACATTTAATTGACCTACACACTCTCTTCTCTAATTGTGGCACATGGCAGAGAGGGACCAAGAAAATAGCTGTATAAATTCTTTGTGTAACATACTGGTATTGGAAGACAATACAGAAATATGTCTAAATGTCTCTGAATATCATATTGGAAGACAATATAGAAACGTGTGTAAATGTCTCAGAATGTATTGAAATAGTACTCAGAAGTGTGTTAACAGACCTCAAATGGTGTTGATTTCTATCCTTGGGGTTCTGATGGCAGTAGCAGCGGCCTCTGACAAGCCCTGACTGTGACTCTGTCCCTACTGATCCCTTTAGATGCCTTTGCCCTAGAAGGGTCGCTCACTCCTGATTGCTCCATCTGCCCAGCCTCTCAGCCTTCATGCCGTCAGGTCTCGGCTCTCATCTGTGAATGTTTGCCATTTCAGCTTCCCTAAGTGTAGCTGATGCCTAAACAACTCTGTTCTGCATGCATTTGGAATGCATACATGGTTGGCACTTGTCCCTGTGACATGAATTATAGGTTCATAAATCTGAAAGGCACCTCAGAGTTGTCTGCTCCAATCTCTCATTTGACTAATGAGAAGGGTGACGGGTTTGTCCAGACAGTTTCAATTTATGCCTCTCACCCTGACATAGTTATTAATAGCTCCCTCTTTTACTCTCAAATATGTCCTATTGTGGAGGAGAAATGTATTGCCTCCTTATGAATGAGAGAAGCAACTCAGCTGGGGCCAGGACCTGCCCAGGTATCCAGAGCCTTTACTTTTTAATAGTTATTCTACTGTGATACCTTTTTCATTGTAGAGCTGTTCCTTTACAGCAGGGGTGGGGAACATCCGGCCTGCGGACCATCACTTGGTCTGGCCCTGCCAAGGCATTAGGGGTGAGTTAATTAAATGTTTGACCAAATATAGCAGGCTAATTTTTAAGTTGATAATTTTGTATGGCCCTCCAATGATGCTATAAATATCCAAATGGCCCTTGGCAGAAAAAGGGCTCCCCACCTCTGCTTTAGAGCAATGCTTCCTAACCAAAATCGCCTAGAGACTATTCCAAAACACACATATCATGGCTCTAATAAAGTCTCAGGCTGGGGTCTGGACACATGTCTTATGACAGAAGTTCCTGCTGTATATCTCCAATTCTGAACCACTGCTTAGAGAGAAGAGGTGGCTACATCCAAGTGGCAAGATATATTATTTAGTGCTACAGTGCTAACAAATTTGGCCAATCATTTGCCAGACTCCAGTGCTTCATTATTGACAACTCCGTTTTGGATTTTGATGCGCTATGTGACTTTGAAATAAGCTAAACAGGAGCTAAAAATCACAGAGGTGATTTCCATCTTGGGTCCAACTCTAGAAGACATGCAGAATGGCTTCTCTGACCCGTGGAGGTTTCCTTTATTTTAACTTTCTCCTTTTGTTGACCACATTGTGCAACCAGAGGTCAAAGAGCTAGATGAGGATAGATTTTCTTCACACTATAAGATGAAGGCTACAGCCTCAGGGTGGCTTTGAGGTAAGCCAGAAGGCAGTGCTGACCGCCGGCAATGTGGAGCTGATGACCAGAAGAGATTTAGTAAAAGTCAGGAGTGCTTCTTACAGTTTTGCCAGGAAGAAAATAAACCAGCAGAAATAACTCTATGCCAGGAAGAATCGAGTGAACCACAGCTGGAAACCTAAGTGAGGGAAGAACAGTGATTAATCAGTGCCTGAAAGCCACCTGCTTTCCTTGGCTGTGGAATCCAGGCCAGCAGCACTGGCTACAGATGTTGGAAAGTGGGCTGGGTGCCAAGAAGGCACAGTGTTTTCTTGTTCAGTGAAGGTGTAAATATTCATCTTCTGTGAGATTGGAGCTGCAAAAGGTCATGCTCATTTGGGGCAACATTGGTAGATCTACCCACTCCCACTCCCATCTCCCACCCAACACACACACACACACACACACACACACACACACACACACACACCTGGAGTGTTTAGAGGTTGACTTTCTTTTGTTTCAAGCTTTTGTGTTATGACTTTTATTTTACAAGTTGGTACCATCTACCAGGACTTACAGTTATATTTGGAGAAATGGCCAAATATATTTATCTTTTTCCTCTTCCAATACCCCAAGTAAAAAAAAATAGTGAAGAAATTGTGGGAGGGAAGTATTAACCCATGGGCAAAGGTAATGGAAGTGGAAATGGGAAAACAGAAGCTAAAATATTTCTATAAATTGAGGAAAGACAGGAAGCAGATAGGGTGCTAGGGACTGAATTGGATGTCCCCCAAATTCAAATGTTGAAGCATAACTTGCAAAGTGATGGCACTTAGATATGGGGCCTTTGGGAGAGAATTAAGGTTAAATGGGGTCATAAAGGGTGGGACCCTGATCAGATAGGATTAGTGTCCTTATAAGAAAAGGAAAAGAGGCTAGAGAGCTCACTATTTTTCTTAGTGTGATACACAAAGAAAGGGTCACGTGAGTACACCGGGTGATAGCAGCCATCTACAAGGCAGGAAGACCGTCTTCACCAGACCCTGACTGTGTTGGCATTCTCATCTTGGACTTCCAAACTCCAAATTATGAGAAATAAATTTCTGCTGTTTAAGCCATCCAGTCTATAGTGTGTGTTTGTGTTTTTATAGCAGCCTGAGCAGAGTAATTCATGGAAGATAGACTTAGCTTAGAAGAGGAAGGTAGATTGTCAAGACTGCAGACCCTGATGGTATAAGGTAGAAAACAGGTGAGTTCTTTGAAAGGGACCATGTTGAGCTGTTGAAGCAAAGGACCTGCCCCACTCTGAGGACCCAGGTAACCACCCATCTGAGGAGCCAGGTAACCACTCATCTGCTCAATCACCCATAAGAAAAAGGGGAATTTGGAGTTATTTTCTGGAGAAATTAAACTACAGATTGGGAGGCACAAGGCCCAGTTAAGGGCAGGGGAAGCGGCGTGCTGTAAGTGGAGTGACTAAGGGCCTACAGTGAACTGAGAGGTCCTCAGTCCTCTGCCTCAGCTCTGCTCCTGGGATGCAGCAGTCAGGGTTCTATCCCCTCCGACCCCAGGGAGGAGAGTGAAGAGTTCCTCTTTAAAGAACCCAGTGACCTCAGAAGAGTGATGTCTGCTCAATAAAAACTGAGTCTAACAACGGATAAAAAGAAAACGTGTGGTTCCTTGATACCCTATGAAGGATCCTACAATTTGAGAAACTCCACCCACATGCACTACGCTCATGAGTGGAGAGCTAAGGATTAAGCGAGAGTAGAATAAAGACATTTTCAAGCACAGAGAACTCAAAAGCTCTATCGTGCATTGCTTCTCAGACTCCTGCAGCCTGTGTTTTGGCAAAATAAAGGAGAAGCTCAACAAAGAGAAAGACATGGTATCCATAAAACAAGAGTTACAACCACAAAACAATGGTGAAAGGAAGTCATAGGAAGGAACTAGCCCAGATAGAGCAGAAAGATGGAAGGACAAAGTAAGGAGATGTTCATAAGGGGGAGAATATAAGTAATAATGAACATGATATATAGCTAGTGTTTGGAAAAGTCATTTTTAGGTGCTTGAGAGATGTTGAAGCATTAGATTAAAAAAAGTGGGAGGAAGTAATGGTACACATGAAACTAAACACATAAACTGTAGGCAATTATTAATTACAAGAAAAATTAATGAGAAAAAAATCGTAAAAGCCAGCTTCTAAGTGGCGTTCTTTGAGCCCTACTTCCTGGTGTTCATTCCCCATGCATAATATGTTCTCATATTTAATAGGGCTGATTATGTAACAACCAGGATTTTGCAGAAATGATGGTATATGAGTTTCAAGGCTAGCTTATAAAATATATTGGTGGCTTTTAGCTTGCTCTCTTAGATCAATTGCTCTAGAGGAAGCCAGCTTCCATAATATGATGACACTCAACAACCTTAGGACCAAGAGCCACGCAACATGTGAGTGAGCCATTTTGGAAGTAGATCCTGTAGCCCCATCCAAGTCTTCAGATGACTTCAGTCCCAAGTCAACACCTTGACTGCAGGCTCATGAGCGACTCTGAGTCAAAACCACCTGCCCAAATTACTCCTGAATTTCTGATTCACAAAAACTATTTAAAATAATAAATGATGATTGTTGTATTAGGCACTAAATTTGGGGGTAAATTTATAGAGTATGAAGGTTTTATTACTTGGAAGTGGGGTGTAACTATAACAAACACCTAAAATTGTGGGTGTGAATCTAGGCTTAGTAGTGGGTAGAAGCTGGAAGGACATTAAGAAAAATGTTAGTGAAAGTCAAGGATATTAGAGATGTTGTTAATAGAAGCATGATTGCCTTGAAGGTCACACTAGGGAAGACCTAAAAGAAAGTAGGGAAATGTTAATAGAAATCGGAAGAAAGGTGATCCTTGTTACATAGTAGCAGACAGTCTAACAATGCTGTTGCCTGTGGCAACATGGAAAATAGAACATGTACCCAATAAAGAGGGTAGGCTAACTCAGGAGATTTCCTGGCAGAATGTTGATGGTGTCACATGATTCTTTTGATTACTTACAGTGAAATG
This sequence comes from Myotis davidii, assembly GCF_000327345.1. Classification (NCBI taxonomy): domain Eukaryota; kingdom Metazoa; phylum Chordata; class Mammalia; order Chiroptera; family Vespertilionidae; genus Myotis; species Myotis davidii. The sequence goes on along the minus strand of NW_006292095.1, from coordinate 11,812,236 downwards.
TAAGAATAGAGAGATAAGATTTGCTTTGCTTTGTTTTGTTTTTAAATATTAGTACACCAGCTTTAACATATCTTTTTATTGATTTCAGAGAGGAAGGGAGAGGGAGAGAGAGGTAGAAACATCAATGATGAGAGAGAATCATTGATTGGCAGCCTCCTGCACACCCCACACTGGGATCAACCATGCAACCCGGGCATATGCCCTGACTGGAATTGGATCATGACCTCCTGGTGCATAGGTCAACACTTAACCACTGAGCCATGCCAGCTGGGCTGCTTTGTTTTGTTTTGTTTTGTTTTTTTAAACAAAAATGATATGATGGGCCTTTATAGTTTGAAAATTCCCAGCATTTCCAGATGGCAAATGACCTAAAAATTAAGAAATGTTTCATAGACAAAGATCAAATCCAGGACCAATTTAGGAGAGCATGGCATAAAGATACTAGTAAAGCTGACTATGTGGTTGTAAAAAACAAAAACAAGCTCCTACGGCATTAGAAACTAAAGAAACA
>NW_006292095.1:11779485-11811401 GCF_000327345.1 Myotis davidii | reverse complement strand
TCTCATTTGACCCAGTGATCCCACTTCTAGGAATATATCCCAAGAAACTAGAAACACCAATTAGAAAGGATATATGCACCCCTATGTTCATAGCAGCACAATTCACCATAGCTAAGATTTGGAAATAGCCTAAGTGCCCATCAGTAGAGGAGTGTATTAAAAAACTGTGGTACATCTACAGAATGGAATACTACGCTGCAGTAAAAAAGAAGGAGTTCTTACCATTTGAAACAGCATGGATGGAACTGGAGAGCATTATGCTAAGTAAATAAGCCAGTCAATGGAAGGAAAAATACCACATTATCTCACTCATTTATGGATAATAAAGACTATAAAAAAATACCTGTTAAAACTTTAGAAATATCTAAGGTAGTACCTCAGAAAACTGTTCAAGCAACCAAGGCTTCTAAGAATCTTTAGGATACTGTCCCTCGGCCATCTCAGCAAAAACCCAAGGTAGAAAAGGGCTTATCTCAGAGAGGCATCTGGATGTGGCTTTTGTCTAATGGCATGAACCCCAATAAGACTCAGAGATGACCTATAGAGTTTTCATAAGCATTGTATTGGCAAAAAAAACACACAAAAAAACCCACAAAAAACAAACAAAACAAAAACCCTCCAGCTTTGAAAGAAAGGAACAGAAGTAGAACAAATTGTAAAGAATGTTTTTGGACCTTTAAATTTCAGCAGGCAGAAAGCAGGCTGAGAAAACTTCTCAGCTTCAAACACAGGCTACCCTTCATGGAAATGGAAGAATAACTCAGAAAATAGAAACACATGCTCAGAGAACATAGCCGAGAGCCATGGAGAATTCTTTCCAGGCTTTGAGTCTTAATTAAGAAACTGTCAACTGTGTCCTGCTCAACTTAACAATTACTATGAACCACTGACTCTTGTGTGTTTCCTGTTTTCCTCTTTTTAATAGGAAAATTTCTAGCAGTTATCAGTATGCCTGATCCACTAATGTATGTTGGGTGTGTGGACTGCACATAACTTGTCTCTTTAATTCACAGGTCTTCAGATTGAGGGTTTGTTTCTAGGAAAGAAAACTGGAGATGGAGAAGGGTGGACAAGCCACTTTTGCCCCTGTCCCCGAGGTGAACTTGTTAGTAGTGTATGATAGCCTTAAAACCAATGGGCATAAAATGTACTTAAAGAGCTATTCTCAAGGAACCGCCCCTGGGGAGCTCCCTCTTCCCCTGCACCAGATTTAGACAATGAGATTCTGGACTTCTGGCTGATGCTGGAATGGAATGAAATTTGGGGGTGCTAAGGGGAGTGAGTGAATTTTGTGTGTGGGAGAGACGTGAATCATTGGGGTTGACATCTAAAACCTCCTAAGAGACCCCCAAGCCATAACCACCTAGCTAAGCTGTTCTGAAATGTAATACCCACACACTGTATAATAAATGTTAATGATTGTTTTAAGTTGTAAAGTTTAGATGTAATTTTTTGCAACAATTAGATAGCTAATACAGAAATGAATCACGGTATTAAATCAGCAGTAAACTTTATATAATCATAATAATGTAAAAAAAATACAATATAACCATATTGAAGAAAGGGGAAGGGTAAACAGGTGGACATTTAAGAAGAGAAATATTTATCTACCTTAACAGGGTCTACAGACACTATCTAAAATAAATGCACTAAGAAATAGCAGAAAATGCATATTTAGAAAATGTGGAGATAAATAACAGATGAATTACTTGAAAGAGTTAAAAGGTCTTGTTTCTAGGAAAGAAAACTGGAGAGGGAGAGGGTGGGACAAGGAACTGATGCCCGGCCCAAGGCGAACATCTTGGTAATGTATGATTATTTTAAAAACCAATGAGCATATAATAATTTAATAAAAATAAACTTTTATTCAGTGAGTCATCCTATCTCTCAGAGACTTTGAGTGATGTTCGTGAAGGTGTGCGCTGCAGCAAGCTATAGGCATAATAAAAGGAGATTATTCATTTAGGAGCTGGGGTGTGACCAGTTTCCAAAGACAGGAGAGTGAGCCTGGGTGATCAGGGCAGGGATGAGGCTCCTGGATTCGTGGTTGTCAGGAGCACGTATATAAGAGGAGCCACCCATCAACCACAGTCTTCTGCAGTCTCCTGGTCTTGCCTTTTCATTATAATCCTAATCATGATCATGCCAACATCGCACCTGAAAAATAAGAAAACGTGTTAGGAAGACAACGCTTTGGGAGAACATGCTTAGAGGATCTCTGAGCCAAGAAGCTTGGGTTCAAGTGCCTTCTGCTACTCAAGAGCCCCAGGGCCCCAGCACAACCATTCAATACCTGACTCTTCCCTCTTCCATACAATAGGCAGACTTCAAGGGCTTGTCATGAGGCTGAAATCATGAAGTGAGAGTGGGGAAGCACTTTTAAACTGGTAAGTGCTGTGCAATTTTGAGCTCCCCTCCCCCTATCCCCCTTTCCAGGATGTTGACTAGAGGAAGAAAATGCAAGAAAATGGCCTATTATTACCATGACCTAGAAAATCCGCTGAAGGCTCAGAATTACCTGGAAAAGTTGTGAAGAACAGGGACACTCCGCTCCCACAGTCAAATGAGGCGAACAGAAGGAGGGCTGAGAGAACTGGTAAATGAAGGCATTAGAGCCCAGAGTGTCTTAAGGTGACAACTGAAGTACCTCGCCACACTCTTCACCACTTTTTCAAATACTGGATGACACAGGCTCTTCGTTTTATCTGCCCATGTTCTTTCTGCTATACTTCCAGAGTGGGAGGAGTGGTTTATCTTCCCTCTTTGTTTTTGGTTGTTTGTTTTTGGGTCGGGGAGAGGGGTTTGGTGTAACATAAAACAATTAAGGACTAAGAGCAGGCTCCATACTTCTCATCTTTGGAAGCTCTTCACATTAAAGAATGAAAAGTCCTGGGACAACATTGACTTGTGCGCATGTGTGCAACCTGCCAACACTGATGTCTTTGTAGGCAGGTAGGGTGGGAAGATGCTGGCAGACACGAAACTCTGGAATATCTCTCCCTAGCACTTCCTACAAGGCATGGCGGTTCTAATGTTTTCTTGAATTTGTTTAGTGTTGCGATGCTTTCTTCATTCCTATCGCTAATGTTGACATTGCTACTTCACAGCAGATGTCTAATGCTTTCTGCAATCAGACTTTTAGGCAAAACTTAGCAGGAATCATTAGAGGTTCTTTAACCACCTCATTGCCAAACCAAGGAGAGGACTGTGCTCCAAGACAATCCACAAATTAGCCTATTTACATGTGGGCACAAGGTGCTGGCTTTCTGGTGCTTCCCAAATTTATCCTTGAAATTTTCCTGAAGATCAAAAGGCACATTTAGAAGCATGAAAACCCTGCAGTATGGCCCTTAGAACTGAAATTCCACCAGCAATTCTGCACCTGCTATTGAACACGGCCTACAATTTCACAGAATGGATGCCTTGTGATTTGTAGAGGGGAAATTCCTTTCATTACGGCACAGAACACAAGAGACCCACATGTAGGACTGCCGGCTGCTTTCAGAAAAGGTGCAATTGTACACACTCTCCCTCCATCTGTGCACTGCTCCTGATTGCCTTAGAGCTGCTCTAGAAGACTGACGTAAGATGGGAGTCCTGAATAGTACATTCACCTGCACAAATCAGTGAGGCAAGAAAGAAAACTAACTAAAACAGATATGATTTCTCAGTGATTAAACACATCTCCATCATACACAACTACAGGCTTGATGAGGTCATTGAATTACATCAGGTGAGTAATTTTTTCTGTCATTTCTCAATGTTTCATGAAAATGTGGCTTATAGAAACATTTATAATGCAGAGAGTAGTGTTGGCTTCCTTGAATTTGAAAAGGAGAAAATGAAGATGTTTTCAATAAAAATTATATGTCTTTGTTAGTGATTTGCTCATGTAATTGTTTTGAGAGTCTTCTAGGTTCTGAGATAGAGATGGTTAAAGCCATGTAAAATGGTACAATGTCTGCTCTTTGGCTTACAGGAGAGAAAAATAAAGAGGGAGATGAAACAAAGGAAGAAATGGAGAAACAGAGGTAGAGATAGACAGAAAAACAGAGAAAGAGTAGATGGATATCTTTTGGAACCAAACAAAGACCTAGGGGAGAGGTGGCCTGGTGTAAGCCATTGCCTGCTAGTTGTGGGGTGTTGGTCAACACATTCAGTCTCTTTAGACTATGTTGTCCCATCTGTTAAAAGCTCTATTTTTTAATGGAGCAGAAGAGTTATATAATTATATGGATTCTTTCAAATTCTCTACAAATGAAAGTTTGATATGCATATAGGAGAGTTTGTTTATTCAGCAAATATGAACAACTGTCAAAGCTGTGTGCAATATATGTTGTGTACAATTGTAAGAAAAAATGCATACCACCTCTGATCTAATAGGGCTCACAATATCATGAAGGTACATGGGCTAGATCACCTGGTGGGACTTTTGTACGTAAAATGAGTACCAGTCGATAATAATGCAGTGTTCACGTTGAAGGGGACCCCCAAGTCTGACTTGCATCTTAATTCCAGCTTCACCATTTACCAGCTATCAGACTTGGAGCATTTAGTTCTCTATGCTTTAGTTTCCTTATCTGTAAGCTGGAGACAATATTGACTTCATAGGCTTGTTCTGAGAATTAGATAATGTATGTGAAGGGCATTCCACAGTGACTGGAACATAGTAAGCATTCAATAAATGGTAGCTCTTGCAATACTTTAAAAACCCTTTCATTTCTGAAATTTCTTGATCTAGTTTACTTTAGTCTTGAGGGCTAAGTAGAAATACCTTACTAATAGAAGAGACAATAGCACAGAGCCACCTTCACTTCTGAGGAGGCCATATTTGGATTTGAAAATGATTGTTCACTCTTTTCAAACCCTGTACAGGAACCATGAAATACAGAAGTGCTTAAAATTCACATTTATAATTGTTTGTGGCTTATCTTATTCTCAGTTGATTAGAGCAAAGATACAATTATGAGATTTAATTAATTAAAGATATAATTAATGAGATTTTTTTATTGGAATTGCTTTTATTCTATCTCTACCTGAGCAAATATGCTTGATCTCATCATTTCCTAGTCTAAGAACTCAGACAAGCCAACATTTAATTGGCTCATCCTCCAGAGAGAAGTTTTCATTCCTAGTACAGTATTTTTCTTGAAAAATTAATTTAGATGATTCACTGTAGCTAATAACATATTTTAGTTATAAATAAAAACTTTCATAAATAAGAACGTTCATAAATAACCTAGAAAATACATAAGCAGGATATAGCGATGATAAACATTTTTTGGCAGGACTTTCCCTGAAGCAATGAATCCTAAATTGCTATTACAACGAATATATACTATTTTGCTTTAGATTATGTAATAAAATTTTTCCATGGATTTACTCAAAGAGATTTTTGTAAGCATAATCTGTTCAGACTAAAGGGATTTATTTAAGACTGACTTTTAATACATTCTTGAGATTTGCATAAATCTTCCTTAGTGATAAATTCCTGCTCAGCTATTCTGTTTCTCTCTATAATATTTTGGAGTCATCCCCCTCAACTATATCTTTTGTCTTTTCCATAATTTTTATAGAGGATTAGGTAATGAACTTACAAAGAACGTATTCCATTGAAATTTCCCTGAAATGTTTGCCATTCTCAGAACGAACTGTTTTATGAGCATATGTGCATAAAAGAGCAAGACAAATTTTCTTTCCAAAGAAAATAGGTTGCATGCATCTTTAACTTCCACTTTTCAATTAGAATAAGCAATAGCATGCTTCCAAAATACTAGACAAATAGCCCAGTGTGCTGCTTATTTCACTTTGATCATTTTACGGTGACTAACGTGGATTTATATTGATGTGCATATGCATAGATACCTACCTTGTGCCAAGCCCCATGCTAGTGTTAGAGTGAACAGACAAGGTTAGGAAGTCATGGTCTCTCCTCCAAAGAGCTGACAATTTAGTCAGAGAGAGAAGAAAGGCTGCAGGAGAGAGGATGCCACTGACACTGACCCTTGCAGGATAAATAGAAGTTTGCCAGGGAGAAGAGAGATAAAATGATATTCCAAGAAGTGGAACAGCCTTTTCAAAGATTTAAAAGTGGAAAACTGATAGTTTCAGGAAACGATGAGTAAGTACACATAACAACCGGGCTGCTGTCATTCATGAACAAGGTGTGACTTTGCTTACAAATTGGTAAAAGCGTGGATTGCTTCTGTACCTTTTGGTTGATTTCCTAATCCTTCTTCTTGGGCCACCTGAGCCCAGATTTCCTGACCTTTCAGCATCAAGTGGGTGGCTTCAAGCACATCTACCAGATATTTGGGGTCACTTTCTCCAAAACTTTCCCATGCTCATAAACACAGTGGAGATTTATACACTATTTAGGCAGTGGGTGTAGGATGATGCAATGGTGAAGAGCATGCATCTTCACCCTAAAAGTCAGTTCTGCACTTCCTGTGTGAACTTCAGCAACTGACTTAACTTCTTTTCCCAATTTCCTCACCTGTGAAATGCAGATTAAAAGGTACCAACCTTATAAGATTATTGTAAGGACTGAATGTGATAAAGTGTATAATCCTATATACTAAAAGGCTAATATGAAAATCAACTGAACAGCAGAACGATTGGTCAATGGGCACTGACCACCAGGGGGCAGACGCTCAATGCAGGAGCTGCCCCTTAGTGGTCAGTGCACTCCCACAGGGGGAGCGCTGCTCAGCCAGAAGCCAGATTCATGGCTGGCAAGTGCAGCGGTAGTGGCAGGAGCCTATCCTGCCTCTGCAACCGCACTAAGGATGTCCGACTACTGGCTTAGGCCTGCTCTCCACTGGGAGCAGGCTTAAGCCAGCAGTCAGACATCCCCCAAGGGCTCCTGGAGTGTGAGAGGGCAGAGGCCAGGCTGAGGGACCCACCAAGTGCACAAATTTCATGCACCGGGCCACTAGTGATTTAATAAGTGCTTGCCACATAATAAGTGCTCAGTAATTGCAGCTCTTGTCCTATATAATAAAAGCCTAATATGCTAAGTGTCTAGTCATGCAACCGTTCAACCAATCAAAGCATATTATGCTAATGATAGATTAAGGCCGCTCAACTGCTCGCTATGACATGCACTGACCACCAGGGGGCAAGTGCTCTGACTGGTCGGTAAGCTTGCTGCTGGGGTCCAGTTAATCAGGACTGGGCAAGATGGGCAGGACACGCCCTGGAGCTCTCCTGCTGTCCCTCTCTGGCTGGTCAACCTCCTGCGTCCCTCCCCAGCCCCAATTGTGCACCAGTGGGGTCCTTCAGCCTAGCCTGCACCCTCCCTCAATCTAGGACTCCTCGGGGGATGTCAGAGAGCCGGTTTCAGCCTGACAGCGGAACGACCGGTCACTATGATGTGCACTGACCACCAGGTGTCAGACGCTCAACGTAGGAGCTTCCCCCTGGTGGTCAGTGCACAGCGCCACTCAGCCAGAAGCCGGCTCACAGCTGGCAAGTGTAGCAATAGCGGCAGGAGCCTCTCCTGCCTCCACAGCAATGCTAAGGATGTGCAATTGACAGCTTAGGCATGCTCCCTGTGGGAGCAGGCCTACGCCATCAATCAGACATCCCCCAAGGGCTCCCAAACTGCAAGAGGGTGCAGGTCGAGCTGAAGGGCCACTCTCCCCCAGTGCATGAATTTTGTGCACCGAACCTCTAGTTTATTAATATTGTATACTTTCCCCCAACAAATTCGTCACTGTATGCAAAAATAAGATGCTATTAAAAGTTCCTTTTTGCTTCATCTACTTCTAAGGAAGGTCAAAAGCTTATATCTACTGCTTTCAGTCTAATGAGGAACCTCCATGCCTTGGGTAAGTCCTCCCCTATTGCTCCCACTATTAACTTGATTATTATGTCTGGCTTTTTGCTGCAAGTGACCTAGTACCCTTCTCCTTTTTTAATCTAATCATGTGATGTAAAGAAAACTCAAATAATAATACCATCTTGGGTCTCCTCTTTGACCTCTTCCCACAAGTTCTCCACAAGCTTGTGGCTCTCAATAAGTAAACATTTCTCGACATGTAGGGACACACCACATCTCTTTCTCATTGGCTCCCTTTGCACAAGTGTACATTCATCCTATCTCGTACTAAAATTCATCTCATAGGTTGAGGTAATCAACTCCTGAGATTATATTTTTATGTTATGTCCACTTATTTCCAAGGCTCTTCATGTTGGTATATACATGTCAAATGTTCCAAGTACTGTATCTGCCTCACTCTCTCTGATCCTTCAGTGTTTGCCTGTGTGAATTTCCTAACAAACCCTTATTATTCTGCATTTGGGAACTCTATACTGGTCCTTCCTTATATTTAATCTAAAGTCTTCTTAAACGAACTGGCTGTTCTCCAGGCAAGCAGGTTCTTCTCTTCACACATACCCAAAAGATTAATGTATCTTAAACTATGCCTCATAAATAAAAACTTAAAATCTCACAACCTTTGCATAGCTAATCTGCTCACCGTTAAGGACCCAGTAGAAAAATACTACCTGTACTTCCAAGTCCTTTACTGTGGTCTTATTATAGCAATAATAATGTCACAGGTAATATTTTTTTGGCCCATGTTTTATGTCAACAACTGAAATGAGCATTTCATAAACATCAATTCATGTAATATTAATGAGAGTCCTGAGAAATAGACACTATTATTGTTTTCATTTTACAGATGAAGGAACTGAAGCTTGGCGGTTAAATAATTTGCCTGATACCACACAAGTAGGAAGTGTCAGCCCAAGGATTCAAGCCCAAATCTTTCTTATTACAAGGCCTTAATCATTAGTATATTAAGCATCTCTTTAAAATGGTATTAGCCATTAGATCCTACTGCCCTGCCTAAAGATGCTTCAAAATACAGTTATCCTATATAATCTATGAGATTAAATTCTTATGCCCAATTTCCCACAACCCCAATATGCACACCCTTGGGTGGTCTCACAATGGTTCAGCAAGTTCTTTCTGCCCCTTGGCTTGGCAGTCGGCCATGTGACCTACTTTGACCAATGAAATGTGGGCTGAAGTAGTGAGAGGCTTGGATCTTGTGTTAGTTTCCTGGGGCTGTTGTAAAAAATTACTATATCTTTGCAGCTTAAAGCAACAGAAATGTGTTCTCTCACAGTTTTGGAAACAAGAAGCCCAAATTCAAGGTATGGGCAGGGTTGGTTCCTTCTTGCCAGCTCAAAGAGAAAATGTATTCCATGGTTTTCTTTGAGCTCCTGGTGGTTGCTGGCAATCTTTGAAGTTTCTTGGTTGTGTCAGCATAACTCCATTTTCAGCTTCCATCATCATATGACTTTTTCCCTGTGTTTCTGTGTTCAAATTTCTCTTGTCCTGTAAGAACACCAGTCATTGGATTAGGACCCCCCCTAATCCAGTATGACTTCATCTTAACTCCATTACATGTGCAACAGAGCCTCTGGGCTGAATCCAGCCTACGAGAGCCACCCTCTTCTGACCCACAGACCATGAGGAGATATGATTGCTGTTGTAGTCCACTGTGTTTTGAGGGGCTTGTTAGGTGGCATTTTTGTGGCAACACCTAATCAATGCAATGTCTCCTACCCATTAAAAATAACTAATTAAAAGAAACAATATGAGAAGAAAACCCACTTGCAATAGCAACAAAAGACATAGAATATCCAGGTATAATTCCCTCCAGCAGATCTTGGTCATGTGAACTTTATATTATAAATTCATAGAAGATAATCTTCTAATTAAAAAAATATTTGGATTCCCTCTAGAGATTCATTCAAGAAGCAATGTGAACCTCTCTGGGTAGTAGTGGGAATGAAGAGGAGAAAAGGAGCTAAGAGATGAAAAGAAAAATGTTCCTCTCCTTATTTGCTTATGATCTTTTGGAGATAAGAACTTCTGTTGGTGACTAGGATAAACAATCTCCCATTATAAATATGTCTAGACAGTTATGTCTTGCAGCTGCAGAGGAGCCTAGCCATTTCATGAGGACTAAAAGCAAATCTACATGGCCCTCATAGCCAGACATATGTGTCGAGGCTTTTCATTTTAGTGGGCGACAGGAGTTCAACCTGCACATTAGGCTTCCAGCTAGTGACTCTCTCACTTTCTCATCTCATTCAGCCCTTTCCTATTGTCACATGTTTCTCAGTTCTGACTCTACCTAACCACCTCCAAGGAAGATTTTCACACTGATATTTAGAGTTCATTTACGGGGCTCTGTTTTCCTGGTAGTTAGTCCCGGTAGAAGCCAACACCCTTTTGAAGTCTGGAGAATCTGAAGCTTGAAATCCAAATAGCTCCCAGAGAACAGGGCCTCAAGGAATAAAACTTTAGAATGGCCTTAAGATCATTATCAGCACTCTTTTTTCTCCATGCACAGAGTATCGCTTTGGAAAATGTTTGGTGCCAAAAGTAATTCATGGTCACATATAAAACCCTAGTTTTTTTTTTAAAGGAAATTAAAAATAAATAAATAATAAAACCTTAGTTAGTCAAAGTATGAATCCAATTCTTGATGAGCTGTGTTCACCTCCATTAGCTTTGTGGTTTGCAGAAGTTCGGACTACTTTCCCCCTTCACAAAAAGTGGTCATGCTCCACAATGTTGAAGTATGAGTCACTTGAGCACCTTTGCATTATATCAAATTCCTGGGTGATCTTGCATGAGTCATTGTTCAACATTGAGAATTTCTAATTCAGTCAACAAAAAGCAATTGAATGCTCATCTTTCACTGCCTATTACTCATTTTAAAAATGACATGTACCCACAGTATTCAGCTGATCCATAGCTCTACAAAACCCACCTTAGAACAATTTGTTCTCTTAAATGAGCTAGAAAACATACATTAAATCAGGCACAATTGTATTGTTTCTCTGGCAGATAGCTGGCTAGGAAAAGCACTCTGAACAGTTGTTTATTATTTCAGAATCTGCTGCTGTAGGAGGACAGGCACATTTGCAACACCATGGAAGGAGGAGTGGAAACACAGAAGGGCACAGAAGTGAGCTTTACTGTTTTAGATCATTTATTAAACTCTCTCAGCATCTGTTTCCTCATCTGTGTAATGAAGATAATGTTGCCTGCCCATGTTGCAAGATAATTATGAAAATGAGCTCAAGTTAATAAATGTATAAGCAGTACCTACTATGTCCAATACTATAGTAGCTATTTCTGGAAACATAAAGGTAAACAAGTATTACTTCTTGACTCCATGGCCATTTAATGGAAAAATAAAATAATTTATGTAAATTGCTAAATTCTCTACAAATACAAAATAGTAGCAGTGGTCATGGTAGTAAACTTAGAAAGTCACCATTGGGAGGGGACATAGAAATTCTGTAGGGTAGCCCCCTTATTTTTAAAAAACTATGTTCATTCCAGAGAGATAAATAGCATGTAAGGATGTATAACTGGTAGAATCAAGTATTTATTGTTTAAAAAAAATACACCAATATATAAGCAGATTCCTATAAACTCAGATAGCAAGAGCTTGTATAGTCAGCTGATATTTAAACAATTCAATGCGGAGAATTGGAGACATTTAAAGACACATCTTAGCTTTGTTTAACACATCAGGTAACAGAAAAGGCTCAGGAATCAGACTCCGGGTTTGGATTCTGGCTCTGCCATTTACTCAACAGTGACTTTGGGCAAGTTACTTCACTTTTCAATGTCTCATTTCTTCATCTCTAACATGAAGATATAATAGCACCAAACCCCACAGGATTATTGTGAAGACTAAATGAATTCATATGTAAAGGGCTCAGAACAGAGTCTGGCACGTGACAAGCTCTCAGTAACTGTCATCTATTAATCTGGTGGAAGTCAAGTGAAGGCTCCCATGGGCCATCCTGTTTGTAAGAGCGGTGCCTAAGGAAGGCATGATGGGGGAAGATAGACACTTTAGAACAAAGGGCAGCACTCAGGGCAGTGACTGTCTCTTTCCCCACACACCAAACCAGACCTGTGACCTTTAGGCCATTCCTTCACTTCCGTAAAGGTGTCAGCTAACATCCTGTGCATTTCAAATATCACATGTGAATGCCAAGGTGGAGCATGGACCTGTAACTCTAGGTGTGCGGCAACCCTCTCTCCTCAGCCCAGCCCCCAACAGCATCTTACTCTGGGTTCAATGAAGGCAGCCAATGGTTTGCAGAGAAGAGGCAGTCCCTGTACTGAGACAAAGGCATTGATCACCATCATTAACAATTCATCAGCTTCCTCTGCTGCAAGGATCTGGCCTGAAGGTTGACAGACCAAGGCTGGAAGTCTTGCTTGGTTTACACACTAATCACACATGATTATATGAAGCTTTCTAACCTCAGAAGAACACAGCAGGCACTGCCAATCCTAGGTTAGGGCCACACTGGGACAATTGTCCATTTCTCAGCCTCACTTAGTAGGCAGGGGTGAAGACAAGGGCAAGGTCAAAGAAGAGAGCCGCCTGGGCTATAACCTCGTCAATGGAATAGACACAGGTGGAGAAAGAACATGTAGCACAGAGGTGTGGTCGGTGTGAAACAAAAAGACAAAGAGGGAGTTGTGGACGCCCAGGTCTGCCTTGCAGCATGTGACCTGTGCCCAGAATTCGGTCCCTCTAATCTCTCTAGCTATATCCTTTTGTGGAGAGTGAAGCATCTGACTTGTGTAACATTCCAATCAGAAGGCCAGCTCCCTCTTGCAGCTCTGATCCCAGGCTCGCCTGGCGGTCTTCTGATGACAATTTGACTTCCCACGCAGATTTCAGCACAGGGAGAGAAGGTGTTGGACACAGAATGTTTGTCTGATCTCCTGGCCGATTTGACTTCTTCCTATAAATTAATAAAATGGCGTTTTGATTTACACATCTGCCGTGTGAACTTGGTCAGTAAGATTGAGGGCCCGATTGACTGATCTTACCTCAGTGCTGACAAATCCAATTTTCTCAGTTTCTGAACCTGAAAAGCTCTGGGCCAGCCCTTGGACTGTGGTGAAATCACCAAGGTAAATCCCTCTTTGAAGTGGCAGGCAGAGGGACAGCCAGCTTTCCTCTCCCATTGAACACATTTCTCCCCTGGACTTTAATCTTTCAAGATGAATGCTCCATGTCCAATGCCCACTCAAATGATTGATTCCATGGTAATAAACAGGAAATGGGAAGTCTGCCCCTATTCTGAGCTACCTAATAAATGTTTTGACATATCTACAAAAGCACCTAATCACATCATAATTCTAATAGCATGTGATTTTTAAAAAAATATATTTATTGATTTTTTACAGAGAGGAAGGGAGAGAGATAGAGAGTTAGAAACATTGATGAGAGAGAAACATCGATCAGCTGCCTCTTGCACACCTCCTACTGGGGATGTGCCCGCAACCCAGGTACATGCCCTTGACCGGAATCGAACCTGGGACCCTTCAGTCCGCAGGCCGACGCTCTATCCACTGAGCCAACCGGTTTCGGTGACATGTGATTTTTTTTATGTTTTACTCATGTCCTCTATGCAAAGCTATAAGTTATTGTTTGTTTATAACCTGAGCATTCCTAAACCCACAGGCAGTATGAATTAGGTTATGTTCTCATTAAACCCAGTGGTACAGAGAGGCAGCGCTCAGCCCCTACCCCTAAGTCTTCCTGGTCTTGTCTGGGGGACGCGACCTGGGCACACAGTCCTCTGCTCTGGACTCTTTTAAAATGTTGACTGTCCACGGGTCACTTTCAAGAGTGCCTGGCCTTTGCCATGACCACAGTTTTGGGTATCACAGCAGTGAATGAAATTTCTTCTCCCAAGATTAGTATTGTCTCTGGGAGTCTGCAAAGCTGACTCAAGGTGACAAAGGGCATGACGTTCCTCAAGTCACCTCTGTACCCCTAGAACCAGTCATTTGTAATGTGGAAATGGGTGGTACCCTTCTTCCCAGACCTGTATTACACAATCCACTCTGGGTCCCAGGGTGGATTCTATGCTAGAATGTTACAAAGTCCTTAAAAAAACAGCTCTCATTTTCAGCCTGCAGCCCCTCCTGAAGATACAGTAATACAAAATACACAAGCATAAGGTTAGTCATCATTTGTAATAGTAAATTATTGGCTATACCTAAATGCCCAAGCATAGGGGCTTGGTGAAATACTATAGAACATGCACGCAATAAGGGGAAAAAAGGGAAGTTCTTTATAAACTTACATGAAGTGATTTCCAGGATATATTGTTAAAAGAAAAAAGCAAAATGCAAAAGAGTTTATATAGTATATAATACAGTACCTTTTCATGTAAGAAACAAGGGGAAACCAAAGGACATACAAAATGTGTTGACTTGGGAGGGAGGGGATACACACACCAAAAGGATGAACCACAAAACAATGAAATGTGTTACCTCTAAGAAATAAGGAAAATGGAGTAGAAAGGCTAAGAGAAGAAATGAAACATTAATGAGCATGTCTTTTAATATAGGTGTGACTTTGAAAAGCATGTCAACAAATTAAAAAATTAAGTCAACAAGGTAGGGGGAAAACCTAAAACTTAATGCAAATGGGAATAAATGATCTTAAAAGTGTTACAAATGAAAAGCATAACCATAATGAAGGGGCAAAATGCGAATTAATTAATGCAGGAAACGTTCAAACATAGTACTTAGATTATATGTCCTCAGTCTAGGGGGAAAAACAGACACACAAATGTTGAAGTTAGAGATTTTCTTGGTTTTATTTTGTTTGTTTCGTTTTGTTTTCTGTAGTCACATAGAAATAGAAAAAAATAGCTATCTATGTAGATAATAAGATTGAGTAAAAAATATATGTGATCATGTTTGGGGGAGCCTGGATTTTCATTGTGGAAGATGGAAGACATGGAAACGTAGAGTGGAAAAAAGCAAGGAAGAACCCCATGGGCTTCTACTGGAATTGAAGGTATCAGTAAAAACTCATGATTTTAGATAATTTATAAGAAAATGGCAAGGCTTACTTGAAGTTTTATACATTTTTATGTATATAATAAAAAGTAAAAACTTAATTAAAGTTATATATTTATGTATAAAATTTATGTATAGTGTATATATGTAGAGAGAATTTATATATATTGCATAATACATATAAAGGCCTGCATGGGTTGAGGGCTTTTCCCCTCACCTTGTTCTCATTCACTGTGGATGATTCTCATAAATGAAAAGACAATATTTTATATTCTTATTCTCAGCTTTCTCTCGACTAGATAAATCTCTTTTCTCACTGATACCTTTATGTTGTCTTATCTTAGAGTCTTACTTTGAGGTAGGTAAGAAATGAGATTTTTTTCCCAGTTAACACATGAAATAAAGAAAACAGTGGAAGTGCTAGGAAGAGAACATTCATGCCAGGATTTACGTAGGGAGATGGTGGGCTTATATGGATTTTGCAGGAGGGCTTGTTGGCTTCCTGGAAACCGCAGGGGTTTAGTGGTGGCCTGGAGTAGGATGTGAGCCCAAGAGCAGAGGAGGCTCTGGGTTTTTATGAGCAGCCTGGTGCTGTAATGGATTTACCACTTCCTGCGCTGTATCCTGGACCTTGAGGGGGCCCATTAAAGAGACAGAGCCCAGAACTCAGCCTTTCTGCTCTTCTTCTGGAGACCATCCTCCCTCTTCTGCATTTTAAGGCCACACAATAATTATAATGATCCTCCCCCCCGGCCCCCCATTCTTCTTAGACTCATTTCCATTTAGTTAAAAATGCACTTCCCGAATGATTCATTTATCAGCCTGGTCCTGTATTTAATCATGCCTTCCCCAGCAAACTATTTGAAATTAACTGTTATACAACAAAGCCCAAACCTCTCATACTCCCATATTACTGCATGGCATTCCATTTCCTTAAGTTATAGCAATAATTAAACTGAACTTTAATTAAGTAAGCCCTACCCTCCTCTTAGAACAGTCCCATTCAGGCAATTTCCTTCAGGTAATTTCCTTCATTTCCACGCTATTATTCACCCCACTGGGGTTCGAGGCATAGATGTGCAGACGCAGGATGAGGCTTGATGTTGTCTTTGGATGTTGATTAACTACCTTGGCAACATTTGCAATTTCTACAGCTCTATAAAATCCGGACCCTCCTTTTCTTCCTCCCAAATCTCTTTTTGGGGAACTAGGAAAGAAAGCTCTTCTGCCAATTTCCAACTGAAATGTAATTAGCATATAATGCTTCAGACCCAGGGAAGAATGCTATTTATAGCTCTTGCTATTGTTCACATCTGAAACATGACAGACCGGAAGATACCAGTTCTGAGTGC
Organism: Myotis davidii; assembly: GCF_000327345.1. Taxonomy (NCBI): domain Eukaryota; kingdom Metazoa; phylum Chordata; class Mammalia; order Chiroptera; family Vespertilionidae; genus Myotis; species Myotis davidii. Next base: position 11,795,168 of record NW_006292095.1, on the reverse strand, counting down.
CTTACATGAAGCACCCTATTGTGAAAATCCTCTGATCCCTATCCAGGCATTCAGTACGATTCTGCTCCACTGTCAGCCTTGCAAATAGAAAGTATTATTATGTTTTTCAGATCGGAGTGTCCTAAACCAACACAATCATGGGGCTCTCTCGGTCTGATCTTCATACCTCTGAAGGTTGTCAAGGCCTCAAACTGAGAGTCCAATTGGGCATTTCTACTCAGCCTACTGGAGACCCAGCAACTGTCAGGCACAGGGGGACTAACCTTCCTGGTTACCCCAGAACTGAGGTGTTTCCTGAAACCTAGGACTCTCAATGCAAGAACCAGGACAGTCCAAGAAGACGGGGACAGTTGGTCACCAGAGGACAGGACCCTAAGGGAAGGACCCCTTTTCTAATGTACTGTGTCAAAAGTAGCATAGTAGCATTGGCTAGGCTTGAACAGTTATCCACACTGAGTTATGTTGAATGATTAGGGAGTCCTAATTCTATGGTTGGGCCCCAACTTGGAGAGTGGGTACCCCTTAAGCCAGTGGTTCTCAACCTGTGGGTCGCTACCCCTTTGGGGTTCGCACGACCCTTTCACAGGGGTCGCCTAAGACCATCGGAAAACATATATAATTACATATTGTTTTTGTGATTAATCACTATGCTTTAATTATGTTTAATTTGTAACAATGAAAATACCTCCTGCATATCAGATATTTACATTATGATTCATAACAGTAGCAACATTACAGTTATGAAGTAACAACGAAAATAATTTTATGGTTGGGGGTCACCACAACATGAGGAACTGTATTAAAGGGTCGCAGCATTAGGAAGGTTGGGAACTACTGCGTTAAGCCAACAGCAGCATCCCTATTCTCAGTGGCCAGTCCATTTTGACGGGAGGACAGGCGGTAACTAGACAAGATACCGGTTCCTGGCACACCAAAAAGTCAAGAGGATCTATGTTTGAGGAAAACAGGTTGGAGGAACAATACAGAGCTCCAAACTCAGGGCGAATCAGGAGGGATAAGCAAAAAGCAGATTTAGAACCCAAGATGAACACACTGGGCCTATGGATCTCAAACATGATTTTAAATAATTATCAGGGATGTTTGTTACATAATAATAGTAGTAGCCAGCATGTACTAAGCCTTATTATGTGCCTGGCACTGTTCTAGGCTCTTTAAATGGATTTACTAATTTAATCCTCAATCACCATTTGACAGTAAAGTTAAGTAATTTTCCCCAACATCACACAAATAGAGCTTGTGTTTTTAATCATTGCATTATACTTCTCATAAGCTAGTCTCTTAGTGTTAAAATACAGATTTCCAGGCCCATCCTCATGTAATAAATTTGCGGTGAGATCCAGGATCTGCATTTTTTTTAACACGCCTAAATGATTCTGATGCAGGAAAAGCAAGATCTCAGTGACCAAGAAATTTTTTCAACCCAACAGGCATGCAGGTTCCCCCAGGTCACACCAGAGGTTCAGGACAGTGAGTGTGGTTACAGCAGCAGTTCTAATTCTGTACCCCACCAACTGATCTGCCCACTCTGGCAGTGGACTCTTCTATCTGCATCCAGATTGACTTGTGGATGGAATAGGACTGTGAATGCATGGTCTTAACTGAGGCTGGCAGAGGCAGGGGCTAACATCTTCCTTCAGCAGGCCAGTGGTTTTGCTGGTGAGAAGAAATTGCAAGAACAGAGCACTAAGGTGCACTGCTGGGCATGAGCTACTAAACTGCTGGAAGTGACCCAGGAATGTGTCTTTTAATCTTTGGAGATGAGGTGGTTGTCTGAGCTAAAAAGTGGTGGTAGCATGCGTGAATTGTCTGAAACACAATGAAGAAATGTTGGCATGTCTAGCATGATTTTCAGTCAAACACAGAATTAGTTCCAAAGCCAGCTGGTTAGGCCAGATATGTGGTCTGAGCAGTCCCATCTGGAAAACAAACAAAGCAGAAAAATACGACCGCTCTTTCTGTCCCCGTGGGAAGATTTGAGGGGGCGGGGGAGGGGGATCTCTGCCTCATACTTTAAATGGAATTCTCATTCTCTGGCTTTCCCCCAATGTCGGCATTTGCATTTCATGAGTGGCAGATCAGGATCACTGTGCTTTGAACAATGTGTATGGGGGGGTGGGGGGAGAACAATAGCTTAGAGCTGTGCAAAGCCTTCCTATGCTACGGATATAGATGTAGCTGCAGTGCACAGAAATGATCACAGTCCGTATTTCAGCTTCTCTGTAACGTGCCTGTGTTCTGGAAGCTGAATGTCTTCAGTTGAGGAGAGCAGACAGAGCCTGTTATCTTTCCCCAATCTACTGGCAATCTATAGCCTTGGAGAACGGATGCAACACATAGAGACTTTTGTTCCTTTCTCCTACCCTTGTCCGTGGATATTTTTAGATAATATGGCCGCACCACACTGTTGTTCCTGATGAAAACTTCCTGGATTCTCTAGGCAGAGTGTTCACCTGCCAGCCAGTTTGTAGAGTGTAAGATAATGAAGCAAAATTAACATCATACCCATGCTCTTTCTTCTCCTAACAGGCTCAGCAGCTGGCTCTGCCCGCTGGGTTTTTCCCTTTTTGCTTTGTGACTTGTGAAAGAAAAAGAAATAGGAAGAACAATTAGGAACATCATTTGAAGGTGTGCGTGTCTGGTGGAGCCTTTTAAAGTGATATTCAAAAGCATCGGACTCCCACAATTCCTTGTGTGCTGGACTGGTCTGGCCCAGATTTCTTGTTTCAATGGCATCCGTTCTTTAGCTTGGCTGTTGTGTCCTAGTCTCTTCTCCAATGACAATACACAGGGGATAAAGCATTTCCCCTCTTTTTTTTTCTTTTTGTCTCTATTTTAAGGGTAATTCCCCTAGTCCTTTTATTCAACCACAAAAAGGAATTCTTGTTCATCAATGGTTCGGCTTGACTAAGACTAACCAAAGGTGGATATATAGACAGATCTTAAAGTTGGGGGCCTGAAACTTTGTACCCATTGTAGGTGAGTCCCTGTGTAAAAATGCTCACTATGCAGAAATCTGAGCCTTTAAACAGATTATAATAGCATTTAAAAGGACTCCTTTAAAAAAAAAATTCTTCCAAGATTGATTCCTGCAGATAAATGCTTCCAGATCATAATTAAAGATGGGTGGAAATTCATTGGTGAAGAAAAATTCATTAAAATCAACCTGTCAGGCCCTAGCTGGTTTGGCTCAGTGGATAGAGCATCAGCCCTTGGACTGAAGGATCCCAGGTTTGATTCCGGTCAAGGGCATATACCTTGGTTGCAGGCTTCTTCCCAGCCCAGGTCCTGGTCAGGGCTTGTGCAGAAGGCAATCACTTGATGTGCCCTTGGCCAGAATTGAACCTGGGACCTTTCAGTCTGCAGGCCAATGCTCTATCCACTGAGCCAAACTGGCTAGGGTCCTATTCTTGAACTCAGTGGAATGGGAGAACAATTTCAAAACTTTGATTTGGTCAATAAAAACATTTTTGTGTATGCTCATATTTTAAACATAGATTCTATTGTCTGCAAAGAGCTTTGAAACCCTCTAATCTCACAAGGCACAGAGAACACAAATGGGCCCGTGCCAGAGGGAATGCATTCTACACAGCTGTAGAGCTGGCCTGCGATGGCGGTGCCAGCCAGCACCATGCTACCAAGAGGCTTATGATGATTCAGATTACTAAAATGTCTGGGAGTCATTTTCATTATCCTTACTAAATTACTAAATAGCTTTAATTGGCAAAACAAAATAGACAACAGTAAGTCTAGAACATATAGCTCTTCCGTTATTGTTACAAATGCAAATCAGTCGTATATATAAAGGCAAGTGGACCAAGTCTAGGGCCCTTTCATAGAAACAAAGTGCTCTGGAGCTAAGATTATTGTGATAATCAAGGAAAAATGCAGTCACAAATCATTAGCAGAATTAACGTTCCATGTAGCATGCAAGCTATTGCTTTACAAATTATCTAAGATAATTAATAGAAAATGTGCTACAATCATGAGTGGTATTTTAGTCACTTCTTTGCCAGCATGCATTGCAAAGAACACTAATATTTAATACCCACATTTTTTTTCTTTCGTTTTTGCTCGTTGGAAGGCAATTTGCCAGTAGCTTGTCTATATTTAACATCATTGCTTGTTGACTTTGTCAAAGTTAATGGAACTGTAATTTGCCTCTCAGTCACTGTCTTAGAATTAGAGAACACTAAACCTGGGAAGGGTTTCAATCATTGTTTCTCAGTGGAGAAACAATTACAATCTTGGTTGGAATATGTTTTCTTGTGGTGGAGGACTCATCCCTACAATGCATGGCATTTATCATCCCCAGTTTCTGGGCACTAAATGTCAGTGGCACCCCTCAATCATTTTGATGACCCCAGACTTCCACACATTCTCAAATATCCCTTAAGGATACAGTTAGGCCATGGACTGAGATCCGGTGAACATCTTAAATTTACAGATGTCCAAAGATGCTCAATAGGCCACATCACATAGTAATTGGTGGTAGAGGCAATACTGGAGCTCAGGACTAGAATTCTGAGTCTGGAGAATGTCACAAGACAACAGGTTTTCTCTGCCATCTAATGGAAACTTAATAATGTTCTCCCTTGTGCATAATAGCTATTTAATCAATATCTGCTGAATAACCAAGAATCCAACTCAAAGCCAATGTGACTCATTAGCAGACGGTCATCTATGACAAATGGCATTCTTAATAAATAAATAAGGAAAGGAATTTCACATTTGGACTCTAGTCAAATATTAACTGGAGAGGCCATGTACTGCCTATAGGGTCAGACTAAGGGCAAGATTGTTTTGTAGAAGGATGTTTGGGGTAAGGACAAAGCCAGAATGTTTCCATAAATAAGGCAGCTGGGGACCCAGGAAAGCACTTCATACAATATCATGCTTATGGACTCTGGAGAAAAGACCCAAGAATATTTTCAGTAATACTTTCTCTACTTCTTTTTGCCAAATAAGACTTTATCTATGAATATTTCACACACATTCCATTTATCATCACTCCACAAAAGTGGGCACCAAAGGGTACCCACAATGTGACAGGCCCTATGCTCAAGGTTGGACTATGGCAAGAAAACATACATGGCTTGCAGAAATGTGTAGACATGTGGCTTTGAAAACCAAGTTCCAATTTCAACTCAGCCACTTTTCAGTTCTTTAACTGGATTATAGTCCATCTCTGAGCCCCAGTGTCTCATTTCTGAAAGTGGGGGAAACACTTGTGTTCTAGGATTCTTACAGGAATTAAATATAAAGTTATGTGAAAGTTCCAAGCACAGTGCCTTCTGCTTCTGAAAGTCCTGCATTTTCACAGTAATTTTGCCACTCGTCGCAGCTAAGACTTTGAGTGACCTACACAACCACAGTTTCCTCATCTGTAAAGTGAAGATGACACCTGCCTTATCAACAGGTAAGAAGGACATTCACAGGCGTATAAGAGGTTGGAGTATTTTGAGATTTGGCAGGGAAAAAGAGAGATTCATATGTACCTTAATCCAAATTTTAAGGTAAGGGCACATTCACAGTAATATGCTTAACTGGCTTCAGATTATTAGCATTGGATACAGAATTGGAATAACACAAATTCAACTCCATAATGGCATGTGCTCTGCATTATTTTTATAGAACTAATCCTTACATGTCTTTTGCCAAAATAATCACATTCTCATAAATGCCATTGTATTGCTGCAACTTTTACTCACACAAGAAATATTCCTTTCTTGTTCTTTTAAAGACATACATACATACATACATATGTTTTATCTCAATCCAGTTTTAAATTCTATGATGTCACAGTTGTCAATATAATTGTTTTGTAGTGAATGCAAATATTACTGAGAACTATATAAAATTTGCTTGGCACAATAAAAAAGACCAACTATTTTAGAGTCCGACCTGGATTCATATCCCAACCTCTCCATGAACTAGCAGTGGAACCTTAGGAAGGTTGTTCAAAAGCTCTCTATATTTCCTCATTTCTAAACTGCATATCCCACAAGGGTCATATGAAGATTGAATTAAATACTGTCTGAGGAACTCGTAAGATAAAATACTCAGTGAAGATTTGTTTTAATTTCCAGTAGCTGGTTTGAGTCTTAGGATAAGAAAGCCATGTCTTCCTTCTTAGTCTAGCTAACTCCTTCTCATCTTCCAAGACTTTGACCCTGGGAAATCTGCTCTGGGCAGCTCATCACCACCATCAACCCACTTGCTGACTCCCCCATGGGCTAGGCATCACTTCTTGCATTCTCCTGACACGCAGTGTTTACCTATCTCAACTCCAACCATTCAAATCAGTTGCTGTGTTTTACCTCTTTGCCTTGGCCACTGAACAGGAAGAGGTTGGAAGAGTCCAGAAACTGCTTCTCACCCTGATACTCTAGTTCCACGCATGTCATAGGTGTTAAACATATTCTTGATATCTGGAAGTTGAATGAAATAAACACACAAGTTCTATAAAACCAGACCGCCCAAAAGTCTTAAAACAATTTTCCTTCCCCAATTTCTCACTGGCCATGAGAGCTGTGATCTTATCACTGAAGCCCAGAGCTTTGAAGTCATTTGATAATGGTGTTAGTGGTGCCAAAAAGCAAATCAAAAGAATCTCTAAACTAGTGTTGTTTTTCTTTTGAATTTGAAAGCCGGTGTCCAAATTCTGAGATTTTGTGTCAAGAAATGTTCGTTTAGGACAGAAAAGAGATAATTTCCCATGAAGTGCTTCCCTCTTTCTGCAGCACTCTATGAGGCCATTTTTCTCCCCACCCCCACCCCAAATAAATATAGGAGATAAAAGCAATGGTATAATATATTTAAGTCATTATTCATTTAAGGTCCTCATGGAAGTGGCATGATTCTAGCTATGGATGACTCTGTCTAAACCTGTCATCCCTCGGGTTACTTATCTCTGTATCTCTAGCCCCTGCTTGGTTTTCTCACTGGTCAGGGCAGCCAGACAGGCCTCTGAGGATGATCTGTTGTATTTGTGGGAAAGGCAGGGAGAGAAAAGGGAAGAGAAGATATCTATTACTAATGTATTCTGCCAGCCTTTATGTGTTTTGCATACATTATTTCATTTAATCCTCTCAAAAGCCCTAAGAGGTAGTTAAGCAGTTCATTATCTCAGTCTTACAGATGTAAGCCCAAAGACTCAGAGATACTCGGTAACTTGCCCAAGGTCACACAGGCTGTAAGAAGCTTTCGTCACCATATGGATCTCCCACACAAGGCAATATCTTTTTGAGAGAAGTCAAGTTGCATGCAGCACATGGGCTAGTTCTTTCATACATTAACAGGCTTTGGGATCACACAAAAGGATTGAGTCTCAGGCACAGAATACTCTGAGTGGATATATAATCTGCCTGCAAGTTACTTACTTAATCACTGTAAGGCTCAATTTTTTTATCTGAAAATGAAGATTATAAAAATGCCCGCCGATAAAACAAGATAATGCTTGTGCTTAATTCAGTGCAACTATGCCCGTACAACATGCTTACTAGTAAATATGTTTTTACTGATGGAGCAGTCCCAATTCAGTGAGAGAGCCAGTGTCGTAATCAACCCTCTAAGTACCAGTGAGCACTGTTTAATAATGACATAAAGTGAGTTTTATAGGAATACTAATGAGAAAGTGATGGTTTCTGCCTGAGGGATTAGAGAAACCTCCCAAGAGGTGGTGATGTTTGAGCTGAGCCTTACAGGATCAGTCATATTTTCCCAGTTTGGGGGAGAAGAGATGTGAGGTGTTGCATCACAGGCATGGGGAACTCTGTAAACAAGATTTGAAATGAGATAATATGTAGCCAGATAGGAAGTGATTTTAAGATGCATGGAAGAGATGGCAGGAGATCCAGCTAGAGCTGTAGGTTAGAGTCAGCATGTGAAGAATCCAGCATGCCAGGCTCTAGAATTTGAGCTTTATTCTTTAGGCAGTGGAGAGTCAGGAGACCTTCCTAAGCAGGGGGAGCCACGTGTTCTCATTTGCATATTGGAAAGAGAATTGGGGAAGCCATCTGACCATGGATTAGAAGACAGAGCTGGAGGCAGGAAGACCATTGTGACTCCCCAGCACATAACGGATGAACAAGAGTGTGAGAAGAGAGTAGGGCTTTAGTCCAACAGGATGGATTGTAGGTGTCAGTGATGCAGGCCTGTCTCATTTCTCTAGGGCAATGCTGTTTTGTGGTCCATCCTCTTTTTCAGAATCAAACGTCTTTACGTTTACTGCAGTATTTCAGAATTTGAGAAGTGAGAGGACTCTAAATATAAGAAACAAACAAGAAATAATGGTATTTTTTGTGGGGTTTGCAACACCATAATGTTATTTGAGCTGGATAGCCTCCTGCTTTACTCTAAATATACCTTCAATATAATTCATAATACTTTGAAATATAAACAGCTATTGGACTTGTCATTCTGTAAATGAACTGTGAATTTCATATTGCCATTTTCCCATGGCTCGGCATGCAAACATTCTTCTGGAGAAAGTATATTAGTCAAAAATCAAGTCATTAGAAAAGAGAGTGAGAGGGGCTTTATTCAGGAGTTATTTTAACAACTTCGCCCCCAAAATACAAATGGCAGGATTAGCATGAATGTCCCAGCACCAGGTGCCATCAAACTCAACTCATTGAGATTCTTAATGTCCAAGGATACATCTGAATTTTAAAGGTAGAAGACTTTTGTTTTCAGATTTTTATTAGAAACTAAGAGAATGCTTAGAGCACAGAAACTTTAAAAATTTTTAGTCCAAGACTTGGTTAGGAGCTAAGAGGGGACGATGCGAATATATGATAAATAAAGATTCAAAGGGCAATTTAGGATATTTTAAAACATAGAATAATGGTCAACTATTTGATAAATGATGTTGGAACCTTAAGCTGGTCATGTAGAAAAAACAAAAATCCAGATTCTTACAAACTCATCAATCCAAAATAGACTCCAAATAAAAAATAAAAATACTAAAGCAAAACATTTTAAAATGTTCTTCTTTTTAAAAAAAGGGTTGTGATTTTGGAATAAGGAAAACATTCCTAAGCATAAGTGTACCTAAAAGTCATGAAGGAAAAAGATTGATAAATTTGACAATATGACAAATAAAAAGTTTTATAAGTATCCTATATAATAAAAGACTAATATGCAAATCAACCAAACAGCAGAACGACTGGTCTCTATGACACACACTGACCACCAGAGGGCAGACGCTCAACGCAGGAGCTGCCCCCTGGTGGTCAGTGCACTCCCACAAGGGGAGCACCACTCAGCCAGAAGCCAGGCTAACGGCTGGCTAGCGCAGCAGTGGTGGCAGGATTCTCTCCCACCTTCACAGCAGCAGTAAGGATGTCCGACTGATGGCTTAGGCCTGCTCCCTGCAGGGCCTAAGCCATCAGTCGGACATCCCCTGAGGGCTCCCAGACTGCGAGAGGGTGCAGACCAGGCTGAGGACTCCCCCCCTCCCCCCTCTGCCCGAGTGCATGAATTTCATGCACTGGGCCTCTAGTATATTAATAAAGTCAAAAGACCAATAATCAGAGTTAAAAAGCAATTGCAGCATATATGACCACCTCTCACCTGGCCTTCACACCTCTATTGGCAGGAGTTAAAAACCTCCCTACTACCTTATATGCTCATGGCATAGCTCCCTCTTCCACCAACTTCAGTCCTCAGCACCTCCACCTTACCTTCATAGCACCCCCTACACACCATTAACCCCTTTGAGATCATCAACACTAATCTTCATCCTGACCTTTATCTCTGTTTACCAATCACCTCAAAAGCTCAGATTCCCCCATTACCTGGACCCTCACTCCCATTTAGCCCGACATTCCATGTCTGACCCCCCACCTTACCCTAATTCCTAAAACTGTCCCACTGCACTGTCACTCAAAAGCAGGTCTCCTACATGCTTGGCGTCTTCTCTGAGCATTCCCATCAACTTCCTGCTCTAACTACAACCTGGCTGTCCCTGAACTCAGTGCTTCCTCACAGGCTGTCCAGGGGCATCTGTTTTCTGTCCTCTCTCCCTTAATCACTAGACCTGGAAATTCACATAGGTGTCCTTCAGCTCTTCGGCTTCTCGTTGCCATGACCAGATCACCAGCTGTCTCTCCCCAACTTCAGATGTCATATCCTAGGACTAGTGCTCTTTGTTACAGTCATTCATTGGCTACTTCCCTCCATTGCTTAGACTTTTGCAGTCCTGGTTCACTTCCATTCTCTTCAATACTACTCCTGTCATAGTTCTTCATGATTGCAACATGTGCAGAGATGACCCTTGTGACATCTCGCATCTGGTTCCTCCAATGTCATTCACCTTATCTCAGTTACTGATTCTCCTGTGGTCAAACATTTCATTACCAATAACTATAACCTCTGTATAGTTCAATATCAGGCATTCTCCTCTACCACGTGCTTCTATATTTCCAGTTGGCTTTCTCTGGTGTTCCATTTTTTAAAAGAAACTTAATTTATTGGTGTGACATTGGTTAATAACTTATATAGGTTTCAGTGTACAATTCTATAATACATCATCTGTATGCTGTATCGTGTGTTCACCACCCCAAGTCAAATTTCCTTCCATCACCATTTATCCTCTCTATACCCTCTTCTACCTCTCCCAACCCCTTCTTCCCCTCTGGTAATCACCATGCTGTTGTCTGTGTTTATGAGTGTTTTGGCTGTTTGTTTGTTTTTGCTTAATCCCTTCACCTTTTTCTGGTATCCCATCTTAAACCAGCATTTAACTATTACCACAGAGATAAAGAAGAGCATTAAGCCTACTGTCTCACTCACCTTGAGTTTTTAATTCCTTACTTAACTTAAATGCCACGTTCCATCATTATAACCACTAGCTGGCATCTGCCTTCACTTCTCTTGTCCCCTCTTTTTTCTTCAAACACATCTGGTCTTATGGACCAGATTGTGTCCCCCCCTTAAATTCATATGTTGAGCCCCTAAACCACAATGTGACTCTATTTGGACATAGGGCCTTTAATGAAGTACTTAAAGTTAAATGAGGTCATGAGAATGGGGCCCTAATCCAGTAGGACTGGTGTCCTTACAAGAAGAGGAAGAGACACCATGGTTGCATGAGCACAGAGGAAAGGACATGTGGGGACACAGTGAGAAGGTGGCCATCTGCAAGCCAAAGAGAGAGTATCAGATGAAACCAACCTTGCTAGTACCTTGATCTTGGACTTCTGGCCTCCAAAACTGTGAGGAAATAAATAACTGTTGTTTAAGCAACCTGCCTATGGTATTTTGTTATAGTAGCCATAGCAAATGAATACATCTGGGGAAAATCCCAACCTTAGTTAAATCTCTTGTTCTGCTAACTTCCCATGTGTACCTATTCAGTTGAATTTTGCTGCAACAATAAAAAACACTCAAACATGCTGACTGGCCTCACATTATAGTCAAGACTAATAATATGATGTATTGGTATTTCAGACATCATTCTACATGTCTGTAATCCATTTACTCTCCCACTCCCAGACACAAATCTCCAGCATCTTCTCCCTGACCCTCACCTTCATGAATTATGTTGCTTCCTATCTTGCTGAGAGAATAGAAGTAATCAGAAGAGACCTTTCTCAAGCTATCACCACATCTTCCTGCCTGGTCTACTTACTACGATTTTGCTTATTTATCTTGTTTATATTTTGTTTCTTCCCAATAAATGTAAGTTACAAGAGAGCAAGGATTTTATCTATTTTATTCATTGTACCATCTTTGATGCCTGCAACTTAATAGTCACTCAATACATTTTTTCTACTAATTAATAAATGAATATGAGTGGGCCAAATTTCTTATTATACACAAAAACTCTTACAAAGCAATAAGAGAAAGAATAATTAAAATGGACTAAAAGTATGAATAGAAAACTCATAGACAAAAGAAATATAGTCAATAAATATAAAAAGGGTGTTCGTACTTGAAGGAAGACAACTCAAAACAATAAAGATATACTAAATTTTATTTATCAAAATTTTTACATCTTGATAAAACTCAGTGTTGGTGAGGATGCAAGAAAACAGTCACTTTCATACACTGTTAGTGAAAGTGTGAATTGGTATTCTCTTTTGATAACACCTATCCAAATCTAAAACAAACATACCTTGAACAAGTGTTCATAGGCAACTTTGTTTTAATAGAAAATATTAGATTTAAATTAATATGAGACTTTAAAAATAAATTTTGTACACTTATAAAAAGAAATACTTTGCAGCCATTAAAATGAAAGAGATGGAATTTCATTTGCTGAAATTAAAAGATATTCATTATAGCCAACATTCAAGCAATGAACAAAGCAGTCTGTAGAATGCGTGGCGTGTGTGTGTGTGTGTGTGTGTGTGTGTCCATTAAACATCTCTGAAAGGCTGTATAAAAAGCATTTAATAATTATATTTTCTGGAGAGTAGTTCCAGGGAGTCGAGGAAAGCGAGTTCTTTTGTTGTTTTATTCTTCTCTACAGTGTTTACTTTTCATGTATGACTATTTTGTTTTTCAAAAGAGAGAGAAACACCTTAAAAGGTAATGGTCAAGTTATTTTCCCTGTTATAATTTCAATATTGTGTGTATGTCAATATATTCACACACACACACACACACACACACACACACACACACACACTTTTATGTTTTATGCAGTGCATGGGGTTAAAGCAATTTCATGGTAGTAAATGGATCCAGTTTTTTTGTTCATTTGTTTAAAAACTGTTTTCAGAAGGCGAAAACAACCTGTCAGGATGGTTGATGAACTGTTCCTCACCCTGCGCAAACATCCATAAATTCGATCATGAAAAAAAATCATTTAGACCATTTGTTTGGCATTTCGAAGACAAAGCAACCAATCAATAAACCACTTCTGCCCGGCCATTGTGGCTCAATGGTTGAATGTCATGGGTCCATGAACCAGGAGGTCATGGTTGAATTCCCAGTCAGGGCACATGCCCCAGGTGCAAGCTCAATCCCCATTAGGGGGTGTGCAGGAGACAGCCAATCAATGATTCTCTCTCATCATTGATGTTTTCTATCTCTCTCTCCCTCTCCCATCCTCTCTGAAATCAATAAAAAAAAATAGATTAAAAAAATAAAACAACTTCTAAGTTCTGTGTGTTCATAATACGTGTGTGTGTGTGAGAAAGAGAGAGAGAGAGAGAGAGAGAGAGAGAGATTCTTTAAACAAGAAGTATTATGTTTTAGGTTTTAAGTAGATAAGTCTATTTAATCTTCCATGTACTTACTAATTGTCCAGCCCTGGGTAGGTCCTCTAAGTAAACAAACCTAAGTCTCTCCCTCAAAACTCTCACTCTTTGAAAAGGTGGGAAGAACAGTGTAAACACAAAGGAAAGACTTAATGAAAGTTTGAAGACTGAGAGGCCACAAGCAGAAATCAAGCCACATAGCCAAGGATCAGTGCCTTTCTTCTGAGAGTGGGCCTTTGAAATCATGATTTTAATAGTTTAGTCACTCCAGTAAATTATGACAAGTCAAAAATGCTTCTATTAAAATGGACCCTTGGGGCAAAACTCCTTACCAAACCAATTTGAATTAAAATCAACAGCAGAATATATAAAGAGAAGAAAATAGCTGGTAGCATACCCAATACTGCTTTATAAAGATAATTAACTTTATTTATTCAGATATAAGAAGATACTGCACACTGGAACATAGTGACTATTTGGAAATGCTGCTAAGGACGCAAGCCTTTCAGGAGAGTCCCTCCCTTCAATTCACCCTTCCTGAATTATTATGCCCATTACCAACCCCATGTCTAAATCAAAAAATTATTGAAATGCAAATTGAACAGAGCAATTTATCTGTGACTGAAAATATCTGCGAGTTAATAGAGCTCCACTGATGAGATCTAAACAAGACCAGGAAATAGCAGTACCTCATTTACAACAGCATTATTTAGCAACATAAATTGAACCACAAGCAATGTAGAGCGTGGAGGTCATAAATAAACAGCAGAGTGAAATGGAAGGAAAATGAGGAGGTATGCAGAATGTGCTTTGTTAAAAGAGAAGAAAATCACAGGACCATCTGAGTAGTAGCTTGATACACAGTCAAAATTTCAAACGGCTCAGCTGGTGTTGCTCAGTGGTTGAGTATTGACCTATGAACCAGAAGGTCACAGTTTGATTACAGGGTCAGGGCTGTGGGACACGCCCCTCCCCCCCTGCAATGCATGAATTTTGTGCAACGGGCCTCTAGTCTCATATCAGCAGAATTTTTACAATATGTCTGTTTGGGACTGCTGTGTTTCATTTAGCATAATGTCCTCAAGGATCATCCACATTGTAGCATGTTTCAGAATTTTCTTTCCTTGTAAGGCTGAATAATAGTCTATTGTATGTATATAACATATCTGGTTTTTCCCCTCATCAATCAATAGATACTCAGGTTGTGTTTGCGATTTGGCTATTGGGATAATGCTGCTATGAACATTGATGTACAAATATCTGTTTGAATCCTTACTTTCAATGCTTTTGGGCATGTGTCCAGACATGAAATTGCTGGGCCATATGGTGATTCTATGTTTAGATTCTATGTTTTTCTTTTCTTTTCTTTTTTTTTGCCTTTTTTTAGAGAGACATACTAAGAGGGAGAGAGAGAGACAGAGAGAGAAACAGCAACTTGTTGTTTCACTTTTTTATGCATTCATTGGTTTATTCTTGCATGTGCCCCAATTAGAAATCGAATCTGCAACTTTGGCCTATTAGGATGATGCTTTAACCAACTGAGCTACCCGGGCAGGGCCTCTATGTGTAGCTTTTTGAAGAACAATGTAATGTATGAGGGTTACAATTTCTCCACATTTTCACCAGCACTTGTTACTTTGCACGTTTTTTATGACAGCCATCTGTGTCAGTCTGAAGCGGTATCTCACTGTGGAAGGAAGCAGTGCTTTGATAAGCTCAACCCTGAGCAGGACTGTGTGGCATCTGGCTCTATCTGCTATCTGTTATTCCAGAAAGATGTATATAGCAGGGCAGATATTTCACTTTCTTAATCTGAGCTAATTTCTACTTTTCCAGCCTCAAGGATATAATAGAGAGTAAAGAAGACAATTATAAATTAAAACCTCTACACTCAAAATGAGCCTAAGATCCAAAATTCCAAATCACATAAATATAATGCTAAGGCAGACAGAGACTTGGCTGTGGCCACATCATCATGAGACTGATGGCTACTTTGATGTTGGGGATTATCTACTCTACCATTAATTAGCAGGGTGGCTTAGCTGAATCATTAGCTTTTCTCAGGTTTTTAATTTCATCCTGTACCCCATGCAGTTAACAATATGACAAATGGGGTGGTGAGGGCCTAGGAGGGGAGGACAGGAGCGGGCTAGAAGAGGTTAATGAGGGGGGAGGGGGAAGACCTATGTAATACTTTCAACAATAAAGATTAAAAGAAAAAGAACTAAAAAAAATATGACACACTCAATACTGTGTCATTAGACTATTCAAGGAGGTAGAATGTGAGAAAGGCTTAAAGTGCAATGCCTCTCAAAGGCATGGCATCACTCTTACTACCTCTTACTCTGCTCTGAACAAAGATGGGAGACTAGAGGCATTGCTTCCCCTGGAAGCAAGACCATTCATTCTTCCCTACATGTCAACTGAGACTCACAGAACATTTTCCTCATAACT
>NW_006292095.1:11767974-11779384 GCF_000327345.1 Myotis davidii | reverse complement strand
GTGTGTTTGGCCCATTTAGACTTTATTTTTGTGGATAAAGATAGGATTGATAATCTCTTTATATTTCAGCCTTTCTCCTTCGAGTGGAAGAAATGGCTAGTGAGCCTGTGAGCCTGAAATGCCAACTGTGCAATTTACATCTATCACTGCATAATTAGCAATTAGCTGAGCACAACAAAGGGGGAGCCTGCTATGAATTCCTCTCCGCACAATCCAGACAAGGTGATCATGTTTATTTCTTCCTTTCAACGCGCAAATTGGGAACCATCCAAGTATTTAGCAAGAATAAAGTAGAGCATTTAAATGATGACAGGAAGCTATACACAATACAGTCAGGGCTTCTTTGGGGACCTCATTTTCATTGAGATCCAGGTTCCTGAGCCCAGATTGTTGACTCCCCAAAGAAGGATTTAAGACATTAAAAAATAAATAAAATAAAAATAGAACATTAAGCTGGGTAATGACTTCAGACCTTAGGTCACAGTTAGCAGCTGATGAGAAGAATTTCAAGCTGATACATAATACCTAAGAGGGGCACTGACCGACTCATGGCTTCTTCAGTGCTGAAAGCCAAGTGGAGAAGTTCCTTGCTAGCATAAAGGTAAAGTAGACCAGTAGGACCAATGTACCCTTTGGCTTTGCCATTAGAGTAATGAGCACTCTGCCCCCTAATTTTCCTGCCACTGCGGGAACTATAAATGGCATTCCGTGAGGCCACAAATTGCTATGGAACACAGCGCACGAGGGAAATTCTCTGGTTGTGTAAATGGATGGGTTCCCACCCTAAAATTACAGGCCTCTCTCTGACAAAATGATGTGGGAGCCTTGTTATTGCCTGCTGGTCTGTGTAAAATCAGACTAATTTTACAGGGAAAAAATAGCTTTTTCTATCCTATGATCATTTCAAATGGGGGTTGCCAACTTTTGGTCAAACAAGTGGGCTGAAGGAGTGCTCATCTTCTTCCTTTTTTTTTTTAAGGAATGGTCATCTTCAAAACAGCTGGGGTCCAAGAAAAGAAAGTATGTTCCCCCAAAAGTAATGAGCTGGAAGTATATTTTTGTACTCTTCCCCCCATGATTCTAGACCTAAAGCCTCCAAAATGCCCTCTCTCCCTTGGCACAAAGATTCAGTTAGGCGCTTGCCTGGATTCTCATACGGTACTCTCTCTAGGCAGTTTCTTAAAACTCTCAGGGGAGGTAAACGCATCTTTCTTGGCTCCCACTCTGCCTTGCTCATGCTCCAAGGTAGCTCAGCTCACTTTCCTCTAGTTAAGTGTCCCCACTAAACTGTAATGCCCTGGAAGCCAGAAACTATTCCATTCGATTTTGTATCCTCAGTACAGCCACAATGCCTGGTTCTTAACAACAATGTTGATTCTTAGTGTTTATAGTTGAAAATATCTTCTAAATCTTCATTTACCTTATCATTTTAAAGAGACAATTTAAACATAGTTTTAAGATACAAACAACAACAACCATCAGAAGATTTGCTTCATACATCTATATTGTATGTCTGCTCGGGCCGGGCAACCAGGGTGCAAATAGGACTGAGACCTGCTTCCATCTCAAGGAGCCCATTGGGAGACAGACCTGAGGATGAATCAATTCAAGGCTAAAATAGAGAAGTAAATCGAGTGTTACAGAAGCACGATGGGAGTGAGTGACTCTGCCAGGGACCACCTGAGAAAACTCCTCAGTGGTGTTCAAAAATGGTAAAATGTGGCAGGTATAGGAAGACAAAAGGCATTCTAAGGAAGAGGAACCACTTCTGAAAATAAAAGTTCCAATCCTGAAAGGGCTGAGAAGAACACATGGTTAAGGCTGTGTGCCTGTCCTCCCCATTTGTATGTGTCCCCACTCCTTCTCCCTTCACCCTCCCACCTCCAACACATTTGGTGGGGAATCTCTCCCAGTGGGGGTCCATAGGAATTTTTGAAGGTGGGAGGAGATGAAGTGGGTCAAAATCTACAGGCTTCCAGTAATAAAATAAATATCATGGGGCTGTAATGTACAGCATGGTGACTAGTTAATAACACTGTATTGCATGAGAGAGGAAATCTAAAACATTTTCATCAGCCTGGCCAGTGTAGGCTCAGTGGTTGAGTGTTGACCTATGAACCAGGAGGTCGTGGTTCAACCCGGCCAGGGCACATGCCTGGGTTGTAGGCTCAATCCCCAGTGCGGGGCGTGCAGGAGGCAACCAATCAATGATTCTCTCTCATCATTGATGTTTCTATCTCTCTCTCCCTCTCCCTCTCCCTTTCTCTCCAAAATTAATAAAAATATATTTTTAAAATCCTCATCACAAGAAAAAATCAAGTAATTATATATGATGATGGATGTTAACTGGACTTGTGGTGATCACTTTGTAATATATATGAATATCAAATCATTATGTTGTTCACCCGAACTAATATAATGCTGTATGTCAATTATACCTCAATTTAAAAAAAAAAAAAAAAAAGGAGAAAAAGGAATCTCGTCACAATTGTTGGCACTATTCTCTAAAGGAAATGTAAAGCCTCTCCCCTTGGCTGCGAGTGGTACCCCTGAGAGACCGTTTCTGGTTGCTTATTTGTAGAATTAGAGAATCTTCTGACTAGAGTAGCCTTTAGAAACATCCTAACCCAGCCTCTCCACAGCCCCCCTCCCCACCCTCTTCTGTGTAGCTGACACCCTGAGCTCCAAAGATGCCCTGGGCAATAGTTCCAGAGCATCTCTAGGAAACATGCTAGCGAGAACCTTGCAAGAAAATGAGAATGTAGCCTATCTACATTCCTACCAGTGGAAACCAAGGTGTTATCTTTAGTTCAGTTTTTCTCACTGCCCTTTCATCAGCTACTCCTCTGAGTGAAATGACCTTCCGCAAGGCCCTAAGGACTGGACCAGGTACAGGGCAGTTGTGTGGTAGCATTGCATATTTAAAAACCCTGGTTACCTTATTCTTTTAATCAAGGCCAACTTTAAGTATGTTTCTGAATTGCACCTTTTAACTGCAGTCATCTTGGCTTAAGTGGCCTGGGGGGAATATGTTAAGCTGACTTGTGTTATGGATAAAGATACACCGGATCAGCTATACATTAGTTTTAAGAGGTTTGACCTACAAAAGTTCTGATTCAACTCCTATATTTTGTGTTTCTCTTAGCCCTTCAGGTTCCCTCTTGTCAGTCCTGACAGGTTTTCAGCACTCTTCGTCCACCCCTTCACTGCCCGAGGCTTCTACAGGGCACCTCACCTGGCACTCGCCTCCTTGCTTCCTAGACCAGAGGATTTCAAGCGTGGATGTACAGTAGAATCAGCTGGGAAGCTCAATTTTGTCTGGTTTTTAATTTTATTTTATTTCAATTCCAGGGCAGAGTGTTGGTATATTTTAAAAGGTCCCAGACAACCTTATTGTGCAGCCAACTTTGAGAAGCACTGCCCTAGACAGTGTTGTTTTGTTTTGAACTTTTGAAAGCTATCGAACTTTTTGTTCAAGTGAACATTTATGCAAAAAGCCAAAGTATAAGAGAAATTGGAGCCAAGTTTCTTTGGTTGATGAAGTGTGAGTTGGAAGGAAACACATCTCCATAGGGGACTCCACTTTACGGAGACTCCACTTTCATGGGTACTTCCCCACTCCATCAAAATATACCTTTTCTGAAAGCCACATCACTAAACCAGGGGTCCACAAACATTTTCTGTAAATGGCCAATGAGTACATATTTCAGGCTTTACAAGCCATAGGACCTCTGTTGTAGCTACTCCACACTGCTGTTGAGCATGAAAGCAGCCAGAGATCAAACGTAAATGAATGAGCCCGGCTGTGTTCCGATACCACTTCATTTACAAAAGCTGTGAGCCGCGTATGTTTGCTGACTCTTGTTTTAAAGCATGGCCCTGTCCTAAATGATTGATTGCTAATCTAACAAGCTAACTATGTTTATGTTTAACTTCCATCCAAGTTATATCCGTGCTCTCCAAGTTACATGTGTACTGGAGCCCTCTGATAATAGCCCACAATACCAAGAATTGGTTTTCCTAGGTGGCTTTTGGTAGAGCTGAACCAAGGGAGTGATTATTTGGTAGGAGGCAAAAACGTTTATGCAATGAGCTTTACTGGGATGACAGTAACTCAATCTATAGTTTCTTCTGCATTGGGGTTTAAAGAGCAAGGAAGTGAAGACCCTCCAAGCACCTGGAAGTCCCAGGCAGGAGGGCACAGATTTGGGAGAGTGGTATCTCTAATGATCTTGTCCCCGTGGTCAGATACTCATGATGTGGTGTTGGGGTAGAAATGCCTTGCCAACGTCTGCCGTGTTTGCTTGTAAGAGTCTGTGCTCAGGCTTCTCCTACCTGTAGAAGAAGCTCGGAACCAAATCTGAGCAACAATGCCCCAGGAAGGCTGCGGATGCTCCTTTCGTAGAGGCCACATGCGCTGACAGGTGGGCCATTCAGAGTTTTGGGATTTGGCCTCTCAACAGGTCTGCAGGTGCATTTACCTTTGCACTGCCTGGATCAGGATTGTTTCTTTGGGGCCACTTTCAAAATCGACTCCGTCTTCTTGTCATGCTGCTCCTGATGTGCTGGAGCTCACTTAAAAACACATTCCTTCTATCGCTTTCAGATTCAAATTGACTTGACATTCACTTTTCTTTCTCACTCAAAAACAATGCCTTGATTTTTTTTTTTCATCTACAGCCTTCTGTAAATCAGAAATGAAAATAAATGTTGGAACTCATTAAATGCTGAAGAATTTAGGGAGAAGTGTGCTGAGATTTGCAGTTTACGTATAAGTACAACAAAAAACTGAGGTAGATTGATAGACAATAAGAGGATAGTTAGATGGATATGTGGAAAAATAAGAGTAAAATGTTAATGGTAGAATCCAGATGGTAGGTATATAAACATTCACTGTAAAATTTTTTCAACATTCCTGTGGTCTTGAAATTTTCATAATGAAATGTTAAAAATAATAAATGTTGGATTATTCAAAAATAATTTCTGCATATGAATTATGTCAGTGCTTGATTCAAGATTCAAAAACTTGGATCAGCATATGAGAACCACTCTACTTGGAGTAATACTATTACCAAGGAGCCAGATTGATTCTAATATTTTATTCTATAATAGTGGCTGTGAAATCCTATTAAATATCAAGTGCTAAATGAAGTGCTCTGGGCTCAGCATAATTTATTCTTATTTATCTCTTTGTTCCCTTTGGATCACAGGTGGCCAGAACTGGAGTCATCATCATAATCCTTGGTTATACTCTCATTATTGGACCGTGCATGGCCCACTTCTATTTATTTATTACTTAGTAATTGTATTAAGCACTTGGAAACCTACCACTCAGAATAAAAGCCACATCCAACCCAATGGTCTTCCCACCCAATCCCAAATCATACTGAATTCTGTCATCATTCCCATGTTCGTGTGTTCTTCGTATTTCCAGGTAATCCTTTAAAATATTTTTAAATTGTTTTTAACTTTATAAAAAGGGTAAATTCATTTGACCAGTGTTGGTTTTTTCCACTTAATATTATATTGCAGAGATTTACCCATACTGTTGCAAAATTATTTGATTACTGTGTAATATTCCATTATGTGAATCTACCAGTCATTTGCTCTCTTCATTTATAGGCATTTGTTCCCAGGTTTTAGTGTTATGAACATTCTTGTACATATCTCCTGTTGTATATGTGCAAGAATTTATCTGGACTATATACTTAGGAGTGGAATTGCTAGGTACTAGGGTATGTTAAGGTCCATAGGGTATGTTGTGTTCCAAAGTAGTTGTGTCAATTTGTATTCCCCTCAATAATATGATCTCTATCCTTAGACAACACTCAGTCAAGTAGAATGTAAGAAAAACTAATGAAATGATTTAATATTACATGTACATAAATAGAGTGACTAATGGAATGGAAGCTTCAAGATCTGCCTCTTAGTGACAAGGAGAAAGTGGTAAATGGATTTGTCTGCCCCTCTCCATGGACATTCATTGGAGTTACATCTAGATAGATGTCTTTGTTTCTCTCCTACTCCTGTTTTTGTAGTTTTAAAATTGTTTTCACTCTGTGAGTCTCTTGAGTTCCTTTCCATCTTAGAGGCTATGGGAATGGTTTAACCTTCGATTCCCTGGCAAAACAAAAAGCCTCTTCCTAACACAATTATTTTCTTCTACACAAAAAGCTCCCTACAAGCCTTTCAAAATAGTGGTTTGCCCTTCCTTTTTATCAATTTTCTTCTATCTGGTGAGTGGCCTTGTGGTTGGAGGTCAGAGGTGCCAACTTAATTTACTTTGTTATTCAGCATCTAGAGATCTTACTTGAGCTCTGGGTCTGTTAAAAACAGAAAGAGAAAAGAAAACAAATTGATGTGATTCATTTTATGGCTAATCAACTCCAGTCAGACTGCTGGAGTAAGTCTCATATCTGGACAGCCACCCCTGGAGATGAGATTGATAGGCCAGAGCGATTGATAGGCCCATGACCCACCCCTCAAGAGTTTTCACACATTTATTTTGAGTATCAGCTCACCCAGACAGGGGAGAAGTCGGCCACCTCTCCTGCAGGTGTGAGGGTCACCGCAGGCTCCCTGACAGCCAGTGTTCAGTATGCTGCTGCCGCCTGCCAGTGAGCTCCTACACCAAGGCGGCCTTATCAGATAGCGAGTTTCATTACATGCCATCCACTGGGGATCCTACTAGGAGCAATAAATTCATTTCACTGTGCTAGTCTCTAGACTATTAAAGCATTTCAGTCCTGTTTCTCCTTTAACTTCCCATGAGCCAACTACCCACTCTCACATAATGCTATTCAGTACAGAGTGAAAATTGACTTTGACTCTGTTTCTCTCCCGTATAGCACAATGAAGACACTTTGTCCTGGATTCACCTACAGCCTGGTGGTGTTATGGATAAAAACATGCCAAGCAGGCAGTCTTTTCTCCAAAATGGATTAAAATTACTTATAGCTAGCTATGCCTTGCTTAGAAAAAGAATAACTGGGGAAAAAATGGCTTTCTTCTCATTTTTCATATCCTGCCTAATACACTGCTGAAGGGAGGATGATCAGGAGAAAAAAGATGAAACATCACTGGAATATATAAAAGAGCTAATCCCTTTCACTCTTCTTTCTGCCACAGATATCTTCCGCTGCCCTTTCCCTCTCTATTTGCTGAGAGTTAGCAAATAGACAGGGGATCCTGATGGAGTTATAGAACTTCTCCAGGGCTGGGCACAAGGTAGGTCTTAAAAAGATCTTGTTGGCTGATTGATTTGAGCAGAAATTACAGTTATGCCCGATCTATCATCTAAGTCAGCTGCAGGTCTAAACCCTGCCTATGACACATACCAGCATCAAGTAAATATATTAACCTTTGGAAGCCTCTTTCCTCATCTAGAAAATAGGAGAAATAGTTCCTACATCATAGGTTCATTGTGAGGACTAAGTGGAATTACACAAACAAACCGCCTGGTCCAATACTTAACGTACAAGTAACAAAAATACAAATGTTTCCTTTTCTTTGTCCTCCCTCCTGTGTAGAGAACTAAAGAGAGAGGCAAGAGAGAACAAGAAGACAGAGCTGGATTGTGTGGTTTCAGAGAGAAAGCTTTGTCACACCTGTTTGACTGAATGACCACAGGAAACCTGATCCCCCTGTCTCAGGCAGGAATGAGGTTGCAGATATTCCAGATAACAACTGAGAGGAATGTCTTTGTGGTCAGAAAATGGGAACAGCTCTGCTTCCCAGGAGGCTGGGCTAGTGCTGGTCTTAAGTGCACCGGTCACACTGTCCTCTTTATGTGTCCTGGGCTTTCTAGCTGCATGGTTGGTACCAACTCCAGCCCTAGTTTCATCTTAAGTCTTCTCTTCACATTCTTTCTCTGTCACCCACCACCCCTCTTGATGTCCTTGCTTAGTGTCCACAATGCTGTGTGCTATGTACCTTTGCAAGCCACCTTGTACCCTACCTCATTTCTCTGTTGAGTAATGAAAACTTGGCTTCCCTGCTTTTCTCCCCCCAGATCTGCACCAGGCTCTTCCTTTACGCGCCTGATGGGAACACTGGAGGCTTGTCAGCTCTTCCAGCCACAGTCTTGCCTCAGGAACAAAGGCTGTCTGCTGCTTCTACAGCCATGGTCAGCCCCATCCCAGAATAGGGGAAATTGGGGCTGAACTTTCCAGAACTCTGAAAAAAAAAAAACCCTATCTGCCAAGAACATAGGGGACAAGTCATCTTCACTTGTCTGTCCAATTAAAGACATTGTTTTATAAATAACTAGAGGCCGGTTGCACGAAGAGATTCGTGGAATAGACCTTCTCTTCTCCTGGCTGCGGGCACCGGTTTTCCTCTGGCACCCGGGACCCAGGCCTTTGCTCTGGCAGGAGCTGCCTTCTGTCCTCCGTCTTCGCAGCCCCGGCCGGAGCCGCCTTCTGCCTTCCCTGCTCCAGCTCGCCTTCAGTCTTTGCTCCACCACTTAGAGCCTACATATGCAAATTAACCACCATCTTTGTTGGCGGTTAATTTGCATATCATGCTGATTAGCCAATGGGAGGTGTAGCGAAGGTACCGTCAATTACCTTGTTTGTCTATTATTAGATAGTATTATTTTTCTAAAAATTTTCCCTTCTTAAGCATTTAGTCCCTTAGCTAAGCATTAGAAAAGATTTGTCCCTTTAAATAGAATAACTTTAAAATACCTGGTATGGTCAACCCTGAGGAGTTCCTTGGAAAGTGTGTGAAATCCATCAGAAAACTCTTTTAATCCATTCTTAAACTCTGGACTTAGTTCTGAAGGACACCACTAGAACTATTATGATTGGAGGCAAATGGGGAGTGAATAAGGACACATAAGAGATTGTCCACCTAAAGTTGTATATTTGTGCCTCGATATGTTCAAATAGCCCATTAATTATTAACTGACTGGGAAAATCTCCAAGAACTGCATCAAAACACACAGCACCAGAAGGCACTCACCCAAACAGGTTCTATTTATTGAATGTTGTTTACTACCTCTTGGCAGCTTTGTCTTTTTAGAGGCCGTTTGGAAGTCTCCCTGAGGTATATACTGTCAAAAGGAGAGATCTGTGTATGGATTTCTTAAATAAAAGACAGGCAGAATTCCAAAAGCAAGTGTGCTAACTTCAGATTCTTAGAGAAATCAAAGAAAACTGTTAATTCACGGACCCTCCTATGTTGAGTCCCTTCAATCTGTAGCATCAGCTCAGGACTGTGATTTAGTGATAAGGATTAGACCTGTGAACCAGGTTAAGATATGTTGAAATTCAGAACTTAAAACATTGTGAAAGTGAACTGATGAATAGATACTAGAAGAGAAGAAAATTCATGGTATTTAAGTGGTAAGTTAGTGTAGTCCATTCTTGGAATTTTTTTTTAATTTGAAAATCTTTTGTTTTGTTATCCTAAAAGATAGGAGGAGTTGAGAAAGAATGAGAAACAGAGGAAATTTTATTCTGTAGGTCTGAGAATTTTTTTTTTTTACAACATGCAATATAAAAACGTGGCTTTCAAAAGCACACACAATTGAGTAGTCTGTTGGGTATGAAATTGTGAACCTATTAGGCCTGTTTATTAAGTTATCTTTGCGATGAGCATTTTGTTGAAGCTTCACTTTCAAGGAAATAAGAATGAGATGATGGAATGAAGAAACGGGTTGGGAAAACTGACCTGCTAAGATCTTGTTAGTAACTGAGCCTGGCCCTGACACTGCAGCACAGCCACAGAGATGACCACAAGTCTCAGTGTGTTAAAGGTGACAGAGCAAAGCAGCCATTGCGGGGAATCACATGGGCACTTGCACAGGACACAGCAATTTAATGCATGCCCATGTCTCTAGGGGGCGCTGCTTGGGTGGCTGTTGCCACCAAAGTCACTGAGAAGCTCAGGTGTCTACTCCTATCTGAAGCTAGAGGCACGTGGAGGAGTCTGGGGTGCCCAATGGAACCTACAGAAGGCAAGGGTGGGCAGTTTCATGGTGAGGGTGTCCACGAGCATCTTTTGCATTTTCTCACCACCAACCCTCCTCACAACCTGGGAGGAGGCCCAGGGGGAACTCTTAGGGCATTGGATGCAACATTGCTCAGGAAACAGTGGTAGCCAAACATTTGGATGGCTTGTTCTATATTAATCTTTATTTTCTGATCAGACAATGGAGACCACAGGAGGTGAAAGTACTTCCCTAAATCCACCTGAAGCAAGGCGGTGGCTGAAAAAGTACTAAAATCTACGAATTACAGATTGCAGTCCCTTGATTAAGCATTCAAAAGGGTTGTTCTTCTTGCTATAGGAGTACCTTAAAATGAATAAGCCCATAATTGGAGGATCAATAAAAATCTCAATAACTTTTAATCTAACACAGTGATTTTCAACTTATTCTGTAGGTCTGAGAATTGTGCCACAAGAAAACACACTGATGTGCCACAAGAATTTTTAAAACAGGCAATACCTGACTCTTTAGCCAGGGACACTGACCCCCTTTCCCTTCGATTGTCACCTTAAAAAATGACAACAGCCAACACAACAATAATTGTTCTCTGCTAAAGAATAAAAATTATACCTACTTTTTGTCAGATCAGCAAAAAATATATTTTTCGCTGTGTCACCGAATTTTAGTAATTACTTTATGTGTGCCATGAGATGAAAAAGGTTGAAAATTGCGGTTCTAACATATAGAAGCATGTGTGGAAAAGATTTCCAGGGTTTTTAAAGGAGAGAAAACACATGAAAGCATATGGAACTATTTTAAAGGAAAATATTTCACAAATCTGGAGTATAATTATTGTGGCTTTTTAAAATTTTATTTAATTATTATTTTTTAATCCTCACCCAAGGATATTTTTCTATTGATTTTTAGAGTTAAAGGGAGAGAGGGAGGCAGAGAAATATCAGTGTGAGAGAGACTACATCATTTGATTGCCTCCCACAGGCATCCTGACCAGGGCCAGGGATCAAGCATGCAACCGAGGTACATGGCCTTGACTTGGGACCCTTCAGTCCAAGGGCCAACGCTCTATCCACTGAGCCAAACCAGCCAGGGCTAATTTTTGCTTATTGTAGTATTACACCACTCGCATTTCCACAGACAGTATAGTACTGAACCTCAGGGGAACGGTGATAGGGGCACAGAGTGCTAGCTCTGTCTAAAAGAGTGAGAAATTGGGGTTCCATCTTCCTTTGGTGATAATTCAAAGGAATTCACCATATTTTTGCTACGTCATCTGAAGATTTATATCCCCAAAATAACAGCTGTAATGTACTTGACGAACAGCATCGTATTCCATAACAGCTCTCAGTCACATGCTCTGTGCTATGCCTAATACTGAATGACAAAATGGAGATGAATTCTTGCACTATAACCATCACCCTCTCCTACCTTATATTCCTCATTGTGTGAACAGTGCCA
>NW_006292095.1:11765844-11767940 GCF_000327345.1 Myotis davidii | reverse complement strand
ACAGCAGACCTAAGAAAGACTTACATTTTCCTTTTACACTTCCCCTGAGGAGCAAATTTCACAAGAAACAGAGCTACATCAACAAAAGCAATTTTGTGCCTAAAGCATTCAGAAATACTCAGCCTGCACGGCCATCATTAGCATTCCATTGCACACTCCGTTCCTAACAAGCACTCCTTGGCCCTTCCAACGGTGATCACTGTAGCTCTTCTTCACTCACTTTAAATTAATTCATCCTTGGGGATAATAGGACTGCCAGGTTAGCAGCCCTAGAATTTAACCTCATAATTGCATTCACCTACAGCCTTACAAGCCTCCCTTAGCGATTACTTTAAAAAAAAAATGATTCTCTCCAAATCCTGGAGTTTAGAAAGTAGGCAGTAAAGGGCACAGCTGACCCAGACCTAAAGGTTGATTTCTAAATTACATAAAGCATTCTACTCCTTGCTGGGGGTTAACGGATACTTACAAAGCACTATTAGGTGACATTTCTGTGAATGATAAGAGTTAAAGAATTCATACATAAAACCACACTCTTCCCTTGAGTTTGCTCATCGTGGTTGATTTTAACCCGTTGTCTCTTTTTTTCCTGTGTCTAGTTCAGAAATGTATTTGATGATGACAATAACTTGGTGCCAACTGAAGTAAATAAAATACTAACCTACTTGGAGATTTGAGAGATCAAGTTGATGCCATATTTGAAGCACCTCTTCTGAATATTATGAAGGAACCGATATTTTTGAGCACCTGCTGTATTGCCAGGCTTTGTGCTAGTATTTTACATTTACTGTCTTATTCCATATTCACAACAAGCTGCTGAAATCGATGTTTACCTCCTTTGATTACAGAGTAGAATTTGAGGTTTATAAATGTTAAGTCAATTGTCCAAGACCACACAGCTAGTAAATAGGTGGCAGAGCCAGACTCCAAACCAATAGCTCAGAGCAGGTCTTTTTTTATAACTTAATGCAACTCTCAGGCAAACCATTACTGCCCGCCGCCTCCCACCCCTCTCCACGAAAGCCATGCTCTGGTGGGAGCAGGGGGACAGGTCCAGCTGGTAACGCAGGTTATCAGCCAAGCAGTAAAATCTGTATTTGTGGAAGCTGAGATCCACCTTCTTGACAAAGCTCTGAAACTTTGGCCCAACAGGTCATATCCAAGAAATTGCAGAGTAAAGTAATCCCCTCTAGGCCCTTGGGAAAGCCAAACCCAAAGTACATATCCATGGCTTCAATCAGAGCCCATTATAGGAATTACAGGATGCGTTGAGCAGAAAGAACAGCCATTCGTTGGGTCAGACTGTGCTGGCAGGAGAGACGATTGCTGAGCAAAGCTGTATGCGTCTAAAGTCAGAACAGAGAGATCCAAGCTGGGCAGAGCCAGTGGACAGCTGCTCTGCTAAGTTCCCTGGGGAGCAGTCTTTTTCTGAAGTAATTGTTTCAAACCCTGGCCTTACCTGACCTTATTTTTAAATGTGTCTCCCCCCTAGTAGACTGAGAAGCTGCGTGGTTCCTCCCAGGGAAGGTTCTAGAAAAAAGCTGTATAGGGAAGTCTAGGTTAGTTTAAACCTGTGTCCCCAGGATCAAGCTTAGATCAGAGGAGGGCCTCAATACATATTTGTGGAAGGAAGGAAGAAGTGAATAGACCAGATTCAAGTACCATTAACAAGTCATACCAAACAAGTCTGGGGTCCAAAGTTGCTTGTCAGAAAAGGACAAAGGAAGCCATAGCTGAACTCCCCAGTGTGTCATGGCTACAGTCAGAAAAGAGGGCTCAGTCACTAGGAAATGTGGATTGAGGGACTCCTCAATCACAAGGACAGGCTGGGGTGGGAGAGGAAAAAGCCAGTTATTGGAAAGTGTGGAAAGAACAAGGGATACATCCTACCTCCAAGGAACTGGAAAGTTACTTAGAACCTTAACCACCAAGACAGGAAGGAGGAGAGGCCAGAGTACCAGGATGTGCAGGTATTGAGAGTAGCAGGACTAACAAGCAAGATCCTGACTAGTGTATTTCCACTGGTGCAGTTGCTAGTCTTAGGATAACATTGAACCTGCAGAAGGAGTTCTGTACTCTTCACAGAATGCTCAAGG
>NW_006292095.1:11761142-11765831 GCF_000327345.1 Myotis davidii | reverse complement strand
CAGCAGACATGGAAACCTAACAGTTATTGTACATCTCCCTGGTGGCTAGTTTCCTGTTTATTCATTCTGCCCCCTGAATAGCTGAGGGGATAAGGCAAACACTTCTTCATTGGGTAAAAGATCTGCCTCACCTGATCAATTGTTTAAAGAGAGTAATGACAAAAAGCATTGATGAACTGTTAATTACCTGGAGAAATACGGCAGAAAGGCAGTTTATATATAAGCACAGTTCTTTTAGGAAAGTGTGATAGAAAGGAGCAGAATGACCCTGAAGGGAGAGGCATAAAGTTTCAGCTGAAAAGTACCTTCTCTATCAACCCACTCCCTGGCTGTATACTCCTGTACCCGGGTTATTTACATCTTGCTAGCATCCTCTCCTATTCCCATCTCAGTATACTTTGCATAGTTTTTATAATTGCCAGATTTCATTTTTATCTCTATAAACTATAAAGTCCAACAGAATTGGTAACATGTCAATTTTTTTTTCATCTTTGTATCCCCAGAACCCAGGTCTGGGCCTGTGATGCTCAATAAATAATAGTTGGATGGATGGGTGGGTGGATGGATGAATGAATGAATCAATATCAAGAATTTACCTCTAATTTCAACTACAGGGAAGAAAAAAATTAAAGCAAAAAATACAGGGATAATGTTGCTTCTAAGTTTCTCCTTGGATGGCTCCTGTAGTGCAGTGTAGGAACATATAATCTCTCTCAACACAGAGCTTGGGGCTGGAAATCCAAAAATTACAAGAAAAGAATGGATGACAAGACAAATGCTATGACTTAACAGTAATTTCTAGGTCACTGGCAAATGACTACCGTTAATAATTACAAGCTTTTATGGGGCCCTTTCTATTTTCAGAGTGCTTTCCCATCATTAATTTGTTATTTCTCACAACATCGCTATGAGGCAGATCATCACTATTATCACATTACAGATGCACTAAGGATGTCAAGTTGAATTTAATTGACCCAGGAATGTACCTATTTTTAGTAGTTCATTTGTCCCTCTGCTTTCTGGTCTTAAAAATCTATTGATGCAGCCTAGAGGGTGGTACTGCTAAAGTGCAATTTAGAAAGAAACATTGAGACAACCACAGAGGATCATGGGAGCAGAGAAGGTACTAAATTTCAGAAAGGTAAGACGCGCCAGAGAGAAGCTTTGATGTATTTTAGAAGAGCATGCATGAACTTCTGACCGTTTTCTGAAAAACGACTTTTCTCCTAAGGTTACTGCCACCTTGAAAATACAAGTTTAGTTTAACATGCATAGGTTTGAAAGCAGTTTGTACAATTTAGCCTCACAGTGCTGAGTCAGGTTTCCTACAGTGCTATCTGAGTCCTAGGACCAAATTACTTTGTTCATATGGGAGGTACATGTGATTAGACATTCACTCCAAGGACTAAAGCAAGTATGATCACGTGCTGGAGGTAGCATTGCCCAAAGAAGGTTGGTGGGTCTGTGGAGCAGCTTTTCAATTATTGGAGCTGTACGTCTACATATTCAAGGGGAGTGTTTAGCTGCCTGTCTATGGCATGTTTGTCCTTCCCCTCTCCGTTGTCTGGCTTTCCATTTGTCCACCTGAGAAGCCTTCCCAACAAGCAAAGAGGTTGTCCTTGTGGATTCAATTGTGTCACTCAAAAAGATATGTGGGCCCTTGCTGGTTTGGCTCAGTGGGTAGAGTGTCAGCCTGCAGACTGAAGGGTCCCAGGTTCTATTCCAGTCAAGGGCACATGCCCAAGTTGCGAGATCTATACCCAGAAGGGCAGCAGTTCTCAACCTGTGGGTCGCGACCCCTTTGGCGGTCAAACGACCCTTTCACAGGGGTCGCCTAAGACCATCCTGCATATCAGATATTTACATTACAATTCATAACAGTAGCAACATTACAGTTATGAAGTAGCAACAAAAATAATTTTATGGTTGGGTCACAACATGAGGAACTGTATTTAAAGGGTGAGAAGGTTGAGAACCACTGCCTTATTTGGAAATAGGGTTGTTGCAGAGGTAATCAGGTTAAAATGAGGTTATTAGGATAGGCCCTAATCCAGTATAATGGTGTCCTTACAAAGGGGAAATTTGATTACAGAGACAGATGGCCGTGTGAAGATGGATTGAGGCATTTCCAAGGCAAGGAACTCCAAAGATTGCCAACAAACCCCCAGAAGCTGGGAAGAGGCAAGGAAGGATGCTACCCCTATGGGTTTCAGAGGGTACATAGTCCTGCCATGATTTGATTTCAGACTTCTAGGCCTCCAGAACTATAAAACAATACATTTCTGTTTTTCTAAGCCACCTATGTGGTACTTTGTCATGGCAGGCCTAGGGAACTAGTACAGTCCTATTAATAGATTACTTTTAAAAGAGATGAAAAGTGACATGTTGTCCCCATCATTGTCTGGTAATTAATTCTTCCTCGTGCTAAGTCACTTCCTAATATATAATAATACTAGGGGCCCAGTGCACAAAATCGTGCACCTTGAAAGAAACTGTGAGCCATGAGGCTACGGTGGGCACAGGGGCAGGTCTCGGCCCATCCTTCATGCCCCCACCAGTGCCTTCTCTGCCGGAAGCCCTGTCCCCTGCTGCCACTGCTCCAGCACCGGGAGTGATTGGAGTGGGCGCCAGCAGTGGGTGCAAGCAGGGCCAGCACTGTTAGCAGATGCAAGCAGTGGCTCCAGCACCAGCAGCAGGTGTGAGCACCTGGTGGGACTGCAGTGCACAGGAGCAAAGAATTTTCAGTAACCATCAGAGGCTCGCCCCGATGACAGTGACCGGCACCCTGCCGTGTTCTGGCGCCCCTGCTCACCTGCTCCACCATCCCACCATGGCCAACACCCGCTGTGTTCTGTGCTCTGCTGCCTGCTGCCGACACCCATCATGTTCCACGCGCACCCCCTGATGGTCAGTGCACATCATAGCGACCAGTTGTTCAGTTGTTCTGCCGTTCAGTCAATTTGCATATTAGGGTTTTATAGATATAGATGAGTGTGTGAAAGATGATCTCCATCATCCAGATGTTTGGGAAGCATTTTGAGTTGCTATATTAACAATTAAAATTATGATCTCAGCTTTGCATCTTAGAAGCTGCCCTCTAAAAAAGTATAAGATTTTTATATTAACAAACTATATCTTTAGTTTCTTAGGAGACTCTCATTTGAAAACACTTTGATCACACAAAAGACACTGGGGAAAAGGTGAATGATCTGATACAACCTATCGCCACTACAGAGAAAGTGCTCCCACTGCAGATCTTACTAGTATCCATCACAAGCAATGTTTAAAGCAGTAAATTAAACCCAAGTGACATACAATAAAAGGAATAACAAAGAGTAAAGATTAATAAAACAGAATATATAAAAACAAGAAAATCAACAATAAAAGTTGGGTCTTTGAAAAGACATTTAAAGATGATAAATATTTAGCACAACTGATAAGAAAAAGAGAAATAAGACACAAATTGTGAATATCAGAAATATAAAAGGAACGTTACTATAGATTAAACAGATGTTAAAAGTTGATATTATAAATGACATTATGTCAACAAATTGATGATTTGGGCAAAATGTACACATCCAAAGACAAACACAATTTAATAAACTGATAGAAAAATAAATTTAAACTTTTAAACATATACCTATTAAAGAAATTGAATCTGTAATTTAAAACTCTCTCACAAAAAAACCACTTAGATAACCTCGCCAGCAAATTCATCCAAACATAATTAATAGTGGAATAACAGTCATAACAAACTCTTTCATAGAATATAAGAGCAGAAACACTTCTCAGCTCATTTTGTGAGGATGGCATCACCTAACAATGACATTATGAGAAGAGAAAATTATAGGACCGTATGTCTCATGAGCATAAATCCTAAACAATATATGGTATTAGCTAAGACTTCTTCACAAAAATCTATAAATCATCTTTTTAAAAAATCAAAGCAGTCCTAAATAAATGAATAAACCATTGGCGCCAATGGAAAAAATCTATATTATAAAAATAAATTTTCCTACAAATGAACATATAGAATCAATGAAATACAAATCAAAATCCCATAGGGTTTATTTTTTTGTGAAAATTGACAAAATTAATTCTAAGCTTATATGAAAAATGTAATACTATGGGATAGCCAAGATAACCTTAAAGAACAAAGTTGGAGGACTAACACTCCTAATATCAAGACTTACTATAAAGCTGTCATAATTAAGACAAGGCAGGGGAGAAACTAAGATGGCGGCAGAGATAAACACCGGGAAATTAAGGCCGCTCACAACAATTGATTAATACCTCAGAGAAACAATACGGACTTCATCCAGAACCATAGGAAGCCTGGCTGACTGTAAACTCTACAACTAGAAGGAAGGAAACGCACACTGAGACCCAGAGAAGCTGCAGGAGAGAAGCGCAGAGGTACGGGGCTCGCGCGCGCGGAAAGGGGCTGGCACCCGAGGACGCGGCGGTCTTTTGGAATCCGGAGGGAGTCTCAAGCTCCCGAGGGCTCTGAACTCCAATCTCCAGTTTCAGGCGAGTCTCTGGGGACCCAGACTCATATGGGGGGAAACTGGACTGTCTGGCACCCGTTGGAATGCGAGGGCGGCTTTCTCTCAGAGGTGCTGGCAGTGATTACCGGGACACTGAAACTTGGGGCCTCTTAGCGTAGGACTGAGGATCAGCCATTGCTGT
>NW_006292095.1:11750810-11759647 GCF_000327345.1 Myotis davidii | reverse complement strand
AGGGCAAGAGCGGGGGGGGGGTAGAGGGGAACGTGGGGACAAGGACACATATGTAATTTCTTAATCAATAAAAAATATATTAAAAAAAAAAAAAGACAAGGCAGTATTGGCACAAAGATAGATAAATGGACCGATGGAACTGAATAGAGAATCTGGGAATAAACTCACAACAAATACAGCTACATGATTTATGACAAATGGGCCACTGAAATGCAATGGGGAAGATAAGAGATTTTTCAACAAATTGGATCAACTGGATATCCCGCCTCACATCATATAAAAATCAAGTCTGGAAGATTTCAGATTGTAAAAAACAAAACAATAATGCTTCTACATGGGTGAAAGTCTTCATAAACTTGGAGCAAGCAGCTTTCTCAACAGGACACAAAAGAGCACTGATCGTTAAAAAAAAAATTGAACATACTGGACTTCATTAAAAGTAAGAATTTGTATCATCAAAAAATACTTGATGGTGAAATGGCAAGACACATAATGGGATAAATATTCACATGGGTGTATGTGTGTAAAATGACCTATATCTAGGATATATAACTTGTAATATAAAAATAACACCCAAAATCAATAGAAAAAAATGAGCAAAGGACTTAAATAAACACTTCACAAAAGATAAAAAATCAAAATGGCCAATAAACATCAATAGTCATCAGGGAACACAAATTGAAACCACAATGAGCTATCACTACATATCCACCAAAAATGGTCACTATGAAAAAGGACCACAATACAAGTGTTGGTAAGGATGTGGAAGAACATTCATTCATTGCTGCTGGGAATATAAATTGACACAATCACTCTAGCAAACAGTTTGGCAATACCTACTAAAGGTACGTGTACACATACCCTATGACTCAGTAATTTTACTCCTAGGTATATATGCAACGGTCATGCATACATGCAGGTATCAAAACACATACACAAGAATATTTATAGCAGCATATTCCTAATAGCCAAAAAAAGTTTGAAAACCTGGCATCCTTCCAAATAAAATGGATAAATTGAAACATAATAAAGCAATGAGAACAAACCCACTATTATTATACACATTAACACAGATAAATTTCACAAACATATGTTGAGCAAAACAAGCTGGATATAAAAGAGTACATACTATATGATTCCATTTATATAGAGTTGAAAAGCAGGAAAAATGAATCACTGGTGAGTGAAGTCGGGGGGCAGGCAGGGAGTGAGTGGGAGAGGGTCTGAAGAGACTTAAGGAAATGCTGGTGATGGTCTCTATCTTGATTTGGGTGATGGTTACACTTAAGGTTTGTGCACTTATTGGTTTGTGTATTTCAATACAAAGTTTACTTCAAAGAATGCATAGCTTACCCATAGTGGTTCTTACAAAGCCACAGAACTTCATGATATGGTGGATTCGTAGATTTGGGGGGGTCACAGAGGTGGCTAGAAATGTGTCTGGGAGGATAAATCCAGGCCACACTGTAACGTTCTTTCAATGAAATGTCAAGGACTTGAGAATTTATTCAGTAGACCATAGAGTCAGTTGTGATTGAGTGAGGAATATGACCAGATTGACGCTCATAGAAAAATTCTTATAGCAATATATGAAAGAAATTGAAAATTGGAGAAAAGACACAGGGAGTCTAGATAAGACCGTCACAATAATGAGAGAAGAATGAAAGCCTGATGCGGTGAAGAATTAAAACGTGTATTCTCCCATGTTCATCCATGCCTACCCTTTATCTGGACCTGCTAAGTGAAGAAGTACAGATTGGCTTTGCCTGGAAAGTTGCCATCTCCATCACAGGAGCATCTTCACTGTTGATGGCTTGCGAGAGAGGGACAACCCCCTGGAGGACCACTGTCAAAACGCTTTTATTCTGACAAGTTCTTGGGTGCTAGTCCTTGTCATGCTTCATATCTCAGGGCACAGTCAAGCATGAAATTTCCTGTGAAGTTAAAAGAAAAAGTTATGTTATCTGTTCAAAAATCACAGGACAGAAACTGCAAACAGCCCAGATCTGAGGACTACAAAGTTGGATCAACATTTTTTGACACCAGCTGCTCTACCTGGGGAATGTAGTCTGATAAGATAGACAGGAAATGCTAAACAGTAACAAGGGGGAGAGCATAGGAATGCTGCAGCTCGTTTATGCTTTTATCTGGAAAAAGACTGCTCCTCCAGCCCTGTGGACATAAGAAAGCCCCCCTTGATTTATAAACAAGGTATATATGCACAAGCATCCAGCAGAGACAAGACCCCCTCCCGTTTCCTTTTTGTCTCTTTCTATATAAAGTATATGAGATGGGGGTATATGCAGAATGGAGTTAGCACAGCAGGCCTGGTTTGCTGCAAGATTGGTCCTTGGCTGGCATCTGGAATTTCGATTTCAAGAATGTCCCCACCATTGACTAACCAGAGCAGCTCGCTGTGTCTAACGTGTTTGTACAAACTGTATGGTTTATCCTTGTATTAGTCAGGGATCTCCAGAAAACAGAATCAATTAGATGTGTGTGTGTGTGTGTGTGTGTGTGGTGGGGAGGGGCGTATTTTAAGGAATTGGCTCACATGATTGTGGAACCTGCATGATGGGCTAGCAGGCTGGGGATTCAGGAAGAGCCAATGTTGAGTTCAAGCCCAAAGCTCATCTGTTGGCAGAATTTCTTTTATTTAGGCCCTTGACGGATTAGATACGGCTCACCCACATTATGGAGGGTATTCTGCCTCGTTCACTGTCCAACAATTTAAATGTAAATCTCATCCAAAAACACACTCACGGAAACATCCAGAATAATGTTTGACCAAATATCTGGGCGTTGTGGCCCAGTCAGTTAACATAAAATTACAATGCTGATCCCCTGCTTTCTTCCTGGCAATCTGGATACATGGGTTCATGCTAGACAGAGGTTGCCTCTGTGATCGGCTCCCAGTAAAAACCTTAGGCACTATGTTCCTAATGAGCTTCCCTGGCAAACACTGAACAATGATTGTCATAACTTGTTGTTGGGGGAAGTAAACACATCCTGTGCAAATCCACTGAGAGAGGACCTTTGGGAGCTTGCATCTGGTTTCCCCCAGACTGCATTCCATATGCCTTTTCCCTTTGCTGATGGTGCTTTTCATCCTTTTGCTGTAATAAATCATAATTATGAGTTTGACTACAGAGTCCTGTGAGTCTTTCTAGTGAATCATCAAACCTGGGGGTGATTTAGTGGACTCCTGATGCAGGGTATTATAAGAGTCCATTTTATTCCCCCTTTCCCTCGAAATATTGAAAGGCCTAATGCAAGTAAATCACATATTGTATCCAAAGGACATTATAATTAGTAACTTTAAAATAGCTCAAGAGGAACTAGTGATTATACAGTATTTTGGAAATATGAATTGCTACATAAATACTAAGTAACAATAATAAGACAAATTCTACTTTTCTAATGAATTCCACAGGACATTTCCACAGATTTTCATAGGAAACAAACTTAATTATGTATGCCCAGCAAGAACTGTTGTAAACCATTTAAACAGATCTAGACTGTTTTTAGTGAGAAGGATAAGTACAGAGATCCAATAACCAAAGGGGAAAATGTTTGGGAACTAGTAAATGAAATTTCAAACCTAATAGGTTTTGAAATCAGCTTATTGGAATTATAAGGAAATAGTTCATGCATAATGATCCCTAGGTTTTGCTTAATGGTCATTCTAATTAACTTCTCAAATTCAATAAAAGTGTAGGAAATGTATGTATATTCAGTAATTGAAAAATAAATCATGTTAATTACATATTCATATAGCCAATCATAATTCTTCTAACTCAGTCTATTAAGCAAGAGTTCTTTAAGATAATTATTCATTTTAAAAAATGTATAGGGGGTGGGGAGAGTTAGGAGGGAGTACGGGGCGATAAATGGTGATGGAAGGAGATTTGACTTGGGGTGGTGAATACACAATACAATATACAGATGATGTATTATAGAATTGTACAGCTGAAACCTACATAATTTTATTAACCAATGTCACCCCAATAAATTCAATGAAAAAAAAACTTAATGAGCCTCAAAGAATTCTCAACTAAATTTAGTCTTGTTTCTCATCCTGATTAGATTAACTCCAAATGATTCAAACCACAATAGCATGAGGGATGAGGAATAGCCTTAAATAACTTTGTTGTTCATACATCCCTTAGGTTGTGAGTTATCAGCCCCCAGACTGTAAGCTCCTCAACAAGCAAGAACCACATTTTTTCCATGTCATGTAAATTCTCTAAGGTGCTTGGCAGCACTGTGTACCCTGTGGAGTACTCAGTACCTTTGATGGTGCTGACAAGACCTAAAAAATTATCCCTCTAAAAATCTTCTATTAAAATGTAACAAAACTGCCCTAGCTGGTTTGGATCAGTGGATAGAGCGTCAGCCTGAGGACTGAAGGGCCTCAGGTCTGATTCCTGACAAGGGCACGTACCTCGGTTGCAGGGCCCTCCCTGGCCCAGGCCCTGGTCAGGACACATGCAGGAGGCAACCAATCAATGTGTTTCTCTCACATCAATATTTCTCTCTGCCTTACCTCTCTCTTCTATTCTCTCTAAAAATCAATGGAAAAATATCCTCAGGTGAGGATTAAAAACAAAAAAAGTAACAAAACTGAAAAAAAAAAAGTATAAAGTGACTCCTACTGGTCAGCAGTTTTGAGGCTCCATGATGCTATATAAACAAGAGTTTTCTAAATCTTTTGGTGAGTATTAACATCCTTTTGAGTCCTGCTTTAGTAAAATGTGTATCCCCAAGGCCTTATAATATCCAGACACAATCTCTGGTGAGTTTGAAGGTGTTGGGTGACTTAGTGCTGGGATTTTTTCATTTTAGGGCTGCCTTCACGTCCACTGTTGTTGCATGGGGAAAAAGTTAAACAGGATTACCATATGACCCAGCAATTCTTCCTCCACAGCAGATGATTGGTCAAAAGCCTCATACCCAGGAAGTGATTAAAAGCACACACCAAGAAAATTTTATCCAACTTTGTATCACAAACAAGGCTGGCATTCAATCCCTTGACATATATAATCTAAAGCAGTGATTCTCGAAGTGTGATTCTCAGACCATCATCACCTGGGAACTTGCTAAGAACAAATTATTTGTCAACAACAACAAAACGAACAACTCAATTTAAAAATGGGCTAAAGACTTATATAGACATCTATATATATATAAGCCCAGCGACCGAACAACGGAATGACCGGAAAAACAGGTTGCTATGACGTGCACTATGGTGGCCAACTGGCCCAATCCAAATCCCAACTGCTCCCCCCTCCCCCCGCAACCACTTGTGACCCCTCCCCCTGGCTCCCCCTCCCCCAGGCCAGCCTGGCCCCCCGATCTCACCCCTCTACCCCGATCAGGGGTGGGGCCAGCTGGCCAACTGCCTGCAACCCCTCCCCCTGGCCAGCCCTGCCTTTGGTAGGCCCCCATCAGGGCAGGCTGGCCGGACCCCACCCATGCACAAATTGGCGCACTGGGCCTCTAGTTTCATATATATATCCAATAAGCATATGGAAAGATATTCAGCATCATTAGCTGAAGTGTCAGAGCCTGACATTATTAAGCCTTTGGATGCTGAAGCATTCATGTCAAAAGACATCCATCTCAAATAAGCATATTGCCAGCTGCATGACACAGCTACTAGCAAACCAACTAAATAAGGAGCCAGGCTGCCCCATCCACGAAGATCCTTTTATAGAAATCCCTGGGTAGCCTAGATAACTGACCACTTGAGTGCCCCCCCTTCTCCCTTCCGGTGCTCTGGTTCTGGCTCCTCTTTCTTAAATTTCCCAACAAGGAGTGAACTATAGAACCCCAGATACCTCACTGTCAGACCCTAATAAAAGCAGAGCCCCCACTCTCTCCCTCTCTTCTTATTCTCTCTCTCCCTTTCTCTATCCCCATGACCTTGTTCCTTAAAGTTCTTTCATGATTTTTGCTGAAGTGTGTCCTGCTATCATGTTAAGAACCACAATATTCAGCTCAGCCATAAATAGGGGCCTCAGTGGGGTAAGTGTACTCAGGCAAGGTTCTCAGGCATATCTAACCTAGAGCACTACCATCCATAGGCTTGGGACCTGTGGAACACTAGGTGGGTCATTAGGTGCAAATCAAAACCACAATGAGATGCCACTTCACACCCATTAGAAAGGAAATTTTTTTTATAAGAAGAAAAACCCCCAGCAAATATTGGTGAGAAATAAGGACTTTATACATTGCTGGTGGGAATGTAAAATAGGGCAACCACTATGGAAAATGATAGTTCCTCCAAAAGGTAAGCAGTGTTACCATATGATCTAGCAATTCCACTTTTAAGTATATATACAAAAGAACTGAAAGCAGGAACTCAAACAGATGAGTGATACAACATGGATGAACTTTGAACATATTATGCTAAATGCAGTAAAATGAAGTAAGCCAGACATGAAAGGATAAATAATGTATAATTCCACTTATATATAAGTTAGATTTAATGAAGACAGAAAGTATAACAGAGGTTACCAGGAGCTGGCAGGGTCAGATATAGGGAGTTACTGTTTAATGGGTACAGAGTTTCTGATAGGGATAATGGAAACATTTTAAAAGTAATAGTGGTGATGGTTGTATAACATTATGAATACAGTAGAGGCCCTGTGCATGAAATTCGTCCATGGGTGGGGTCCCTCGAGGTAGCCTGTGGAGATCGGGCCTGAGCTTGCACCCCCAGCCTCACAGCCTCACAACCCTGCCTGGCACCATGCCTTGGCCTGGCACCACCTGCTCACCAGCCCCGCCCCCCCATCCACCGCCACTGCCAGTCATTGTCTGCAGGGTGACCAGTGGGGGATCTGTTCACACCCGCCTTGGCCTGATGCTGCCCGCTCACCTGCTCCACCATCCGCCACAGTCCCGGTCTAGTTGGGGTCCATTGGGGCCGGCAGCACCTCCACTGCCACCCGCTGCCAGTGCCATGGTGCCAACGCCAGCCATGTTCTGTGCCACCCCTGGTGGTCAGTGCATGTCAAAGCAAGTGGTCAAACTCCCGGTCAGTCAAACTCCTGCCCAAGGGGACAATTTGCATATTAGGCTTTTATTATGTAGGATTTAATGTCACCTAATTGCATGCTTAAAATGGGAAAAATAGTAAGTTTTGTTATATGTATTTTATTATAATAAAAGAATCATGATGAAAATGCAAATTCTTAGGCCCCACCCCAGACCAACTGAATCAGAAACTCTGGAGAAGAGCTGTCCATCTGTGCTTTCATAAGCCCTCCAGGTGTTCGGATACAGTCTGGAGTCTGACAGCCACTGACTCAAAGAGGTTTGAATTAGTGTCAAAGTTAGAATGACGGAGGCAGACAAAATTTCTACCCTGAAATACAGACTGCAACTGTACCCTTATTGCTAATCGCTAGTTGTGCTCATGAAATACAAAGACCCAACCACCACTGTGTGTATAAGGGGGCAGGAGTGACAATGGTGATGAAGGGAACTGCATTTTGTTCAATTTTGTATAATTTCAAGTAACCAAGAAATTCCAGTGTAGAAAATGGCACTATTAAAGTGGTTTCTTCTAAGCCAAGGATCAAAATATGTGCCCATAAAATGACAAACTCCTTCCCATGTCCAAAGCTTGTCCAATAAAGGTGTCAGTCACCTTTAGGAGCAGTGCTCTATGAGCACCCTCTCCTGAGGCTGGGGCTAGAGGTCCAATAGGAGGAAGTGATATTACCAAAGCCCCGAAGCCTGCACTGTCTGAGCGGAGGTTTCCAGGGGGATCTGGCTCCAATGAAGAAGGGGCTCCCTGGCAGGAGACAGACCATGCAGGCCACTACCCAGAGAAGCCACAGGAAGCTGAGCCTTCTCCCTTCTTCCTCCTCTCCTGTAAGTATCTCCAGTTGACTGAACCCACCGGGGAGCTCAGGAGCCTGGGAAATGTCCCATTGGTGCAGTGCAGAGCAAGGGAAGAAGCTGATATGAGGTCAAACTGGCAGCTAATGGGCACATATGTCATGAACAATGGAGATGCACGTCTTTCTACTGGAAAGAATACCACACTCGAAACCAAAACATTTACATTTGGGGCTACCTCTGTCATCTATGAGATGAAAGAATTTGAACAAGTCAATTCACCTTCTCCAGATTCAGGTTTTCCTGAAAATTAGGGGTAGTTATGTGACCAACCTCCCAGGGTTGTAATTATCAAGCGGAAGAATGCGTGTGCGCATGCTTGTCCAATGTGGACCATCATGTGAATACAGCGGCATTATTGCTAAAAGCAGAGCAAATGCTCTGAAGAGATTTCCATCCACTGTGAGTAAGTGGAATTCAGGCATCACCATCAACCTTCCAAAGAAGAGCCAGAATGCTGCTCTTCTCCTGTCCGACATCACTCCATCCCTCTTCAAAACCTGAGCTTGGAAAGTCAGGCTGGTTAAACAATGGGATAACTCACAGCATGAACACTTTTCAATTCTGTCTTCAAACAAGTGTTGACTGGAGAGATTAGGAGATCGTTTCTGGATAGGTACCCTAATGTCTGGGCTTAGGACATGCACCACTGCTATAAGACATAACAGGAAACTCTATATTAGCTATAAACTTAGGAGTTTGGTCAACATTGTGTCTAAAATTACTTCTAGTTTTAACATTCCATGTCTTTCCAGCGACTATCATAATTTTTTATTTAGAAAAGCTTTGCCATACCTGGAACAAAGCCACCAAAACTATAAAATAAAGAATTTTATGGCATTCGCCTTTCTGTGTTAATGACTACTTTCGAGAATATTAGTATGGAAATATGTCAAGATAGCTGAAATAGTTTCTGTAAACATTCT